>NC_142721.1:9541428-9877500 GCF_055471065.1 Atractosteus spatula | reverse complement strand
CTTCTAGGACAAAACAAAACAGTATATTAAAACACCACTTCTCGTCCACTTTCTCCTACAGTACAGATGAAATATATATAAATATACTGAGGTGACTATGTTTGATATCGGTGGAACACTCGTTTTCTAAGTATATAAAATATGTTTTGGTACTTATTTATATGCAAAGTATGTACAGTACTTCCTAACCAATTACATCTTATGAATAATGGAAAAAACAAAACTGTGAATAAAGCGCTGTATTGTTATTTTTTGGATTTTGATTCCATTAAAAATCATTTAAACCGAGGAAGTGTGTTCACTGAGGCCACTCGTTTGCACTTTAACTGCGGTGTTTACAATTGTCTTTAGTCGTCTGTGTCTAATTCTAAGGCCGCAGCTTTGACTGAAACTTTTTCAGTCGTTCCGCATCATAATAATCGCTCTGCCCCAAAAGCCCGGTTAAGCAACTGCAACGGAAACTTTTCTTGAAAAAAATCATGATTAATCAGTCGATATTCTGAACAGTTTGAGTTATAAAATAATTTTATTTACCGCTGCCTTTCTCTTTAGATCCTCTGTTTTTAAACTGTACAGTGACACACGCTGTCTACCTCGCCTCAGTGCTCTAAAAAGTAAGATCAGGAGGGGGTGAAGGCTGTTCAACAAAGCCTGCTGAATTTAAACAATGGCTTCCTTTCTGCTTGTATACCAAAACCCAGAGAGCAAAACTCAGGCTCCCCAACTAGCAACACAGCTTCCAACTAAACGTACCAACAACTCTCTAGAATACAAAGAACTGTAGGGACCCTCATAACCCCCCACCCACACACACACACGCACACACCCCTGCATCACCGATGTCTACTGCGACCCGATGCTTGATTTCAGTGCCTTTTTTGTTTCAATTTGGGAAATAGAAAAAATAATTTCTTGTTACAGATATTTGGAGGTTGTCGTGCTACTGGTGTGAGCTTAGTTAAAGGCTGTACAAAGATACAGCAGCTATATACGGCGCTCAGTTGGTAAAAGACGATTGCAGTTACGAACACATTCAAGAGGTTTGTTATAAAAAGGATACCAGAAATGAGATAAAGAGATTCTCTCGCTTTGCTCACAAATGCTTATTTTATTTTTTATGTATATAACCGACTTGTGGGTGTTTTTAACTCGAATATATAAACCCTTATATATTTGACATTTTCAAATATCCTCACTTGACATTATCTGCGGCTTTCACTACTACATTATGTATAAAATAATAATATAAATAGGTTTAAACCTCAAACAATCCCTTTCCTCCACCAAGCAAATATTTAGAACCGAACAGAAGTAGCTGACAACAATTCAGCCTTACGAGCTTGCCATATACTTTGTAGAATGTATCATGAAATGTGGAAAAAAAGTAATACGTAGCCTACTTTTTTGTGAATATCTCGTTAATTGTCATAATGAACGTTTTCTCCATAAAATGCAATGCTGTATACATTTACACTATGACGGCAAATTTCAGTACTTCAGCTCTGTTGCTCCAAATGTCCGGAATCGTCCATCATAATTATCAAACCGATTTAATAGGGAGCGTTTAGCAAAAGCAATTCATCAACGATCTAAACAGCGGGCGGAAGTAAAAGTAAAAAAAAAGAAGACGTATTATCGTTTTCTCTTCTCTTTCTTTCAAAATCTAAACCATTGTTGAATATTTAGCGTCCTCCGTTATGAGACTACAGCAAACCTTTCATGTCTTGGTTAATGATTAATATAAAATTGAAGACAGTGTTGGCCGTCCATGAGGTTAATTTAGGCCCAATCTGAATTTCTGTTTTAATCTACTAATCCGCAAGCACAAGCACTTCAATTAAAGATAAGTATTCGAGCCTATATGTTAATACATTCATATACTGAAATGCATTAGTATGTTACAATAACCTGTTAAATAGTTGCGAAAAGCTTTCATTGTCCATCAGTGCTAAACAATATTAGCAAACTATTTTGATAGTTTTTTTCTATTTTAATTTGTTAATATAAAATCAGCATTTCTTTTTATTTCAGCATCACAAATAATGCGAATTACGTGTGTCGATGTTCATATTTTTAAACTGAATTTTGCCCTTCAAATATTAAATTGATATGCATAGGTTTATAGTGTAATACAGTGTTTCTTCAAAATAATATTTTAAGCCTATTTAAAATTATTGTATTATTTTTCAATATAAACACATATGGATACATAAAGATACTTATTTTGAAACTACATCAACATTATTCCGTTAATTTAAAAGTTTAAATAATTTTACAATTTTGAGATATATCCTTTTCGTTTTATGCAAGATTGTTAATTAATAATAAATCTATAATAGGCCTAATTAAAATGTCACATTTGTATCTGCATTACAAATATACAAGGATTTCAGTACCTTGGTTTTTTTTATGTTTTTATACCATATATATGCGACATATTTTAAAGATCCTTTTGTTTTCAGGTTGTATACGTTTTTGGATTATACCTGTTTAGAAAACTGTATATTTATATAGATGAAAGCTGACAAATGGGAGAATGAACTGTTAATAGTTCGCAATGCATTTTTGTGAAGGCGCTCGGTTGAGTCTTCTGCCTGTATGATTCAATATGACACTCTCCCGCATCGGGTCATTGCTTTTCCATAGTCTATACTGATCGCTGTCTTGGCCTAATGTGACTTTTTGCTCTTTCTTGTCATAAATAAACATTAAACTATCCCCAAACACCGAAAAAATAGAGTACGGGCATATACATGAGCAAAGGAGCTAACCTAGAGAGCTTCAAACTACATACTGTAACTTCCCCGAAGAGTATACGAACTCCTTGCTGCGGAGCTGAAGACATCCCTCGTTCTCTTTATGACAAGGATTACATTCACTGTTCTATGTCTAAGCAATAAATTCGGAATTCAGAAGGGTGGGCAGAAAACACGGCTATTTTACTTACATAATATTGGTGATACTTTAAAGTTTAAAAATATTTTTAAAAGTCACATTTCCTTTGCTATACATATGTATGCTGCATAAATGACTCTGATGCACATATACACAATATGCCTACAGATACATTATAACTTTTGAGTACACGCCTAAGACTGCTTTTGCATTGTATAAGCCTGGTTTGTATTATTTTAAAATCAAACTCTGAAGTGTTAGGAATATATCCGAACTCACCTTTCTGAGGCATCCTGAGACGCTGTCAGAACCCTTCTCAATAGTTTTCAGCGCAACACAAATGAATAGAAATGCTGGTGACTCTTGAAAGAGTTGGCAGTAAAATAGTTTTCCCAGTGATGTTTTGCAGAAATTGAAATCCCTGTGAAGGAGACAGAGATTGACAATAAAGTGGGATGTCAGGACTGAGGAGAGACACAAAATGTGTGTGCGCGTATGTGTGTGCGTGTGTGTGAGAGAGAGAGAGAAGTAGAGAAAGAGAACACACCTATGCTGATTGGTGATGGTACAAGTGTATTAATGTATGTGTTCCTGGTCTGTGCCTCGCCTCCACTGCTCTTCACTGGCCCATTAGCAGAGCCTGACCTCTGTCATCATCTTCCAGCAAAACACTTCCTCCTGCGCCTTTGCCAGAGCGGGAAATGAGGCTGAGCCAGAGCTCTCTTTTCAAACCCACTAATCACTCCACACATGCAAATGCACTTCTCTCTCACACACAAAATATTGCCTTATGCAAAGCAATTGGATTGCCTCAAAGCTGCCTATTGGATGGCTAGGCCGTTCTCACCGGCTCAATTGGCTCTGTAGAGTGAGCATGAAAGCAGATACGTTTTACTGCTAAACCTGAAGTTACACACGAACCTATCGAATACATGTCATGAAAAAGTAGCGAGGGCGATTTTTTTTTGTGTCGATAAATTAACTTCGGCGGTTGTTTTTCTCCGTTCGTTTTTTTTTTAAGACAAAGCTGGAGAATGTGAACTGTCTTTCTTTCCCTGCCTGGCTAAATAGGAAAATTTCTCTTAAATTCTAAAAAGAAAAGTGAGGTTATTGTTCCGATCGGTTTCCTTGTTGTTATTGCTACCATTGATATTAATGATGCATTTGTTTATTGTGAGTTGTTCAGGATAGTAAAACGCAAAACGTGTAGCGTACGAGAGGTAAAAAAGTGTAAAGTGTTAGTAGTTGTGGCAAGTGCTTTGTGGATCACATTTGGCTAAAACCTCTCCGCACGTGTATGCTGTGTATGGCAAAGCAGTGGAGAAAGCTATCAGCCCATTGAAAGCAATGGATAAAAACGCTATTTACTTTGTGTATTAAGTGGTCTTGTAAATAGCCTCCAAGTGTACTTACTAAAACAATCACAAACTTTCCCCACGTGTCCTTTGTTGACTCAATGTTTAATATCACATTTAAAGGGAGCACTCAAAATTACCACCAAAATAAATACACTTTCTAATCTGGAGGCTTCCCCGCCTAACGCTCGGTTGCCTGCTTAAAGCAAGCTCTATTAATTTTAATTGATAATTTCCAAGAAGCAGCGCCACTTCTGTGGCTGCCAGAAAATCACAGAGAAAGTAAGTAAATGACTTCGCAGCCATGACCACACACCAGAACTACATTTGTTGAATGCCTGACTATTAACGCACACCTCAGTACACTCTAAAGCAACCCCTCAGCGCCTGCATTTGAGGTTACACTTAGAGCACCAGTCTCAGCTCAGGGTGTTCCAATCATTTATTCCAATGGATCAGAGGGAGTCGGAGGGAATGCGAAACGCAGAGAAAAAGTAAAGCAAAGAAGGAGAAAAAAGGTGGAAAAAGTGTTGGAACGCGCAAAGCATAAAATTAAGTCGTGGATGCATACACTTGACTTCTCTTGACATGTGAAAAGTGCTAAAAGTCAGAGCTCATCAATAAACTATCTTGAAAGTGAATAAGAGTCCTGACAACCATTGCATTCCTAACTAAAGTACAATGAGGAGACAAACGACACTGCCAAAGAGTTTGCATCTCAGTGAAAGGACGCCTCAATAGGAGTGGGATAATGAGCTGCCCAGACCGTCATGCACTGTCATCTCCAGTCCTGCACTGAAGCCGCCACTTCTTCTAATATTTTCAAATAACTTGTTCAGATATATTTCCCCTCTCTTGTTAGCCAGTGCCAATTTTCCGGACTCTGATGGGTTATAATTCGCTTTGCCACACTGCTTTGTAGGATAAATACGCGCTTTTGAATTGATCGAAATAAATGAGTGGATTTTTTTTTCCTTCCAAGGGATTCTGAAGTCACGCTATATGACTCTCCATACCATCATTTTTTCTTTTCATTTTATAATGGGAAGTCTGTGATCTGTTTTTCAAACCAATGGGGGAAAAAAAAACTCAAGTACAATTTTCAAAGAGTTTAAAATTATCTTACGGCTTTTCCAACCCCCTTCATTCTCATCTGCAAGTTTGGGTTTACGGATGCTTTATATTTCAGTGTTGGACTGCACCAAAACAGCAAAACAATTTCAGATTAAAATTAAAATTTGAATGGTTGGTTGACGGAGCAAAACAAAGAGCACGTATCTCTTCCTTTATATTTCTTGCCTACGTGGAGTGTTTTTGTGTGTGTGTATCGGTGTAGTATATATATATAGGCAAAATATAATCTAATACGAAAATTTCGCCAGTTTTCATGAAGCCGAACTGACAGGTGAAGAAACACGACATTAAGAAGGCGTTTTAAGAGGTTTGTATTCAACTGTTAAGTTTCATTATAGGCCTATATGACGTATATATTAAACAGTGATCAACTTTAAACATACTTACAGTATAAGCCTTGCATGTCACCAGTTATGTGTCATTTGGTTTGTTATGCCCTGCTGAAGCTATGAACAACAGATATGACTTATATTTGAGTATGATATTGAATTATGATTGCAGTGCTGAAGGGTGAGGATCGACATGAATCCGTGCGCAGGGCACAAAACATTTACTAAACCCTTTTCCATTAACTGATTGGGTTGTAAAGTAAGCGCAAGCAAGTCTAAATGCAAGTTAATTAGTTGTTCGGATTTAAATAGCAGAAAAAAAACATCGCTCAGGAAGTTTCAAATGTAGTGTTTAAACTCCACACCCATGCGTCTAGATGTTAGCAGCATACACGCACATAATGTTATAGGTTTTAAAGTACAAACCCGGTTCCTCGTTCTTCACTTCATAGAAGGAGATCCCCAAGCAGCTTTGCAATTTTTCAGGAAACAATAGCTCCAATAGATTATTTATTTCTTTGGGAAAGCTGTAAATCCGCCCTGTTGGTTTCTTAAGGCTGAAGAGAAGTCTTGTTTTTAATACAAATTGCAGACCCAATCGCGACAAGACAGCCCTCTACTAAATCAGCGTGATGGAAGAGAACCTTGTTGGAAACGATAATAAAATGTATTGTCTTTTACTCCATTTAAGGGGAAATAACTTGGGCCAGATCTTCAGGTTACGATTGCGATTTTACAGACTATCAATTAGCCCAATTCGGATTAGCAGCAACTAATGCCAGGCCTTGAAAAGAACCCCTAATCTTGTCGCTATTTTTCCCCGGGGCAAAGTGGTCTTTGTGCCCCCTCTAAAAAAGTTTTAAACAACACAAAAAAAATCATAAGGGGAGGGAAATGGTGAATACCGCTGACGTCATTCTTGGAGAGAGAAAGGTCTATTAGAAAACATCAACAAAAGAGACTGGGTGCATTGGCTGCCATTGATTTATCAGGATTTGAGGGAAAGGGGGCCTCGGAGCCAATGAGAGAGTCCAGAGGGAGCTTTATCATCTCAATAATTCTCTAATTGTAGGGCGGGCGGGTGAGTGTGAGATGGGAAGGGCCGAAGGGGGAGGGGGTGTTGTCGGGCGACTAAAAATTCTTCTTGCCTTTACTGGACTTAAGTTTCTGTACAACTAGAATGTCGACAGACGCGATTACTTTCATTTAATGCAGTATTGTCGTTTCATTAAGATGAAAGCAAAGATGTAGGGACGATAAATGCACCTGTCTCTCATATGCACAGGGGAAAAAAACGCGAACTTTTCTATTGGAGAAGTTTACGAGACGCCATTTTAACACAAAGCATAGCTTCATTGGTAATCCTCAGTGTCACTTCTGTGTTGATCAATGGTCATATAAAACTAATTCACTGTGAAGTATTGCTGAAACTTTTCCTCCGGTCTTGAGAATGAAAGGATTTTCCGTTTTTAGGTTCGATATAAGTAGATGAAGATGACTGTATTTAACTTTATTGACTTGAAAATCCGAGTCGCTGGAATTCACCTCCCTTTCCAAGCAAATTGTGTACTGAATGAATCTGTAGGATACAGATTAATGTTTTCACGAACGTAACTGAAGAGCAACAGTAAATTACTCACAAGTATAACATGAATCCACATTTTTGTACAGTCCAAAGCAATCGGCAAAAAATATGTTCAGAATTTCAAAAGCGTATGTATAATGTATTATGAATAATTGTTTTAATTTATACACTTATTTGAATACATAAGCAGTAAATTTGCTCCACTCTTTAAACAGAATAAGCGACAACACAAACAATTCTGTACCTTTAGTTATTTGTTAGTTTATTTCAATAATATTATTATTTTGTTATTGTTACATTAAAATGCACATTGTACGTTTGGCGGCAGTATATACATATAGACACAGACAAATCATGAAATTATCATTCTAAAGGAGCGCTTTAATCTGTTAATATCATTAAATAGTATGTTTATACTCTTAGGCTTATTCAGTCTGCTTGTATTAATATCCAAGTTGCAAAGCACCTTTTTAATATCCAGAAAAATGCTTAAAGTCCTGTTGTCTAGTCCAGTCTAAAATCTCCAGAAATGCACAATTTCTGACATGTTATTCAATAATGCTTATGCCTCCGGGATAGGTAAGCCTGTTTGTGAGCTGCAGAAATGACGCTATAAAAACAGCACACATGCAGTTAATAATAATCCAGTCCTTGTAAAAAGCTTAATGTACACCACTTGTTTACCATGGTCGGGTTACTTTACAGTTAGAGGTAAAAGTAAATGAAACAGATGTTAAGCATCAATAAGCATTATTTAAATCCTCGTGAAACAATACGAGGTTTGCTTTTTCTGCTCCCATCTTACAACTTTCTTCTTACCCGGGGAGGAAGAGAAGAAATATTTACAACTGTATCCCTACAAACTGCCAAACGTTGTTAGTGTTATCGTAAATAACCTTAGCACGCATGAGTATTGTGCATGCACATAGGGTGTAAGAATGTGAAGAACAGTATATATGCTTACGTCTGATTATATACATGAGCCATATATGAGAGGATTTCCAAATATAGAAAGTATCCGCAATACTTTATTTCCAGAACTTATAAAAAAATCCAAAAATGAATCAATGTCCCCAAAACATAAAATAATTACATTGTGATGCATATAGTCTGTAAATTACATCGGTTTTTCTCAGAATGTGTAAAAAATTGTCAAATGTGTGTTGATATTAGAGATGAGAAGTATCAGTGCAGATGTAACTACAGTACTTCATAATCTATGTTTCCGTGGACATTTGCTTGTGAAAGCCAGTCTAAAAATCGAAACGGTAAATTACACAACACACATCGCTTGCCAATAGTAGGCATACACTGTCAAAAGACTATCTGGTCAGAGGTAATTGTGTCACAGCTTTTTTTTCTGGGTATGACAGCTGGATATACACAATCTCCAATAAACATCCCTAATTAGGGAGGTGGATCTCTAATACACGGTGCTTGATTTATTACCCAGGTTTACTCTTCAGTTACTGATTTGTCACATTGCAGCTTCTTTTCAGAAAGGTACTTTGTGGATTACAGACCATGTAGCCTTACAGGTACAATTTATTTATGATACTTTTATGATATGTAGAATGCGATTTATGATACTTCAGGAGGAAACTATGCCTTCTTTCGGATCTGATCTAAGCAGCCCTTTAAGGTTAATGTTAGTTCATTTTGCCTAAGTACAAATATGCATTTGTTATTTTCACAAATAAAACTGTCATACGTCCTGAAGTGTGCTTACATTTGCTTTGTAGGATGTAGAAGGTAAGTTAACATTTTTTCATTGTTTCACAAGTTTTAAAGTATTTATGCTTTTTACCTCAAGAAAACACGTCCCGTGTAATTCCGTACTTCGATCACGTTAAATAGGATAGCACAGTTATAAAATATATTAAATCTATTAATGTTTTCATCTTAAATGAAGTAACACACTTCACTTCTCAGTGTGTTGCAGTTTTTAACATTTAACGCCATGACAAGTACAAGGGTGTGACGGAGATATTTGTAATGTGAGCCCCATGTCTACCTCGGTGAAAATATTTTAATTGCATGTTACTTCAAACTGAAGTTCAAGCGTGTCAATGCTATGATTGAATGTGCTTACAAATTGGGCGAATAGCACTCTCTGCGTCTGTTCCATGCTTGAAAAGACCTGTGAGACACCATATTCACATTTTCCCAACAAATATAAGTTTTCAAAACTTTTTTTTAATTTTTTGGTCACTAATGTTCTGTACGTACTTAGTAACTTAGTTTCGATATAGCTGTGTATGAAGACTACGCGTTTCATTAAAAAAACGTAACTCCCCAATCTCACAAATAATGCACATAAAGATGTCTCGAAAACAGCCCGCTCGATTCTTATGACCTGCAGTGAGACAACTTGATTATGGCCGTTGGTTGGCTAACTGAACATCATGAGCGCAGAAAACTCCAATTGCGAAGCCAAAACAAATAGCCCACTGAAGTAAATATCCGGTCCTTATAACAGGAAAAGCAACACAAAAACGTAACTTCTGTTGACAAAGCTGTAGCTGTATAAATAATTAAATGGAGATAGTACATTTTTTATGTAAAAGTGCAACTTACCTGAAGCAGTTTGCACACCGGTTGTAGTGTCTCCAATGTCTTTTCCGAAATAAGAATAAAGCTTGATGTAGTTTTGATATAGTTTAATACCCCGTTTTTTACGTTTGAATCTTCCGCAGAGTTTAAATGTCAACGTGAATAAAGCCTCTCCTTGCTTACCACTAACTTTCCCTTAATATCAGCCTCAACTCCGCAGTGATTGGCTAGATCGACAGCGCGACGTCACCTTGGACAGCACTTATCGTTCAGCTAACAGGGAAGTAGCAGGTAATACACAAGCTTACACTCTGAAACATTGCTTAGAGTTTGTGGTTATCTGTATTTGTGTGGCTTTAATAAACTACCGGGGTACCCGGTAGGTAACTTGTAAAATTATTTCTTAAACTTGTTTTTATCAACTTAAAATGTCTGAAATATCTCGGTTACAAGTTTCCGTGGTCTTCAGGGGATAAGAAGGGATCAGGAATAAATTAAATCCCTGTAACTGTTGTCCGGTTTGGTATCCAAACAATATTTTATGGAGGTATCATGCCTTTCAGTTATTGGACGTTATTTCCCCTGAAATAACCAGCATACAGTGGTAGCAATGGAATAAAACTACCGAAATAGAAGGAAGCTGATGTTTATCTGGTGTGAAATATTAGACAAGCCATCGTAAGACAATTACTCGGGCAATTAAACCAGAGGCTTGGTCCGAAAAAGACAAACATTTGCGAGAGGCCTGTTTTCATTTCTTCTCTAATAGACAACCATGTTGGATTTTAAAAAAAAGTTTTTAAATGTCCATTTTCTCTTTATTGTCAAAAGAAACAAAAATCTCGATCATATTGGTTCTCGGTTTCTGTTTATTGAATAGACTCGGTCAGGTAGAAAATCGAATTGATGCTTCTTGCCGGATACGTGGACTAATCCGGTAACCAGAGTCGAACCAGAGAGGGGCAAAAATCGAAATAAAAACAATTTTTCTAACTCGAATTACCCAAGACACACCGTGATATCACTACCCCTTACACACTGTATACACAGAGCCTTACCGCCTTTCCCCATTACAAATACTTTCATGCACATCACACATCCATGCACAAAGTCAAAACTACCAACAGTCTGGCAATGTCTAGTGTCACACCTTTATTACACTTTTACCTGTGGCACTACGGTGTTTGTCAGCTGCACATGTAACTTGGATTTAAGCCTGTATGCAGGTGTAGATTTATACGTAGGATACATATGGGAGCATGTACGCTCCGCACATATATGCGTGGGTCATGCATAGAAAAAAAATAACACATCCTTTCATTTGCGCAATGAAAAACTAATGATAAACCCTATAACTACGTTTGTCAACTGAGAACCGGTATAATTTTTAAAACCCTTATAAGACGCAATTAGGTATAGCTCTTTAATTCAGCAATAAGTCTCGAAGTTGTTATTTAAACAGTTGGAAATATAGATAAGAATGCGTTTCATCTTGTACCCTTTTCCTATACAGTATATTCGGTTTACTGTTCGATTTTCACAACGTGATTGTTACACAATTTATTGTGTTAATGTATTGGCAAAGAAAAGCATAATGTTCAACACTGTCAATATTGTATGTGTAATCTGACTTTTATCATCTCATGGTACACAAATATTTTTTTTTATTCTAAACTTTCATCTTGAAATGTTTGTAAGTGAAGGTTTTATTTTATGAGTGGTTGATATTTCGGTTAAGTGCAGCTCGTAAACGATTTTTTTTTGGTGCAGCAAAAAAAACAAACTTTTACCACCTGTATCTGTTCTTTCCAAGTATTTTCTGTATACACGCCCACGACTCTTTGCTTTTCTGGTCTCACCCATTGCAAAAACAGGACAGTATTGCATTAAACCATCTCCAGACCCAGCTCTGATGTTAGAGTCAATATGCACAAGACCAAAAGTAAATGTGCAACCGTGCTCTTGCAGGTTTCTCAGGAAGTGAGTGGTCATTCCGCGGGTTTTAAAAAGCGAGGTAGGCACAGGGATGTGGGAAAGGTGTTTGGCTTATTATTTAGAGTAGCTACCATTAGGAGACTCCGAAACCCTGCAACGCAGCAGGGTTCTTGAACGCTACGCTGGAAACCTCACGGCTTCGACACGCTTATCAGGCTGTCAATAAAACTGGATGGGACACTGAAGCTGAGACAGGTGCTGCCTTTCCCTCTTTCCAAACTGCACTGCTCTCCAAAAACTGATCAGGCGTGAAGTGAAATCTGTACAGCCAGGCATCCCTCTTCTGGCTCTCTGCTTTAAATGCGTGTAGGCTTGTGCGTGCGCGCGTGTGTGTGCGCATATACTAACACATGACAAGGTTACATATTTAAAGATCTCCTTTAGTGGTTCACTTCACATCTGTCAGGCAGAGGAAAACTGAGGAACGTTTCAGTTATAGTTTCTCTTTCTCTTACAGCTTCTCATTTTGATTATTTGTAATACACAGATTTAGTCAGGTTCCACAAAAAAAATGTGATTATAACGTTTCATGGATTCTGGTTGAGTAGGCTTTTTAGCTGCTAATAGTAGTATTCGCAACAACATTAACAGCACAAACCACGCTAGTTTCATTTTTATATATTTTATTTAATCCCTCGTACCTTTTCTGTTATTTATCCAGGCGCCTTTGTTTATATCTGAGATGCTTTTATTCGTTTCTCTTCTAGAAATACTGTATGGTGCTTGGAATTTGAGCCTACACTTAGTTACGAATAAATACAACGATTGTTATCTACTAAATCCAAAACAAATGTCTGAGAGCAAACTGATCTTTTAAAAATGATGACGTTAAAACAATATTTTAAAAACAATTCCTGAATAGTATTAATAGGATCAGTTACTGGAAATAACAGGGAAACCTAAGTGTGTAGACTGTGCTTTTTTTTAGATTTCGTGTTGGCCATTCGGAATTTTCTCAGAGGAACGTTAAGATTACGATGTTATTTTTCACGGAAGATAATAAATAAAACACTATAAACAATAAAGATTAATTCGAGTAAGATGACTATATTAAGTATTTTCATTATATTGTTTTCAACAGTTCATACACACACTGTTTCGTAGCGAGCGATTTTAAGTGCTCCCCAAACCCGTGTTCATTCAAACTGAGAAAATTGAAAACAAATACTATAATGATCAGCCTTGCTTCTCTAGCCAAGCAGAATCTGAGCAACAATAATAAGCACATCAAGAACAATTTGTTTACTGTTCCAGCGCACACAGTACAAAGTCTAGGGACCCTACCACGTTATAAAATAGTGGGATTCACTGCACGAAAATGTAATGTTATTTTTCCGAAATTTGTCACTGATGGGAAGAAACATAATTGCGACTGTTCCCATTTGGATCGAATTTCTTGACTGCAAGGTACGTGTGAAAATCAGCCTACATTTTGCTGCGTGTAAAATGTTTCACTTCGTGCTAATCTATTTTACCGTCAAACTTTCAGGATACTTTTTGTTCTGTGCTTGATGGAAATAGCCTTTCCTGTTTTATTCGTGCAACGGGTCGATACATTTTTTTTTATTTTTAAGAGAAGTAAAGGGAACTAGTTATATGTTGTCAAAACAAAGATAGTTTGCGATTTAATCTTTCCATAATTATTTGCAAGCTAGACTCACAATTATATTTCGAAATCAAAATTCATCGATAAATTCCCATATTGTGGCAGTTCTGTGTTAGATGGATTCCATTTCGTGTGGAAACGCTCTTATATACTCTCGAATAAAGGTGGCGTTTTATTTCATATTTCATTAAAGCACGTTCGTATACTCGGAGTAAACAGTTCACAGTCTATTCGTATATGTGGTAGGGAAAAATATGTATCTGCTGTTTTGTCGCATATTTTAGTCTTAGTGTACAGGTTGGTTCGACAAGTCACGTGAGCTGGGCTAATTAATTTGAGTAAAACGATGTTTTAGGTAATTCCTCCTCTCTCTCATTTTTTCCCTGTGAATATTTTAATAAGCTTCGCTCTCTATAGTGTTTGATTTGTTTTTCTATTCTTCATCCCTGTTTTGGACTGAGACATTAGCTGAATTCCCTCGGGGTGATTGGATGCAATTTGCTCAAAGTAGACAGCCACGTCCTGGATGTTAGAAATTCACTTTTGCTCAACGTGACAAGGCTGAGTTCGATCTACAATTGTATTTGAAAGCGCAATGGGCGGAAAGATCTTCCATCATTAAGCCCGCCTTTCCTTTAGCAAAATAACAAGATACTTCATTTGCACACAAACACTCATAAAAATTCAATTTGCGACACCTCTTCTAATAATGCCCACTGCTGCATAATGCTTACGGAGATTTAAAAGGCTCCGCACTCCGTATATTGCACACGGGCCATAGTCACTTTGTACTTTACAGCTAGAGTAAGAACTGAGTTGTAACAAGAGGATTTGCACTTACTCTATGACCCCTGTAATTGGATTAAATATAGACGGGGACATAAAAATACCAAGATTGACACCTGCCAACTGGACTTCCTTATGATTGATTGTGATGCTCCGTGCTGGCAACAATAATGAAATAAATTGTATGGATAAAACAGCACATTTGTCATTTCCGTGCCACGAGAGGAGAAAGTCAATGTGTTTGGCAAGCTGTTAGCTGACAGACATGAACAGGAGGGGAAAGAGGAGCTAACGAGGATTTTAGGCATCATGACAAGACAAATGAAACGTCCTCACACTTCACAAATTAATGACCTTTCACTAAACGTATTGTAGATCTCAAAAATTAAGTAAAACTGAGAAACAAGAACAACTCCGACCCGATAACCAGAAATCTTCGTAACGCTCAGAATGCCCTGCGTCACGCTTATTCGCCGTCTTTTAGATACGGATATCATTTATTGATATTTGTCTATGTACAGGGAATATATGTTTTTCTGGAGTTCTCACATTTCTCTCATTCTCCTTTCTTTTTACCCAAATCAAGTAAATGTTATAGTTTCATGAATAAGTCTGTAAAAGGTCCAATTTGTGTGTGTGCCGTTCTGTTACTTGAATTTGATTCCATCAGGTAAATATGCTTGGACAACAAAAAGGGATTTGATATTTTTACTGTTACTTACTGGAGTCAGAATGCCTACAGAGTGACAGACCTTCATGAAAAAGATTTCTCATCATTATTTGAATAATGGACTCCAAAACAATGTCTCTTGACACCTAGACAACAGCACAGTATTCAGTGATTTGCTGTAAATATTTTTTTTTCTCATTGGACTATGAATCATATTTAGATCTCCTAAGAACACCACAGACAAAAAAAAACCAGTAGGAACAAATACAAATAAAATTATTTGTATTTTAGTTTATCTTTCTAATAAATTATACAATGGTACATGTTATGTCCCAGATTTCAGGTTTGTTATTTAATTTATATTCCATGTATGTAAATAAATATGCTTTAAAATAATTATAGAACAACTAGATATCCATAATTAAAATTATTTTATAATCTCTATGTCAGTGAAGCCAACATGAACTCAAAAGTTCTAACAGCTGTATGCTGTAGTGGTGTGGTGCTTGTTCTGAGCTTTGCCATTGCAGATTTATTGGTGTAAATTAATCCAGTTTCAATTTTATTCCACACATAGCAGTTTTCTATATGTTCTCTTTCCCATCTTAATGTGCTTTTACAAATTGTGCTGCTCGCTTTGGCTAACCGACAATAAGGAAGACATTACCTGAAACAATTGTTTGCGTCTGTACTTAGTTGGAATCAATGTGCTAGTTAATGTGCTAAAGTCTTACTGTCTACAGGTAGAGATGAGACCTGGATTCAGTTCCCTGAATCACTGGGCCCGAAGTCACAGTTTTCTGAGCTGTCTTTTCATTTCTCCTATCTTTTCTTTTGAGCACAGACCCATACACCTTTCTTTGCTGATACGTTTTTAACTAAATGATCTAACAGGGGATGAGTCATTTTCTCCCCAGTTAATTCCAAATGCATTTCTTTTCTTTTTAGAGCTGTTTGTAGGATGTACATCACATCCATTTCTCAAAGAGGCATGAAAGTGCCATCTTAGTATTTTTGTTAAAAACCAGCAAAAGAAACAGAGTATTGATGCAGGCACATAGTGATGAGAATCTGCATGTGAGGCTGTACAAACTTCTTTTAAAATATATTAATCTGTAAGCAGAGTGACAGGATGGATTGTAAATGAGATTTACAAGGGATAGACCGTTTTTTTTTTGGCAGCCCTACATTTGAGACATGTTTTGTGGACACAAATGATGACAGAAAGTCAGGTCAAAGAAGCAGGAGAGGAGAAGCTTTAGCATAGGTTTAGAGGGAACTACCAGTTTGAACACATTGTGATTTTATTCCGTTTATAGGCGTGGTGTTAAATGCGCTCAGATTCTAAAGTGAACTGACAGCAGGGCTTGGGCGTGGTCCTCACTGAAGTGCTTTAAGCAGCCTTGGCCCTTAACATCACATTGTGTGACAGCTCAATAGATCAATATCAACTTAAGAACCTGTCATGCCTCCGCATCATAATTCTTCAACCTAACTAGTATCCAGAAAGGAGTGGTTTATGAATCCTGAAAACGTTTCAGCATGGCGACTTAATGAGTCTAGACCTTATGACTATAAGAAGAGACTTATAGTCTTATAATTCATACACATGTATACACTGCAATATATTTGATAATTACATTACATATTATAATTCTTGCTTGTAAACCAGGTTTCTGGGAATGAGAAAATGTCTTTGAAGTATGAAAAATAAAAAGTTATTTAGACTGCAGGACTAACAGGGAATAGGCTGCAGGTTTAAAATGAAAATCTTTCAAACTGCGGGACAATAATTTGTAATATGATTTTTCATTTTAATAAACTGAGCAGTAATAGTAGTAGTTCTGGAGTTGGCAGAAACTAAAGGCAATATAATCTGAAAAATAAAGAAATGCTACACAGCTGAAATCTGGGAACAAACCCATTTTATTCTTAATAGCTGGTAGATGCTTAGTTATGTTGATATTTTTAAATTAACATATCATTTTGTACCAGGATTTTTTGTAATGTATTAGGTACATTGCAAGTATGGTTTATAACCTCAGTGGTTTATACAGAATATCATGAATAAACTTATTTAAAAAACAATACAAATGCAATAGACCTATTTTTAAAAAGACTGATCTAATATGACATTTCTTTGGAAGCCCTTTACAGGCTGTGAAATATAAGGTACTTGCTTTCAAAGCCATTGCTTTGATCTAATTTTATGTATTAAAATAATATGTTATTTATGTATTCTAACCTCTAGTCTTGTAAAGATGAAGTAATGTGTTCCAACCTTATTGCTTTTTAGCTGCCTTAGAAGCAAATCATCTGTTCTCTTACAATTCCATAACATAAAGCCACAAGCAGACTACTGTAAAATATCTAATAGTATGTCTTTTCCTTTGTTGTAATTACATATGAGACTATTCCCCTAAATTAAGCGCTGAAAATAATGTGAAGCCGAGTAAAAGGTACAGCCAAGTTGCATCGAATTAATTTTAGCCTGCTCTCGCTCCCCAGTGACTACCTCTATTAACATTATAATCTCAAACACAGTTTTTTTATGTACACACTATTGTTAGTAAATCAACTCCTTGGGTCCGTGGAGACGCTGACCCCTGGCAATTCGCTGAAAGTGTAATTATCTGCCTGTATCTTGGAAAGATTTAAAAGATTACATTTCAACTAAATCTATATCAATGCTAATTTTTTTTGCTAGACTCCAGGTGCTTCTGCAGCAGAACGCGTTAGGAAAGGGGGTCTTGCTGTGTGGAGGACCCAGTGAGACGATCTCTCTCATAAAATTACACCTATTCTTTCCCGAAATCAGGTTTAGATTCAGCAATGTTAAACAAAGCAGCAACCATGCTAAATTAGAGTTAAACAAAAGATCTTTTAATTCCCCATCCAAAGTTACCGATAACTGTTATGTCTGAGAGCTAATTGTCTAGCACAAATTAAACATAAAAGAACACCTGAAAAAAAAAATGGTAAATTTTCTGATAAAACATTGCCATTTACTTCAATAGTTCATTTACAACATTATTAGGCCTCTTGATGCAATAATTCTACTGCTGCTACTTCTACTACTAATAATAATGCAGTCAATATTTTGTCTTAGTTTTGTATGCAAAACCAGAATTCTGAATAAACATTGTTGATGACAATGACAAATTGGTAATGGATAGATAAGATTTAATGCACATAGAAAGTTCTGTAATATAATGTGGGCATAAGAGCATACCGAGGTTATATGTCACTTATAATTAACAGTATTTACATAACTTTACGTTTTGGGAATTAATTTTGTATATGCTCAATGGTGCATTTAATTTCTTCAATGACATATGGTTGATCAGATTTAGATATAGATATAGAGACCTAGATTCATGCGCATATGTATCATAAGAATTTCTAGGATATATTTGTATGCATGAGGAAGAAACAAGGCGAGGGAAAGCAGAGCTCAAGAGAGACTAAAGTTTGTAGACGTCAGAGAATTCATAAAAAGTAGCAAAGCAAACTCATGAAAGACATGCGCACATTTTAAAAAACAAAATGCGTTTACTGCTAAGGTCATTAGGCTGTGATTCGTAGCTTCAGGCAAAACAGAGATGGAATATAAAAACACCTAATGTGACAAACTCAACACAGATCCCAATGATACATTTAAATGAATGCAGCACTGATGGTGTATTTGAATAAGCAAAGATTACCCGAGTATATAAAACAACACACACTAAATCAGGCAATAACAACGACAAACCGTCTGGAAAATGGACTCATGGAGCAGCAAGAATTTACGTTTTTATCTAGATGACAAATCTTATCCTGAAGTAAATATCTTGAAGATAATTGAACTGATTACTCTTCACCAAATCTGTACTCCTGTACATAAAAGGGCAGCAAGACAGTAAAATAGTTTTAGTACCACGCACTATTTTTAATTAATTTCATACCGTTGGCGAGATTTTATGTTTAACGTCAGAAAAAAATACACTGAAACACAATTTACTATATCATAATGGCAAGAATTTGTGATGTTGCATTCAAAAACGGACTCTAAAGAACACGAAACAATAGATATTAGATAATTTGGCTCTGTCAAATTTCACATAATGTACATTCTAATTGACAAAAATCAATTGGCGATCTGTCTGTCGATGTGGGCCTCGTAAAAAAAATGTTGGAGAGGTTCTTCATCGTTTAGAGTTATTTCTATCTACAAATCCTAGTGGATATGTCTTCCAGCTGTAAACCGTTTCTCTTCGTTCTATTTCATTGAAATTCCATGTGTGAATTACCCGAGTGAAAGAAAAAGACCTGTAGTGATGTGAGAATGAAGTTACTCCTCTCGTTTGCAGTTAGTTCTGCTTGTATGAATCAAATAAAAGTGTCTCCCACTTCGGACAACTTTGAAAACAGACAATTGTATTTTTAAGATCAACATGATTTACCACCAGCACCAACAGAGAGTTTTAAAGACTGGTGTATTGCCAACAGTGTAGTATTACAAAGTTAGGTCATACAATGTCTAAGGCTAATGTGAGTTTTCAATATTAATAAAATATGTGATCTAAAATTGAAAACTAAAGTTTGCCTGATATTCACCGTCTTATTTACCACGGGTAAATGTCTACTTAAATGTCTTTACGCCATTCATCTCTTTTATTACTTGATTGTTATTTACGATAGTGTGAAGCAATAATGCACTGAAATTCTATTTCCAACTTGTTCTCACCTACTAATTGGAAAACGGATATCTCCGTTAGGACCGGTCCAAAGAGCATTGATTTCTTTCCAATGTGGTATATATTCAGTAGTCGATGCTCCCCCCCCAAAATACCATATTCAATTGAAAGATTACCACAGATTATTCTGTTTTATCAGTGTTCCGTTGCTGGCTCCTTTGAAATCAACGATTACAGGCAGTATCACAAATCAGCCAATGAAATCCGCAAACCGTTTACTGTTTATAAAAACCCATCTGGTTATAGTCTTGCTTAAGATCTTTCCTTAATTATGCTTTTAATTAAAGACGGTTCAAGGCAGCAGACCACATGAAGGGCAGTAATTACAAATTACATTACAAACCCAACAGATGTAGCTTTATCTGCTGGGAAAAAGGTACCAAAATAAAATTCGACAAAAGTTTAGGATGAATTAATCCGCTGCCTTGAGAATAGAGGCACATTTTTCATTATACAGACTCCTAGCCAGGATTTAAGTTCTCTGTCATGATTGTTTTCATATTTCTTTGACATCTATCGATTCAGAGGCAGCTGCAAGGCTTTGTCACAAGAGAGGAGAGCAGTCACAATATATTAGCTTGATGGCATAACTCGAACATTGGGAGCCTAGAAGCACAAGAAAACACGTGACACTCACTTGCACTACTTTTAAAAATTAAAAAGAGGTTTCAACAGTTTTATTTTAAATGACCCATACTGCTGAAATAAGACTCTAAGCAAACACTTTATTGAATCGCTTTATGTCGAGGGTAAGCATATATTTTTAAAAATATGATTAGGTTGCATTAATTTGAGTTATTTTATTCCCAGTAAAGGATTTTGTTCACTTTTTTACTTTAGAACTTCCCCAAACCGATTCTTTGTCGACTTTCTCATATCCAAGCATGACTGAAATAATATATTTTAAAATAAGATTCTTTTTTTTAAATAATGGACGAGTTAAAGAGATATTAGGTTATATTCAACAGTTTTCGGCTTATTCAAATATGACCTATTACTTTGAAAGCCAGGAAATTTGTACGTTATTCTTACTAATCCATCAGTTGAAAACTGGTGTCGCGAGTCACACGAATTAATCAAAGGGTTTAAATGTTTAGGTTAAGATTAGGAAAATAAGTTTTTACGATTTATATATATCCTTTTACCTAAACAGTTTTAACTTTTCTTTAGCTATTGACTACTCCAATTTACCAATTGACTACACTGATCCAGAAGTTCAAGTGAAACTTTCAATGGCAGTTTTGGATTCTGTAAACTGGCATTTTATTAATAATACAACGTAAATATATGTGCCGCTAGTCGTCAAAACTGCATGTGCAAATGACTGAAATACTGGCTAATGATTATTTTGAAGGATGTCGGTTTAATAAAGGAGAAACGTGTTGGAATTTCTAGACCTTATAGAAAGCATATGTCCAGTCTGACTCTACGTACGCTAGTTACACAGCCTGGGCCTGCATACCTGGAGAGTATTTATTTGAGATAGTGTCTCCAGTACCTTGAATTCGGGATAATCGTTTCTATCCAAAAGGGTCACACGACTTTTCTTTTACAGTCTTGTTTTAGACTACATTCAGGAAATAAATGCGTGAGTGTAGACCAATAAAAACGTTTTAGGTTTGGATAAAGCACAGTGATTGGGTCTTTTTTTGTTTTTTTTTAGAACGATCCAGGAGGAATTTGTCTTTTTCTTCATCCCATCTTTGAGACCTATCTAAAGAAATTAGAAATCTACTTAACAAGTGTAACAACTCTGCTACTTCACACGTGATAGAGTGTCGAAAGTCTTCGTACCTACTACGAGTTGGAACAGACCTAACAATTTTTTCTCCAACTTCATATTAGACTTATTCTTTTAAGTGCTGTCTATGCTTTAAGATACCGCTGTGCATGTAGTTCAAACCTCACTGTACGCATTAAAACTTGACATCTTATCAAAACCCAAACCCACATGTCATATAAGTAATTATTTTTAAAGTTGTATAATTGATTACTTTATTAACTTTCAAAATTACTACAAGGCCTACACTGACCTAATTACTGTAGATCCGATCTTCAGTTCGTAAACAAGTAAATGAACAAATAATTTTCTCCTTGCTGTGATATTGCTGATGTTATACGGACAAAACATATCTATTATCGTTGTTTTGTGAAAAAAAGTGAAACCTATTCATCTTAAAAATAAAACAGAAAGAAAATATAGAATATGGACTATCATATAGAGTTTAGACTGGTATATATTTGAAATATCTCTTAAACATGAATTTACCTTTGGTGTGGCTGAGAAGGTGAAGTAGTTTTGACTTCACCTAAATCTGTAACGAGAAATGCTTAATGACTAGAGTAAGCACAAAGTTGCTGCCACATACTGTCAGCCGAGTGCTACAGATGTTTTACGACTGTCTTGCATTTGTATTCAAAATATATATTTCTTCAAATGACAGCTTTTGTGTACTAAACCCACACTGGAAAGAGAATAGAAGGCTATGCCATCGCGTATTACGTAAAAGTTAAAATTATTTGCACATCAGTGTGTGTTTTTAGAAAGGAAGCGTACTTCCTGTTGTCAGACCTAATGACTGTGATTAGATTTAACTTCTCTCCAAATACAAACAACTGGGCTAAAAGCAAACAGCAAAAATGACCAACCATCTGTTAAAGGTGCACTTTACAGGACAAAAAGCAGGTTAGTGTTAAGACAAAAATCTGTAGCTTACAGGTTATACATCTGAAACGCAGAATAGGTTTAATGAAATAAAGGTTTTTAAAGTTTACTTCACACGTTTCTGTGAATGAAGACTTTCTTGAACGGATCTTAAGTGTATGAATCGTTTGAACAATACATAAGACATTGCCTTCACTTAAATGTCCTTTAAATTACACGGCAAAGTGTAATCCCCTCTTGCCTAATACATTTTAGAGAATACATTTTCTTCGTAATTTTAGTAATTCAACCTGTTACACACAATTTCTGATTCCGGTCCAAGTATATTTGGTTGTTAATCCTTGTAAGATCACTTAATTACATTACAGGGCCTATAAAATATCATATATTTGATATAGGCCTTGCACAGCTTGTTTTTTACAGCACAGAAGGTTTTATTCCCTATGCTTTTTACGGTTACTAGAGACATTTTGTAACAGGTCTTGCTAGCACAGTGCTACATTAGCGCATAACACACTCACGAAAAACGACGTACAGTAAGTCGTGTGTAAAAAAACTTTGTACCTGAAATGTTGAAATCCTGACAATTATTGTTGAGTGATTTAGGCCCGAATTTTAATTAAGACTTCTGTGTTTATCCTGTGCTGTATGTTTAGGCACAATATGGTAAATGTCATGGCAAAGCGCGACTCACGAAACTTAGCCCTGGTATAAAATCAGTATGTTGAAGAAATAAAATAAATAATTCCACTTACGAGACATTTCCACAGGCTAATTAAGATTTAATTGTTTTGTGGTCACTGCCACCCCGCCTTTCAATGTTCACTCCCTCCAAATTGCACTTGTGTTCTGCATGTACATGTTTCCTATATTCCAATAGTTTATGAAGAGAGAAATTGTTTTGGTAGGCTGTTTATGTGTTTTCTCATTATTCGTAGGAAGATACTTCACTAGGCTTTATTTTTTATTTCGGGGGGAAATCAGTATTACTTATTTCTTTACGTTTTCTTCAAAGTTAATATTTTTATTCTTTAATTTAAAAAATGTTTTTGAAAATCACAATATATTCAGATGGCTGACAGTTTACAAAGCCACATCACTCCAGTGCCTTCTGTTTTCGTAAGGGTAATAACTGAGCAAACATTCACCAACAGCACTGGGCACGGTGTGTCTCCCAGCTCCAAGTGAATCATTCAATGGGATTTACGTTACAGAGACTCTAGTGCTTCAGTAGCACAAATTTACCTTTCATCATCTGCTCAATACATCTACATTTAAAGATAAGAAGAACCTACTTCGCCAGGAAAAAAAAAACATTTTGTCTTCTATAAAACTGATTTACACACATCCCTACTTTCGTACAACTTGACAGGACAACTAGATATCTGCGCAGTCTGAGCACCACTTGATAGGAAGCCAACTTGCTACCACTTAAATTGTATCAAATTTGTAACACAACTCGTCTTGTTTAAAGGCGGACGTTACTCTGTGAGAAAAAAAAAACTGAAAACCTTTCATAGCTGTCCAACATCTTTAAAAGGACCGCGTCGTATTTAGCTGGGTGGAAAATTTGTTACCTTTTTTTATAAAAAAAATGAGGGAGGCTTAAATGTTTTAAAACCTTGCCACGTTACGATCCGGCCCCCTATACAAATTAAAAGTTCCGAGCACAATTTTTGCCAAAGCCACATGGAAACAGACTCTTGCTCGACCATCAACAGTGTTTTTTTTTCTTTCTCGCTTCTATACATATGTAAAAGAAGTCCAATAAAAAAGTAGAATAGAAGCTCCAACGCTAGTAAATCCTAAGTAGACAAAAACCTCCACTAGTGATTCTTCGAAGCTGCTCAAAGCTACCAGTTTACCAAAGTAGTCTCCAGTCAATACCTCTGATTGGAAAATAAATAGCTTTGTGGATAAAAACCTCAATCCCATTGTTATGCACTGAATGCAGGGTTTACATACAACAGCTTTGGCTGTTGCCTGACCAAAGAATCCAACTGTATAGACAAAAATCCCCTCTGAACCTAAACAGTTTATACTGTTCTCAAGCACTTTGAACTGGACACGTTGAGTTAAAATCGGTTATTTGTATTAACACGGTTAAAGCCCATATCTCCAAACACGTATATATTTATACATCTCAATGCCAAAATAATGTGAAAGTATTTCCTAACGCCAAATTAACATCTTGAAACCAAGGGGAATGTACCTGATTTTTATATTGACTGTTCAGTACTGCACTAGCGGACTAATACTTCTGTGTTTATCCACAAAGACACATTACCAGTAAATAGCAAAAACTTTAGATATGCTCTCATTTTTATGCAGATTTTCCCGAGTGATGTCATGTAAACACATAAGACGGGAGATATCTATTTAAAAAAAATAGGTATACCTTTGTTTTAAAGTGCGGTCTTAGATAAAGCACTTCAAAAATACATGTTGCAAGAGATTAACTAAATTAAATTGTTGACATTTCACGTTTTCGGTGGTATACCGATAATAACACAATACACTTTGAGGCGTCTTCAGTTATGAGATTAGAATTTATTGTCCACGATCCCACACAAAAATGATACTTTAGGGAATATGAATATTACAAATCTTTATATGAATTAATGAGACAATTTTAGAATATCCTGCATTGGGTGAGTTTAAGGCTAGTAGCTCATTGTACAGCACATTCAAATACCGTTCTTCATACGACTAATGTTAGAGTGCAAAAAGTCAGACGAATAGAATAAAAGTTTTTAAGTGTCGTGTTTCTGACTTTTATTTCAAACTTTGTTCTGCGTTCTTTATTGAAAACATTTACAAATGCCCTGTAGCTGCTTTGGATGTTTTGCAGTTTAATAATAATTGTATTTTGGGTTTACTTTTATTTTATTTTATACAAGCTTTATTTTACTTAAACGTATTGCTCTGATATTAAAAATGACATCAATTAAATGTATTAGTTCTCGATATCCTTTCCTGTCGTTGTATAGTACATGACCTCCCTCTAGCGGCTGTAAGACAGTGCGTAGACGGGTGAAGCGACAGTGCCGTGAAGTGTAAGATCTGCTGATGATTTACACGGGAATCTGTTGTTAAAAAACCCTAAATCCGAAAGCGTGCTGTCTTGAAAACGTTCACAGGGCCTAGAAAGCCTGGAAACATCGTGTTAAATATCTCTAAATCCAAATAAACCTTGTAGCCTTGTTTTTCGTATAGATGATTCTAAAATAGATCTGCTTTGCTGCTTTGAAATAACAGCATGTATGCAGGTTAAATCCACCATGGATCTATATTTTCAGCAATCCAAACATGATACGATATTGTGAAAAAAAAATCAGACTTGTTAATTAATTTTTAAAACTACAGTCTGGATGCTATACAAAAAATTGGAAGCGTTGCTGAAAGAGCTTAACAGGTGTTTTTAATTTATCATCGTGGTGAAAAGAGACCTATAATGTAACCAAATGTACCATTGTAAAGTTTGTTTACAACAACCCCAAACCGAATGTAGTGTGTTAGAGCTTCTTCAAAATCCAGCTCTCTCACTCTCAAACAATACGCACACACGCACGACTGCAAGCACACCACACTCAAGGAGACTCGCACTAAATTCTGGATATCAACACACCAAATTACAGTAATATGTTATTTTCTCAATAGTATAGAACATAGATTTAACTACCAACTACACTATACTACCTACAATGAATGAATAGTAGGTTTTCAACTTTCCTGGTCCTGGAGTAATTCTGAAAAGTAATTCTGAGCCAGTTCTGTAACATAATATTGGGTTAGATCAGAGTTCATAATACGAGTCATTGTGTAAGATGATAAAAGTTTAAGAATAGTGGCTACAAATTACACCAACACATTGCTAGCTACATCTGAGTCAAAGTAAATAATACCTTTATGATAATTCAATGCAGAATGTAGTTGCTCCAGAAGATAATTAGAAGCGTTGTTATTTTAACTGTTTTGTGGTGTAATTTTATTGTGCAAACTGATTATCGAAAGGTTAGTTATACTCTTCTTAATTCCTTAAGATGATTCTTATCTTATGGCGCAGACAAACTAAACCACAACTAATGTGTCCTTAAGAATTAGTTTTGGATAAAAGACCACTCTTATGGAAATTAGGTTGTTTCGACTGTTGTGGCGATTATGGATAAAAAGATCTCCGATTGTATCGAGACTCTTTGCAATTCCTATTTTCTCACAGAAACGTCTGAGGTCACACTGTACTCAGCTCATTTTGGTTCATACGAAAGCCAAGGCACAGATGAAAAATTGATAGTTGTGGTTAGCATTTGCATTTAAGCGAAGCCGCAGTCAGGTATGTGGTACCGCATGGTGCTGAATGGACAGCTCCACGTTTTATCCATTTTCAATAACCGCTTAGTTCAATACAGGGTCGTGGTGCGCAACACATATGACAAAGACCGATAGGCTGGACAAAACCCTTCATGGGACGCCAGTCTAGCGCAGCGAGCACAAACACGCATAAAGGGGAGCAATTAAGAGACGACAATTAACGTAGACAGCTTGTCTCTGAACCGTGGGAGAAAACCCATGCGACTACGATCGCAACGTACAAACTCCACACAGAAAACACCCCGGGGCTGAGTCAAAGACCTGTGAAACAGTAGCATTATTAGCCTTGCCCTATGCTGTATACGAAAAAATTCGAAACACTATCAGGTTAGCTTTACGAATGCGTTAGCGAGTTAATGAGGCAATTTATTGATTGGGGTGTCATTTCAAATGGAGGGGGCTATAGAAAAAAACATTTTAATCGTGTTGTAATATTGTGAAACATTCAGTTTTTTTTACATAAGCAGATTCACTTTCTTGTCTTATAGATCGCCTGCAAATATTTTGGAGCAGAACCTCCATCGGTTTTCGTGAGAATCATCAATAATCTAAACCGTTTCAGTTTCTTAACAGAAACCGCTCATGGATCACGGCTCGTTATTATTGCGCTTAGTGTTTTGTCTGTTTTTATTAACAAAACAATAACAGTATATGGCTTAAACCCAATGATGTAAAAAAGCCAAGTGAGAGCATATCGAGGTATACAATACTTATTTAGAAATATGATTTCAGCTCTCCAGTTAGACATTCAGAATAGTGGCAAGTCAAGATCTCAAGTACATTGTTGAAAGTCATTTGCATGTTCATTACCCATCTAGTTTTAGTTGTCGTGCTTTGCAGCATTTATTATATGTTTTTTCTAGGCCATCAGTTGCTTCTCTGTGTAGTGACTGGCAGGCTCCATGCATAAAGCCTGCACATGTGAAATTTAGATGGTAAACACTATGTTCCGTAAGAGCATTTGGATGGTAATGCCCAGTCAATTACATTTATTTCAAGATCATTAAGCACAAATCTGGCTTGTATTTTAACAAGACTGCCTGTGTACTTAATGAGGGTCAGAAAAGGGTAGATACTTGCTTTAAAGGATGCATGTTTTCACACTCTGTATTACTGTCTGCTGTGACAGACCATGTTATGAGGAAACACATTGGAGATTTTTATGTGCTACTCCCATCAGTGCCAGACCAAGACGTACAGGACCTTCCTTCTGCTCCATAAAGTCAGTTCAAATACAATGGTTGGGGATGGCTGTCTATAGTGTTACAAGGGTCTTCTGCATAGTGTGCAAAACCTGAAACACCATGACTCAGCAGCAACAAGAAGTGGATTTTGGAACGATAGTTCCTTTAGTTGCATAATACATAATGCGTTGTGCAGGGTAATTGCTTTTCAGTTTGCCTCCATAACCTGTGAGACACTTAATTCATCATTAGAAAACTGTGTAATAAATGTTACTTGCCTGAACTCATGTTCTCACATTCACATTTGAGCAGAGATATTTTCATCGCTGACCTTCGAAAAACCAATCACATTGGTAGTGATTATTGACGTTACACACATTTTAGCACTATCATTTTATTTAATTGCATTTTAAAAACTGAAGCATCCACATATCTCTCAGATGGGCTTGTCTTATTTCTGTTCATCTTTTCAACACCCATTGAGGCGCCTGGTCTCATTCTGCAGTATCCAGGTGTAGTTATTGAGCCATCTGGTTTCAGATTAACATTGCAAAGCAGTGGTGTAGAAGGACCTTGTACAGGGCTTGCTTCCCAGCTTTGTAAGATGGCATTCCTGTGGCAATACCAGGGACTCACACTATAGCTGCATGTAGTCAGAGCAACAGCCATTCTTCCAAAAATGATTGTGATTGCGCCAATTGTCTTAACAGCTCTTTCCACAGCCCCAACTCCAGCTTATACAGGGTTAATGCTGGTGAGGATGGTCTTCAATCTTTATATTAGCGTTTCTCGCATTTTGGGCCAACAGTGAAATGTATGTATTCTGATATATAGTATGTTAGTTTGTGTGCACTGAAACAGGTTTTCTCTCTCTTCTTGTATCTTGTATTTCAGATGCCTCATTGGGCAGCAGTTTTAACTGCATCCTCTTAAGTACATACTGTAACTCAAGGCTAGCAACTGGTTCCTCGAACCATCACGGTCTTGCTGGTTAAGGATCTGTGATTCCCATTTATTCTGTGCTCTAAAATTTCTGAAAACAATTTTACTGTGTCAGTATATCTTTGCACAATTATTGTATAAACAGAAGATGTATAAATCAGTTTTAATTGCTTACCATGGAAAGCGTGTAGTCTGCTAACATGCCTTCCGTTTGTTTATGTAAATGATGTGGGCTTCCAGCACAATTCTTATACACTGTTAAAGAGGTTCCTGTCCATTTTTACTGTATTTCCACATATGATTTATGATATGATAATCTTCCTCAGTTTAATAATGTAAGTCATACATGTGTCATTCTAAATAAAATCACTATTTTTTCAAAAATATACACATCTACATGTATATGTCTATGTATAGGAAAAAGGTTTCGTGATTAGTTGTTTTTTTACATCTAATATTGAGATTGAGATGATAGCGATTAACATGACATGATAAGAATCAACTCGTTAGTTCCAGTCTCCAAAATTTTTTTTTGTGTGCTGAGCAACTGCTCAGATGTAAGTACCTTCTGATTATTTAAAGGGCTTTTGCAAACTCCTTTCATAAGTGTCTGTGTCATTATTGCCTGTAGCAGTTCCCTGCCACAGCAGAACACTTGCTTGCATGACAGGCATTATGAATGTACAGATATATTTTGTATAATATACTGGGAATCAAAATAAACTCATTATCGTATTTATGCATGTATGATTGAAGACAAATAAAGTATGTGGATAATGGATTTTGATTATATAGGTGTTCAATGCCATTTTAATTAATTGATCAGTTATGAGTGACCAGGATGCACTTCAGTGACTTTGAATTGTCCATGTCTTCATGTTGTTCATGCAACAGTGGCTTTTGTTGACATGAGAATATGACAGTTATGCTGTGGAGGCCCTCATTGCCAGACTGAAACCCACTGAACACCTGTGGGATGAGCTGGGATGATGTGAGGCACCTACAGCTCAGAGGGTAGTGAACAGGCACATGCTTGTCCAGGTTCTGCAGGAGGAAAGGGGATGAATTTCACAAGGCAGCACCCTGGTGAAATGCATGAGTCACAGAAATACACCTAGTATTTCTACTGAAGGTGGCCACAGTCCTGACCACAATATTTTAAACACTGATATCAAACATAATCACAGAAAATGAGACCAATAACAGAAATGCAAAGATCATGCCTAGTTTTCAATATGAAATATGACGCACCATCAGAATGAAAGCTTTACAAACATAGGATCTGGTTATGACCTATTTGCACCATTTGCACCATTGATGTATTGACACCATCAGCAACAATGTTCCACCTCTCTCCCTGTGCATCTGCAAAGGTTGGCCGACTGTGGTCCTTTCCGATTAATGGTGTTGGTATCTGTTGCTCCCCCAGATGTTCTAATGTGCTCAGGTCAGGTGAAAAATCTGGTCAAGGCAAGATCTCAATGTTGTTTACTTGAAGTCAAACCATCCTCACGCCAGCGCTGGGTGGTTTTTCATTGTCCTTTTGGAAAGCTGAAGCATGTGGACTGACGAGCAGGACAGGCAAAGTGTTGGTACAAGGACTTTGACAATGTAATGATGAGGAGTAAGGTTGCACTCAATCTGCACCAAAGGCTTTCTTGTGTTAAAAAGGTTCCTCCTCATATCATAAACCACCACCTCACTGGTTGGCTTGAAAAATGCAATAGTCATCGCTATCACACATCTTACGTCAGGCCTGTTAAGGGCAAAGCAACATTAATTGGTGAATAAGCCAGTCCACCACTCTCTCTACAACTAATTCAGATGCTCTCTGGCTCCGAGAAAATGTAATCCCTCAGCTGTGAATGTTACCCATGTATGACCTCTGAGCATGCAGATCATTTTCAGGCATAATGGGAACGGTTTGATTCTTATAGTGAGCTATTCTGCTGATAACACATCTTATTTCTTTCTGAGATTTCTCATGCTGTAGTCACTGCGGTCTGAAAAGAATGACGTAAATGGATCAGATGGTCTTGCACTTGTGTGTTGACCCTCTGCCTCCAGGATGTGGCCTGTCCTTCACAGAGCCAGCTTCCCAGTTTCTCTGGACTCTTTTACTGACTGTTGAAGCAGAACGTCTCATTGTCTGAGCATCTCCATTCACAGACAGGCTGCCTTTAGTCGTGTTCAAGAGGGGAACTACAGTATACCAATGTGCCTTTTCTGCAAAAGGAACAAGTAAAGGTTAAGTAAAAATCTACACAATTTCAGCTGCCTAGCCTTCTGACACCTAAAGAAGGCTCAGGAGCTGAAACATTGTGTTTCTTCTTTCTATTCTTCAGCATCACATTAAGCTTTACATGGACCTTCAAACATCCCTGATGTATTCAGGCAATCTTCTTTACTCAATCAGGGTATGGTCTTACCTTTAGCTGTGCTTACTGTACATTAATTAACATCACATGTTTGACAGGCTGTTTACAGGGTTTCTTAATCAGCTCATTTTGACATTTTAACTCAATACTATACACCTGGCATTTTTATTAAATATCATGACTTGCGTTCAGGGATAAATGCTGTGAAAGAAAATGACAAATACACTACACTATTTCTGATAGACTATATAACTATTTAAGAGGTAAATGTATTTAATATATTTACTCAGTCTTAAAATTTACCTCTTAAAATCACAGGACAGAATGTATTGGCTTATTCTCCAAAGCTCCTGATATTTTTAAGACAAATAAAGTTATGCAGATTGGGTCATTTTTCACCATAGTGAAGGTATGTCTTAGAGCAGAAGCGAAAGAAGATGTGACATTCTCCCCGGTGTGAAGCTATTGGTACAGTATGTCATAATTAAGAACTCCCTTCAAAGGCAGGATTTTTTGCAAAATCATTTTGCGAAGTTAAAAGCAGCTGGTTTGTTTTGTCCAGCACACTCATGATAACATGAGTTGAATTCATTTAATCCTCACTTTTTCGTTAAGCTGCCATTCCTTTGCTACCTGATAGCTTCTAATTGCTGCAACTACATTTCTGAATTGCAAATTTTCTGCACTGGTAAAAACTTTGATTGCCTGTCAACCACACATAAGGAAAAGATCACCAGTGCTAAATGAGGTGTTCCACGCTTCGATAATAATGCTTAATGAATTATTCAAAAAAGAATGCTTGAATGAAGCAAACAATTTGAAGGGTTAGTAACATCCGTAACAGTTCAACAGCCAAAAGAACAAAAGTATCATCCTGAAAATTACACTAATGATTAAAAAATGTGTATTAATTCTACATTTGGAGGGAAAAAGGGAAATGCCAGTGTGATTCTAAAGGTTAATCTTTATTTTCCCTCTAATGAGCTCGTTGTAGAACAAAAAAATGCAATTAAAAGTCCCCTTTTTGCAGGACATATTTAATATTAAACTTATTAATTTAGATTCTTCTTATGTTTGATTTTTTTTTTCTTAATGGGATTTTAAAAGTATTTTTAAAGACACCCTGTGTCTATGACTGCATTCCTATCAACGCACAAAATTTGTAATAAGCCTTACTTTTTACTCAGAAAAACTTTAAAATCAGTATGCTAGTAATTGTATTTGTGGATGTATATTTTTATACAGTACCTGTATGCATTTCATTTTGTTCATGCCAGTAATTAATGAATATCTTAGAAAATATATTTATTCGTCAGTCTTCCCATTGCAAAGAAAAAGACATTCACCCTTAATTATACTGAACAGCACCATTCAGAGATTAGGACATTCTTCACTGCCTTTGTTGGTGTTTGGTGCTGTCATTTCACTGCTTTGTTTTTCTATAATTGAAAGAAGAACAATGAAACAAGAATGAGGTATGCCTTCATAATTAGCTTTCTCAGAGTAATGGAATTAAACACATTGATAAACCTCATGCGTCAGCAGGAGTCACAGCTGGCTGTGTATTAACAAAACTACACATATGTTTGTGTGACTAATTTTAAGTCGCAGATAATTCACTAGCCACATCTGCCATTTGGCATCAGGAGAGAGAACTTTGGATTTGCTTGTTTCTAGTAAAACAGTACTGTGTGCATTTTACAGCCCTGTTAGGACATTTGAGGTACTGTAGTGCTGTCCCATGCTGAGCTGGCAGTGACTTATGCAGAATCCAGTTTGCTTTTGGACTATCACATCCTACATGAGTGACCTCTGCGTGAAGACCCAACTGTTGCAAACCATGCTGGTTCTCAACATGGTATAGTTTGTTAACCTTAAAATGATGAAAGTCTAATGAATGTAAAAGTACTCTTATGGTGTCTTTTATTGTCTAAGTTTCACCCATTGACAGATAACATTTGTGTAATGGACTACTACGCCTGGAAATGGTAAAAATGAATCTCAGCACAATACCACTATATATTTAACACATACTATTTCATTTAATGGTTTTAAGACTGTCACACAGAATTAGTTTCTCTTTAACTGCAAGTGTAAAACTCTACATACAGTATTTCTGGAAATGCAGAGTTAATAGGCACCACAAGACACAAGAGCTCATTCAATGTGTAACCCCAATATAGTACAACCTGAATGCAGCTGAAAGTAATGTCTTAACATATCTCTCAAATTCATCAAATGAAGCAGACATTGATCTTCATTTTAATGTAGTCTGAACCTGACAAAACACCAAGATATGTTTATGACATGAAAGTGTTTTATCACTACGGGAGCATTTAGATTTAAACAATTCACTTTTATTTTGTTGAGAGAGGCTTATGCATAAGCAGCTGGCATAACAGGTGATTGTTTGAATTGAATCATTATTTAAATGTCTATAGATTCAAATTAGTCACATTCTTGGGATTAAATGAAGTATATTTTGGGTGTGAAATAAAATTAATAATTTAAGCATTCAATAAAAGTATATATAGACAACTATAAAAACGAACTTGTTGGGACAACATCTTCATTCTTCAGTCTTTCTGCAGTGGGGTTGGACACTTGACTGGACATAGCTGTTCTGTGATGTCAGGGGATACTTCCTGGGCTCTCAGGTATTGCGTCAGTGAAGAAAGGCAGCAATATTACACACCACCTCAATGTCAACACGACTTTTCCTCTCTTTCCTGCCAGCGACGTTGCATGGTAGATAGAAGAAGTGACTTCAGCAAAACACTGCTGACCATCTGCTTCGGCATGCTCACTCAGTGATGACTAATTCATTCCCCTCGAGCACCATGTCCCCCTGAATCTCTTTCACTGTCTTTTTGATGCCACAAAATTAGGTTGATAAACACATGTTAATGTTCACAACTAAGCAGCATTTGAACTGACCAGTTAACATGAATGATTTTAATAGAACATTGCAGTCCTCAAAACTGCAATATGTTTCCCACAATGTTTCGACCTGCAAGCTTTCCACGTGCTGAAGTGTAGCTGCTGCTTAAAAAGCTAACCATCAAAACCCCACTCCATCTCCACTTATAACTAACAAACCCCTTGATGAGTGCTGGAGAACTAGTATTTATTCACTGAGCTCTTCTTTTCACATTGATTTTGCGTATCACATTGTCTTTAAAATCCTGGAAACTGCAGAGTTCCCACCATTGATAAATTAAAGACAATATTGAAAAAGAAGGCTGAGTTCTCAGAGACACAGCGGCTGATGAAATCATTAGATCAAGCAAAAACCTGGAATAAACCTTGATGAAATAAGATTTCTTAATTCATTCAGTGCAGTTCCGAGTCTGTGACCGTCAAATAAATGAAGTACAAAAGCCCGCTCTTGTTTTTAGTCCTTTTATAATTGCTTAGAACTTTGGTCACTTTGGTTTCACTTTTAATTATTTTATTCAAATGTGTTTTTGTGTAGTGTACATAAAATTCTGAAGAAGATAGCAGGCTTGTTGTTCCATAAAAATGCAAGTAATTTAATAGTTTAATGAATTATCAACAAATGGTAAATGACTGAACTTTGTTTTGAGACACAAAACAATTAAGAACACACGTTAGAAAGATTACAAATGAGAAAAGGCCATTCAACCCATCTTGCCTTTATGGTAGTTATGGTTTTTAGTTAATTGTTCCAATCCAGCCATTTCTTGAAGGAAACCAGGGTACTGGTTTCAACAACATGGCTGGGTAGTTTGTTAGATGCTCTCTCAATCTTTTGGGTCAAGAACGTCCCATTCTAGGTTTTAAATGCAGTTTCACATACAGTAGTTTCACTTACTGTATACCCCTTGGTACGTGTTTCTCTGTTCATTATGAAAGAATCTTATGGTTTGACTTTTTCAGTGCCTTTGTGAATTTTAAATGTTTGTATGAGGTCACCTTGTAGTCTTCTCTGTTCAAGACTAAAAAGGTTCAGTTCCTTTGGAATATTCCTTTAAGTCAAGAAATGTATCTGGTTGCTCTTCTCTGGATAAAGTCTACAGCAGCAGTAATAATTAATTATTAATAAATTGCAATAATAGCAATTAAGAAAGCTAGTGTTATTTTGTATATTTTGTGTACCGTTTGCATCTGTATTCATTCAAATTTTTGTAGGGTTAGACAGATTTTAAGTTCAAATCCAAAAAGTAAACCCATCCATGCAGAAGTGAAATGCACAGTGAACTAGTTTATGAGATGCTGGCTTCTCAATAGCAAAACCAACTCTGGACCAGGAGATATAGGGCTTAGGGTTGACTTGGACAACTTTCAGCGACCTTCACCTTCAGCATGGTATTGGAGGAACTCTTCCAATGAAGCAAAGATACAGTGTAGTACAACTGCTGTATGGTACTGTCCAGGAAAGCTATGGTATTTACTTGTATACACTGCCATTGTACCAATGGAATGACCACTAGTGACCATAGTACTTCTTCTGTAGCACAACTACGATGTAGTGAAATGAGTAATAGACAAGGCAAGGATTGATTGTAAAAGCACGTGCAGAATACCATAAAAGAACCTGGAATATGGGTTTGTCTGAGATTGGTTAATTGATATTTTTATTTTTCATACATTTCATACAGGACAACAGATGAACTAGCAAGCTGTTGAAGTTGCATTTTTCGGACATTCAATTCTTTTAACTCAGGTGGGTGAAACCAGTGCGTTGAGCTTACTTCTTTCAAAACACAACAAAATAATCTGTAATTATTATTTACTATAAATAAAATGTCATGATATGATTATAATAAAATGTGAGTGGTAATTATCCCTGACATCTTTATTTTTTCTTACTAATTAATATATTATATTAATTTAATTGTGATGTTAGCAATGATTAAACTAATGTAATTGACATACTTATATGGGAAAGATAAGCTGCTGTTAACCTCTTAACAAAATAATGATCATTAGCAGTTCATAAATGATAATTTCTAGTTCCTAAATGCCTGTGTTAAAACACATTGTGACCTTTGCATTAAAAATCCTTCATGCAGGTTATCATTTAAGGTCATCATAACATTTTTCCATATTCGCCAAAAACATGTGCAGAAAATGAAAGTACAACTTGGAACAAAAGCAGATTCACCTGCTAAGCAGCATATGCCTTGTTGCTGCTAAACCCGACGGGCTTTGTACAAAACCAGAGGCAGATGTGCAACTAACCTATCTACTGCCTCCTTCAAAAAAACTCCCCAACTCCAGCACTGAAAACCAAAAGGCCTTCTTTTGGCATATCTTTCTGTGTCTTTAAAAGGAATATGTTTGATTGCACATCTCCTAGTCCTCCAACGGATCGTAGTCCTCCTGTTTTGAAGAAAAAAACTCAAATGTTTTCAACACTGAAAATCTGCAGATGTATTTTTATGACTTTAAAGCAATGATTCACAGACATATTAGAATCAATGTATTTTGTTTTGGAATCAGCCCTCAGCTGAGCAATTCTCCTGAGACGTAATGGCTGTGAAAGGCCACATCTGGAATTACAAAGTTGGGTAATGAACTGAACTGAATGTTCATGCCATTACTCTGGTCTCATACAATTCACTTCATGTTTCACTGACACAAAGCCTTGTGTCTTGAACCTTAGCAAAAATCCCTAATTATACTATTTACATGTATACAGAGAGGCAGATGGATAGAGCTGCGAGATAAACACACAAACATAATACAGAAAGATGGACAGGAATTGCTGGACTTAACATCAGAAGGATCCATGGCCTAACAAAATGAAGTAATCGAAAAAGGATTATTGATTTTGTAGTATGACTGATCACTGTGTAGGGGCAGTCAATATCTTTCCAATGTATTTCTCTTTTGAAATGCCTTGAATTATTTATTAACAAATCACTCCTTTAAGGATGTCGTACACATGTAGGCCTGTACAGTATAAAACTAATAAAAAGGTGCATTCTTTTTCATTAAGACTATCAGTGATACACAGTATTCAAACTAAAATGAAGATTGCCACCAATTATATATTAATACAAGTATCCCCCCCTGTCCTGGTAAGCTGTGTCTGTAAAGCTACATGTGCCATCCTGTCAAAATCTTTGCACTCTTCAGGGCTGTATGTGTGGCAGACTGCTGATACAGTAGGTGGGCAGGGCAGAGAGTGCTTAAAATATAGCACTCCACAGCTGTACCTGTTCCAATCACAGTGCCAGGCGGGTCTGTGCCAGTCTGTTCTGTCCTCTCTCCCCGACGTTGCCCATCTGTTTACGATATGTCAACACCACACAAACACACCCATCCACAAAAAAAAACACACACATCATAACCCTCTCAACTTATTGTGAGCAAACATACTTTAATGAAAGTCTGGCTTTGAAGTAGCGTATGAGGTGGGAATGAAATGTTTGTCTACAATCCTAATCCATCATGAAAAAAAGGAGGGTTTCTTTTTTTTCCCCCTTGTGTTTGAAAGTGGGCATACAGAAGCTACTATATGTGGAGCATCTGTCCCTGATATTTCCAGCTGTACCAAAAAGAAACAACCCACTAACCCCTGGGAGAAGACTAGAACCAGCAGCCAAGTGCACAGAAAGCAGGGGACAAGCAGAGGAAGAAGAGATGAGAAAGATACAAGTAAGTGAACGCTGGTATATTTTGTCCTTGTATTGCCAAATGGTGCGTAGGATTTTCAACAGAGATTTACAGTATAGAGTCATAAATGATGTACATCCTAAGAATGTTACATGCAGTATCCTCTATGGAAATTATGGTAACATTAATTTGATCTCTTTAGGCATTTTGGAAATAAAATCAGTTATCACTGCAAAAAGGAAGACCACACTCTGTAGTGTAGTCAGGTGAACTCAAGAGCAGTGATGTCCCTCAATTAAAAAGAAGAAAAAAGACAAGACACTGTGTGGACATCCATCTGAAGAAATCAGCAAGAAACTATCAAAACTAGTGTAACTGATGAGGGACTGATAATCCAGTCAAGTACTGTTGTCAGGGAGCACATCAAACAGTAGACCAATGTGTACCATTGCTGCAAGTCTGTTTTTCAGACTCGTTATTAATCAGAATTCCATGGAGTGGAAAAATTAACCCACTCCTCTACCAAACTGTAAAAACATTCATAATATATCACTCCATAAATTTGAATTCAGTATTCCTATTACTATATTCTACTTTAAAAGTTATTAAATTACCATAATGTTTTATGGCTAGCATTATTGTCTTGATTTTTTGGTTTTAAATATTTACCACACACTTAATCACAAATCATTGTGCCTCTGGTAGTTTCACCTCCAGAGTACAAACACTAGAGATGTTGTAAACAGTATGTGAAGACTTAGGACAATAAATTTACATTTACATTTAAAAAAACACTGAAAAAAGAAAACATCTAATATGTAATGTTATGAGTATTTCAATGAACATAGTACAGGTTTTGGTATACTGAGGCATTAAAAATGAAACAAATGCTATTTGTTCCGTTAATTATTTGTTCTGTTTTTAATTGCCTCACAAGAAGGATAGGTGGAATGTAATTCCAGATTTATACAAATATTCAGACCCAATTGATAATATTGTATATTCACTTCTGAAATCAACATTTTTTCTGAATCACTTTAACAGCAATGAACACCAAACCATTGTTTTCATGCAAATATCCTTATTTTTGTAAATGTATCATAAAACAGTAAAACAAATGATTACATTTAAAATTTCTTGTTGGGTTTCACTTCTCTCAGTTGACGAACAGTTATGGCTTTTTGAAAATAGGCCAAGTTAGTGACAGTTGGTACACAATGAATTACAATAAAGGTGTGCTTGTTTTGGCCTGTCCACTTTTATGTGATTTATCAATGAATGCAAAAAAAGATGCTATTCACTTTCAGTGTGCTTCAATCTCTTTCATTAGAGTATTTACAGAGGAAGCAATATCTCAAATACTGTGAACGATTGCAGTTCACACAATCCATATCAATTTCCATATCATGTGTGACCTTTGAAGTAAAAGAAGCAGAGGCTGCAGACAAGTTAATTAATAATGGTCATTTTGCAATTAGTCTTTCTAGATTTCATGACATTCTGGTCACAAAACAGTTTTAATTATGTGATTTCTTGCTGAAAGATGAAAATTAGCTCATTTCTTGCTCAGACCCTTCATGCCCTGACATTATCAATCAGAAGAATCTTGACCTCATTAGTGAAAGCCATTTATTTCATCTCATCTTTTCTATGCTGTCTTCTAATCTGTCTAGACTTTTCAAGCCATTTAAGAACATTTAATACCGACCCAAACTAATACGTAGAATTAATATTGCTATCTTACACCCCCCCATTCGAAAACACTGCATAATTATTATGCCCACATAATTACAAGCCATCCAAAAATAAAACAAATAATCACAATAAAATGAGCAATTAAAAAAAACAGAACAGTATGAATATTTCTGTTTTGTAACAGTCCTGAGCTAATTCCATTTAAAAAAGTGTTATAGTGCGCTTTGCATGCACACATTTTTTCCAATGCGTACTTTTGGAACAATAAACAAATTTTGATTTACAGTGTAATACTAATGTGAGATGAACAGTGATTGTAAAGAACAAAAGACCTTGCAGAATTGTTTATGGTGCAACCATGCTTAAAAGACTGAGGCAGTTAATGCCCTTCTGGTGTGTGCTGTTACTGTGCTAGTCAGCATATGGGGCTTCTGATACTATCATTCATGTTTACCTAAAATACCAACAGCACATCTGCTACCGCCTTATTGGATTGGAATGTTTTAGCTGAGCATTCCAAACCCAGATGTGCTTGTATGACATGCACTCTGTGAAATAATAACCTTTAGTGAGTGTGTGCACTCACACATGCACATACATAACAGCACAAAACAGTAGGCTGGAGGCAAATAGCAACGTTTCACAAAACCTGAATGTTTTCTCAATTACATTTTAAATATATTAAGACAGTAATACATTTGGCGGATATGTCCATATTTATGTATGCATTAAATGACGTATTCTGGGTTGTTCTGGTAATTCTGTGGTTAAAGGGTTACTGAGTGTGGTCAAGCATGGGTTACTGGTTCCATGCTCATGATGACTGCAGAGGGCTCATGGGTAAAACAGAATTCCCCTTTGTGTCAGGTCCTAGTCACTTGTCTTTCTAGGGTCAATGAGAGACTGGCACAAAGCTGGAGAATGCTTGCTTTCTTGTTTGTCTTGTGAAAAGATGTGCTTGGGTCTGATACTTAGCAGGAAATTTTATTTATCCCAGTATTATAGCATATTGACAGAAGACTCTGATAACATGCCTCACATATTGTAGCTCTGTGACTTAAGCCATGGGAAACTGTTTCATTTACTCTACACTTTCAAACAAAGTTTAGAACAGTCTTGCACTCTGAAGCCAGCTCTGAGGCTAGCACTTCATTTATTGGTTATCATTGCTGTGGAGTGTTTGAAGACAAATATGATGAGCTTGGGACTGCACATATGGTGCCTTCACAGAAAGTGCCAGCTGCATCTCTTTCTCACCGCATGGATGGATCAATTTACAGGTTTTCGTGTCAGGTTTCGAATGCCAGGAAGTTGGTATGAGAACTTTTTTTTAATTTGTGGGAATGGATTGACTTCATCTCCTCGTCTGCCTGTTTCTGCTTCTTTTTACTATCTTTTTTACAGTTAAAAAAACAACTAATGACTGTTCATTTATAAATGTGAAAGCAGGGAATCTTTGTGATGTATTTCCCTCAAGACTAGTTACTGTGTGTAGATAATAGTGCATTATTATTATTTTTGTATGTGTTAACTCATGGGGATTATTATCTTATTTTATATGTTAGCTTTAGCTATTTGTTCAAAAATGATTTTTTTTCTAGATTTATATATGGGATACTGGAAAATATATTTTCAGTGTAGACAAGATGCAACTAATTATTAAACACAACATTCTTTAAATTAAGCTTAAGCAGGCAATAATCAAGGTCTATCAATGAAGAAGGTATACAGTTAAATGTGTCATCTCATCACCTTGAATGGAGGAAACTATCTGGACAGTGCAGAACAGGTGGGGATGTGAAAAATGACTTCACTAATAGAATTAAGAGGAAAATGTAGGAAAGCCAGGACACTAATATAACACAATTAGCAGTAAGGATATATTTCGTTACTTAATTTTATTATCCACAGGATCACTGAGAATCAGTCCTATTTCATGAGTATTGAAGAGTTTGATTCTGCACATTTAGAGTTATTTTTTTTTCAAAAACATTGAAAAGGTAATGTCAAAAACCCCATGATCTTATGCTACAGAGTACTAAGTACCTTTTAATTATTGGGATAAAACTTATTTACACATTACACTCAAGTAAATTGTATTTGTGATCATGAAATAAATAATAAATGAAAGATAGGTACAAATATACTTTATTGTTGGATAAGTTTATGCATAAATTTAATCTTATTAGAACAAAATAATACTTTTGTTGTCAATCCAGCAATTTCCAGATTTCAATAGCATAAAAGTATTGAGTTGCTTTGTTCATTTTTCTATCATCAGCTGCAGACAAACTGCAGACAAAGATTATTCTTGGCCAGAATGGTCTTTTCTGATTTGTATGTTCCAAGTTGTTGATTTTGGTATAGCCAATATTGTGCTGTGGTTCTGATTCAACTTTTCTTTTAGCTTCAAGATTGTCTGCTTTTCCTGAAAAGAATATTCTTTGAATTTAACTTGCACTTCACACACTAGTTTCAGTCTCAGTCAGACCGAGATGAGTTTATAGGATGTTCATAGCTCCTTTATGAGCACTTAATTACCAAAGCACAAGATACCTGTCAGAAAATTGCCTCAATAACTTTATAAACTATATTGCCACAATAAGTTTCATCCTTCGAAATAAAGAGGTTCTTCAGTATGCTTAATTATATATATATATGCTTAACTAACTTGACTTATTTTGACTGAGGGCACTGTAAATTCTTTTGTGTATTTTTATGCAATAAAATTAACATTTTGGATGTAACATTTTAAATATATATGTAGATATTTGAATGCTACTGTATATAACATCTTATAATTAATTTCATAGGGCTTTCATAAAAATGATCTGATCTGCTCTTTCAAACCTCTCCCAACAGAAATGAAGAATGTTGATATCACTGCGTTGAGTCTTATCTACACTGACTGTACCCAATTGTCCATACACCTAACAGGAACTCTGACAAGTGTAATGCATGTAAATAAGCACCGAGCTATCTTTTAATTAATAGAAAATATGGGTGTGTGCTACTTGAGATTTCAGTCTACGTCTGACACGATGCTGTGGAGACCAGCTTCTCAAGCTGATCACAGTACATTAGGGTAAAACAAAACTGATTTTGTTGAAGTTTAAAGGTTTTTTGTTCTACAAAATATGCATCTTCCTTCTAATATGCTCACATCTCCCTATATAACACTGTATTTGCATATTTCTTTAAGCATTTCTCTATCACAGAACAAATGTGCATGATATAGTCTTTGTTTTGTTAGAATCACACAGTTTGGCAGTGATTATGCATGGCAAAGGCCCAGTTTACTTACCATGCATGATTAGGTTTATAATTTTAAATCCAGTTCACCTAGCTTTACAGTGTGTCAGCCAGGCAGTACAGAGCAGTTTTCAAACATGGTTGGCATTTCAGTCCTTCCTACCAGAGTTTACACACAAATAGCAGCAGTAATTGCACTGTGAAAAATGCCTCACTTGCCAAAATATTTAACATTCCATATAACCTAATTGATTTTGTCTTTGTTTTGATATTTTAAATAAAAAACTGCCTATAAGACAACTTGATACTTAAGATACTCTTTCTTTTAACATTAAGATGACATTACGTTCAACTTGCAGTTCAACTTAATCATATTAAAATACTTTGACAGTATGTTAAACACAACACAATATTTCCTGTATTTAAGCATTTATATATTAAATTAAGTTCTTAAATTATAGCATTTAAGAATTATATCAAAACATTCCCAAAACAAATACTGTTATCGTAACTAAGTGTTGCAGACATCTGTGTATTTTATTTTAGGGGAATGCTTCATTGTAACAGGGGTTAACCAACTCTGAAGGGTTTTCCCATAACTTTAAGTGAGTAAATCAGGTCGAACTAAGTCTTAAAAGTCTTTTGGAAATTTGTTTTGGTTTAAAAGTGCATTAAAAATCTGATGATAAATTCTGAACTGAAATTCTGATGATGGCTAGCTTCTGGAAAAGAAAACATTAAGGAAAGGATATTGTTAGATGTTTGAGTTCTCCTTCCCATACAAGTCAAACTACATCCAAAGAAATAGCAGAAATATTGATAAGGGTGAGATTTACTACCTGTTTCAGTTCATCCTGAATTTTGTAGGTTTAATTCTGCATGATGTGTTTCTCATGTTCAGGGGAAGTCATTTCAAGTTGAATTACATTGCCTACAACTGACATGCTGAAGTTTAACTTCGGAGGAATAGCTCTGGGTTAGTGATACTGTGATGTGTACTGTGGATCCTCAGCTGAACTCATGTTTGCATTGAAGCTGCTAAAACTTTAAAAAGCATAACTCTGTTGTACTTCTTTTGAGTTGTCTTGGGCTACACTTTTCTAGCCTGTAATTAAACACTGTACTTGGGGATGTCTCACTCCTCCAAAGGAATCAAGCTCTAGAAAGGAAAGCGGCATTACCCAAGAGACACCAAGTGGGGCAACTGCCATAGCCCCATCTGCCGGGGAATAGAAGCACTGCAGCCAGAAGCTGGACTGCTTCCTAATCAGCTGGACATGTCTTTTAATTGTGTTTGCGGGGATGATGAACTCAGTGAAGTGTGAACCACAGTGTCGTTTTGGGTGTAACCGGTATTTAAATAACTTAATGATTTTTATTGAGCACTCAGCTCCGATCTTAATTAAAATGCATGTGCTTTTAACTCCTGCTTTGGCTTTGTTGCACTTGTTCCCCGTGGATTTCAAAATACAATTCTAAAAACTGCTGTCCAGTTTAAATCAAAGGTCCAAGGCTGTGGAGAGATCTCTCAACCTGTCTGATATCTGATGTGAGCTCAGCAGTGAAATCCAAGCCCATGATGGCAAATGTCCAAGAGGAAACATGTAAAAACAGTGGGAATACTGCAAGAAAATGGAACAATGTCAAATTTAAAACAGCCAAGATTTGCCGAGATTTGCAAATTAGCTCCTGGCAGTCACATAGCAGCTAAAGCAACTAAGGAAGTCCCAAAGACCCCGTGATAATTTTCCATGTGATCTGAAAGAATGTTGTGATTGAGATATAAGCCTCAGTCAGACTTCGTCAGCAAATCACTATCCACTGTAACAAGGGCTTTTTCTGTGCATTTGAACATTTGAAGAGCTCATTAGATGCCAGATAAGATTGCAATCGAGCTGCCAACACCCATTGCAGAATATCAGAGAAAAGGTAGATTGGCAACAGGTAACAGTACTTGTTTGCTTAAAGGTTCTGACCGGGATTTGTTACTACTTGTGTGTTAGCAGCAGACTTCAAGCCTACAGGTGCAAGATCAGATGACCAGTTTTCAGGTTCCAACTGATGAGGAAAGTGGGTTTTGAGTCAGGGATAGACAAACATACTTCAGGTATGAAGTAAGGGTAGTAGGTCCCATTTTAACTACCAACTCTGTTACTGAAGCAGCACCAGCAATGGTAAAATGAGAGAAACACTATCCAAAACAAGAGCTAGCATAGTGGTCATAACTGCAGCAGGTGAGATCTTGCCTATTAAAATGATATTTTGCTTTACACAAATGGATGATTTAGATTTTGTTTAGTATAAGGAGGAATTTAGATATATTCACTGGTTTGAGCATTTTAGTGATGGTGGAGATGAGGATTGTAGGACTACTAAAATCACTCTCGACAACGGTAGAAAATAAAGAGAATCGGTCACTGGTCATCCCTAAGCCTCTAGATTAACTGTCAGACTCATCTTCCTCCTCAAATGCTCATAGAGTACATCAAAATGGCAGGAAAATGGCAAGTCTTGGAAGAGTCAGACTATTGATAACATGTACAGTATTAGAGTGTTGTTATACAGAGTATCAGAATGCTTAAACAAAACAGGCCAAACTGTATCAAATGGTGCTGTTCTGATCTTCACTAACCTAATTCCTCTATTCTGCTTCTGATAAAGATAAATTACAATAAGCATTCAAATGTGACATTTACTAACTTTTTTCAGCTACAATATCAACAATAATGCTGAAAACTATGAGCACCTATAATATACTAAACTTAAATTAAATACTATATCACACTACAGCCTTTGCAAAATTCAGCTCTGCAATTAGTACCACACATCACAAATCCTATTATAATTCTTCTAATGAAGTGTCTTAAAAATGCCACATTTTATTACACAAATTTCCACTGGAAACATATTTATATAGTCTAATGAATGTCACATTCCCACAGGCCACCAAAATGTAGAATTAACACTGTTCGAACTAGACAATTATGCAGCTTTTAAATTACACTACTTGCAGCAAAAACGTGCCTCAGGAACACTTTAAAAATAATAATTTTCAAAGTAACCTCACAATCCAATAATCAATGTTGAACAATGTGTTATATAGATCTCAGAGGTTAGTTAAATAAAATGTGAATGCTATATTAATGAACCCCCTCTGCTGTCCAAAACTGCATTTAATTTCCTTTTCATGGGCTACATAATTCAGCGCCTGGGAATAAATTATAGATGAAACACCATCATATGTTTATAAATACACTAACATTAGCATTTTACTTCCTCATAAATCAGCACTCAACAACAGTTAAGTGCAAGAAATAAATCTCCCGTAGAACAATGATATATTCTCTTCTCGCCAGCCATGACTAGCGGCCCATTCATTTTCCAGCGCAGTTCTTCAAACATTATTTCCTCCGTTGATGCCCCTCATTTAAAATCCATTTTAATTTAAAGATGCTTGACGCAGACCCAGTGGTACATTTACTTATCCTGGTTATACATCACGGAGCAAGGAAAGGAAAATTGTTTAATCTAGAGATACGGTTCAGCGTGGTCACTGCTGAACACCGGAGTAATTACCAGATCAGCTCTACTAAAAATGCACTCAGGGTGTTCTGTGACCTATCATCTCCTAATCTGCATAGTGAAGTATGGCTTCATAACTATAAATTGCTGACTTAATTAAAACCAGGACCTTTCTGTCATTTAATTACAGGGAGAAAGGTTATTGCTTAAATGCAATTTTCCAAATGTGATTTCTTAACAGTTATTAACTGCTTCGCCATCATTTATTGTTTCAGATTTTTCAATTTGGAAATGGTCCCAGTGACAGAAGTAATGACTTTATGAAAAACTCAATCTCGACTGAGCCGAGTGCAGCCATTTGTTTCTCACAAGTGGAGCAGACAGAAGCTTGAAAATGTCACAGGGAGAATCCTGTGATTGCTTCTATTTTACAGTAGTAATTAAAAAAAACTGTTTTTTTCCCCTCTCCAGAGGTGATGAGAAGTTTATTAAAATCTCTCCTATTTGCCTGCTGAAGAGTTATACGTTCATTAAGAGCAGTGTGTAAGAGAGTGCCTGGATAAGGAGGAGGATAGGGTGGTTGAAGCTATCAGTGGTATACTGTGCAAGTCCTTCCAAGGGTTATCTGTTGAAAGTTTACCTTTAACGCCTTTACAGTCTTAATTGTGTGCCAGACATACATCTGCTGGTGCAGGATGAAACGTTCTTTTTGACAATTCCTTTAATACATGCTTGTCTAATAATACTAACACTTATATAGCGTTTGTCTGGACACTCCACTCAAAGTGCTTTACAGGTAATAGGGACTCCCCTCCACCACCAACAGTGTGTAGCCCCACCTGGATGATTATGCGACAGCAACCATAGTGCAGCAGAAGGCTCACCAGACATCAGCTATCAGTGGGGAGGAGAACAGTAATGAAGCCGGTTCATAGAAGGGGATTATTAGGAGGACATGATTGGTAAACGCCAGGGGGGAGATTTGGCTAGGACACAAAGTTAACACCCCTTATGTTTTTCAAGAAACGTCCTGGAATGTTTAATGACATCAGAGTCAGGACCTTGGTTTTACGTCTCATCCGAAGGATGGTGCCTTTTTTGCAGTATAGTGTCCCCATCACTATACTGGGGTATTAGAACCCACACAGACTGCAGGGTGAGCCAGCAGCAACGTTTGCTTTATCAGGAGGTCTCCCATACAGGTACTGACCAGGATCACACCTACTTCAGTGGGTTGTCAGTGGTGAGCTGCAGGGAGATAAATCTGTACAGTTATTGGATAGTTATTGACATCTGTCTGAGGTATGTATTGCAGGGTTGTTTGACTAGAGGCTTGGCCTCTTGGATCTCCAGATCAGAGAAGAAAATGGTCTTCACTGAATTCATGAAGCAGGTGGGTGCTGTAAATCACACTTTGTTCTAAAGTTTGTCAAACTAAAGTAAAGGGCTAAAACACTTTGTTGTGCATTTATGTTAATGAATAAATGCATGTCTCTTCATCTTCAATTTCTGCTTCTGTGGCATGCCTTAGAAGATGCTTAGGAATCCATTTTTGTTTTTCTGTTGGTCATTTTCTAAAACTAATCTGGTACTGTTTGTACATGGCCAAACTATTTTTACAAATGTCTCCGAACTGGGGGAATACAAGCTCTCATCACATGTTATTAAGGAAAGGGATATTGTAATAGATAATATAACCACTAAAATCTGCCAACCTGTCACCTGTTGCATTTGCAATAAATGTTTTGCACTAACTGGTGTACTGTATCATATTGTAGAAGAATTTATATATATATCGGCAACATCTAGTGTATGTGTAATTTAAATAGCTTGTGCAGGATTTGTTTCTTCATATAAAAGGGAAATTATGGTAAATACACTTATATTATATTATATGTACCACATATAATGAGCAACATTTTCTCTGTTCTGTAATACAGCAACCTTTGTTTCAGCTTTGCTAAAATATTGTAAAAGCCTTTTTGTAGATTATTAATGAGGTCAGAGTTTTATGTTTAAGAAAGCTTGAAACCATAGAGAATACAATTTCCCATTTAATGTAACAGTAATTTATTATTAAATTAATGAAGGATTCTACAAATTTCATACCTTATTTCTTGGGAGCTTATTGCACAATAAATTGCATGTAACATAATTAGTAATTTACCAATGTGTGGCTTGGATTTCTACTTTTTTAAAGGTACCACTGTAGATTTGCAGCTATCAAATTCACTGAAAATTAAAAAAATATCGCCAGGACTGGGACGAAGAACATACTTCACAGTCCTTTTTTGTTCTTCTTTGAAAAAGTGTCTGTAAACCTCTACAATAAGAAGGCTTACGATGGCCAATGATGAACAGTTTGTCACAGTAGCCAAAAGAAGGAAGACAGACAGAAGCCCTTTCAGCTGAATGATAAGGGTCTTCTTCGCTAAATGCTGATTTTACTTTCTAGGAATCGCACCATCTGTTGTAAAAAAAAAAAATCTCAGTCAGGAAGTCTCTTAGCCACAGCAGAGCCACAGAGCAAAAAAAGATTCAATGTGCAGCTTCCAGACTGGTATTTATACACATTTGTGCTTCATTTGTGATCTTGGACAGGTTTCTTAAAATCTACTGTTTCTTTATTTCTGTATGCAGGTCTCATCATTTACAAAACAGAGGCCCAATTGTTGTGTGACTCTTGTATGTTAAATTCATCCATCAATTAATGTTAACTCGTCTTCGAAAAACTAAAAGTGATTACAGAGCATTAGATAATTTACTTCTAATATAGAGAATCCACCATCAGCAAAGTCAGCCTTTTCTATAGTCATTCTGATTTTGGCATTTTACCTCAACAAAGTGTAAATCTTAAATAATAAATATATGTGATTAACATTTGAGGGATGAAACAGATTTACATTTCTGGAGTTAATTAATTTGTTAATTAATTTAAATGCAATTAATGTTTTATTTATAGTTAATATTGATAAGGGGTTGTGCATTCTTTACCGATACCTCGCGCGGTTTCTTGACAGAAATAACTGACATGATTTCTAGTTATTGTATAGACTTTTCTTTAAAGGAAAAACAAAACATCCAAATAATTTTGATTCATTTTTAGAAAATGATCAAAACTCATAAGCAATCTCATTCAATAGTCTGAGAATGATTTGACCTCATTAATACGCCTTAGGTAAGACCAAAATCTGTGTTATAATTTGCCACATGGAACTGCACTGTTCATTTAAATTGGTTAGAAGTTCCTCAAAATTGCCAGGCAGAAATACTGTTCTGGACAAAGAATAAAATCATATTCTACCATATCCATAGCAGCACCTATGTGGCTTCTAGTAAATTAATCACTATCCCATATGACCAGAATCTTATTATTTATTAATGTTGTGTTTTGTAAGAATACATACTAAGTTATATGGTGTCCAAACACAAATCCTTACAGATAGACGCTTAGGGACGAACTGCAGAGAAGGGAAATCCAGCTTAAAATATTAATGATTAATGATTCATGGCCTTCAGCTTAAGGTTTTTTTTTTCATCAAATTAACCAAATTTCCTTCCTGCTGTATGTAGCTACAGTCAACACCCCCACACACACAGCACATCTCCTCAAATATTCATGTTGAAAAACACAAATTTATCTACCATGTGAACATAATGTCACTGCTGCTATTGTCTCTTGTCAAACTCTTAATTATATGTTCTGATAGTAATATTTCATTCATCTCTACACATTGCTCAATCAATTCCTGAAGCACTGTCCTCTGCTAAAATGATTAGCGGCATTTTATGTCATATCATTTGTCTGTTTGACAGAAAAGTGTGAGTGAGCTAAATTAGAATTTAAAAAATGAAATAGATTTGAATAAAATTAAAATAAGTTAGAATATATGGGGTTTTAATTAGTTGAGGCTGTACATAAAGAAGTGATATATAAGATAGAAAATGACTTTATTTTCCTTAAAAGTCTTGAGCAGCCTAATTTAAATTGACCATCAAAATCTTATTTAAATACATTAACAATTCATTTATAAAATAAAAGGCCAATAGCTGCAGGCTCCTTCTATAACCAGAACTGTAGTCTACAGTATATGCAAAAATGTAATTTGGTGGTGAATTATGTTAACAGTATATGACAAAAACATGTTTTACTGCATATAAAGGAGAATGCAATATGGCATCTCAGCAAGTTATATCTGGTTTTACAGTTATCTCTTGAATATTGCAAAGTGCAATAATTACGCTGTATTTAAAATGGAGCTAATCAATTTCTATTTTTCTCAAAAAGAAGTTTGAATAGTATTCCTGAAAGAAAGCTGGGATAAAGGAATACTAATATTTCTTTTTTGCTTTATGTGCAGACTTTACTGATATCACAAAACACATTTCTCTAGTATTTAGTAAAAGCTAAAAAATCAATTTTTTATGCTTCAGTCCCGGTCTATGCAAACTGAACTAAAGGCACCTGTGTTAGTTAAGCAAGGTAATCACTCAGATAGTGATTTTACTTACTACAGTGGATATCAAAAACATTCACCCCCTTTGGAGTTTTTCACATTTTATTGTGTTACAACATGCATCATACATCATAATGCATTTGATTGGGCTTTTTTTGTCATTGATCGACACATAACACTCAAAGTTAGCTAACAAATAATGTCAAAGTGCAAACAAAATTCTACAGATCCTCCTAAATTAATTACAAATACAAATAGAAAAAAACTGATTGCATATGTATTCAACCTGATAATTGGTACCGGCACCTCTCGCAGAAATTACACCTACAGCGCCTTTGGGAGGTCTGACAGTTCCCAACAAACATTACATCATGAACACAAAGGAACATTCAAAGAAAATCCAGGACAGAGTTTTCTGGGCTATTGAAAAGCATCAATCAGGGAAAGGGTATAAGCACATTTCCAAGGCATTTAATTTCTCCCGAAGCACAGTAAAGTCCATTAGAACGAAATGGAGAAAATATGGCAAAACTGTGAATCTGTGCAGAATAGAACATCCTCAAAATCTGTGTATCTGCATGAGAAGAGCATTTGTCAGGTAGGCCAACAAAAGACCAGTGGCAGCTCAAAAGGAATTCCAGTCTTCCATGACTGAGATGGGAGAAACTGCATATACTGTACCTGTACCAGTTTGCCCAGGTGCTTCACAAATCTGCAATTCATGGGAGAGTGGCAAAATAAAGCCATTGTTGAAAAATCAATCTTGACTACAGTTTTCCAGAAGGCAGGTCTGAGGCTCTGAGACCAAGCGGAAGAAGATACTACAGTCTGATGAAACCAAAATTGATCTTTTTGGCCTCAAGCATAACAGTGTACATCATCTTGAGAACACCATCCCTACTGTGAAGCATGGTGATGGCAGAACCATATTATGGGAATGCTGTGCTGTCTCAGGGCCTGGAAGACTTGTGGAGATAGAAAGCAAAATAGATGCAGTAAAGAATAGAGTAATTCTGGAAGAAAACCTGCTGCAGTCTACAAGAGACCTGGGGCTTGGGAGAAGTTTCATCTTCCAGCAAGTCAATGATCCAAAAACATACCATACAGCCACTGGAGCGGCTTAAAAACAAAAAAAGTAAATGTTCTGGAGTGGTCCAGACAAACCTTAGTCCAATCAAGAACCTGTGGCAAAAGTTGAAAATTGCTGTTCACCACAGTGCCCATCCAACTAGAGGGACCTTGAGCAATTTTGCAAAGAATAATGGGTACAAACTGCAGTGTCCAGATGTGCAAAACTGGTAAAGACTTAACCAAGATGACACACAGCTGTAATTTCTGCCAAAGATGATTGGACCAAATATTGACTCAAGGGGTGGGGTGAGGGGGTTAATACATATGGAATTAGTTGTTTTCTGTTTTATTTTTACAATTAATTTAGGAGGATCTGTAGAATTTTGTTTTCACTTTGACATTATAAAATGTTTTGTGGGTATATCAGTGGCAAAAATTCCAATTAAATGTCTTGTAATTCAATATTGTAACACAATACCATGCGAAAAAGTCCAAGGGTTGTTAATACTTATGGTAGCCACTGTACTCTGTCCTTTTGTAACTGTATTCTGAAACATTATTAATCAATTCATTAATTTTGAAGCTGATATGCAAATCATCATGCATTTAGTATATGCATTTAATCAGATACTGTATATATCTAGAGCCCTAAATACTACTCTAATCTGCAGTTTATACTAAAACACAGATATGGATATACTATAGGATTCAGGATACTACTCTATTCTATAATATACAGAACATAGCTCTAGTAGTATGGTATAGTTTAAATTCCATGTTCTAATCTTGCAAAAACACTGTAGTATGCTATTGGTAAATAGGGATTACTCTAAAATGCTGCAGTACGTGTTCCTGTGATCTAGTTATAATCTGCCAAAAATATAATGGACAAATGCAAACAGATCATAGTGCACATTCAATAGCCAAAGAAATATTACGCACTGAAGTGGTACCCAGAGCGCAGATGGTATGTGGTCCTTACAGCACTGCAAAACCGTCACATAACTGTGCAGGTGCTGTGTTATGTACTCATAAGAGTATCAGAGGAGTCTACTATCTCACATAACCAGGTCTTTGTGTCCAATTACAGTCATACCACCAGAAACATTGCTGAGACTTATCTGCCACCTGGACCACATGGAAGTGGTCCTTTTGGTCCTTTTTCTCCTCAGATTTCAAGCTCTGGTCTCTAATTGGGTTATTCTAGGTTTTGGGGTGCAATGGCGTGGACTCATTGGAGATTGCCACTTATTCTCAGGCAGTTTTTGGAAGACACAACGGATACCAGCAACAGCTTTGTGGAGTGTTTTTATATCTGGTTACTGTCCCCTTTAAGGAAGGTGAATGAGAACATGCAGTACATTTGCAGTTTAGAATGAACACACACGATACTGGGGAGAGTTCCCATAGTGATGGTGGACTGCAACGTGTTACTAGTGCCCTTGGTTCTCTTTTGTCTGTTGGGGGCTGGGGGGGAGGGAGTCTTTATTTTAGAAACAGCTTCAACAGCATAGCATCACAGAGTGCTGCGGGCACAGATCTATTCTCGCACGTACTCCTACGTTATTTTCGCGGTGCTTAAAGAGTGCAGGGTGATTTAATAAAAAAAATATTATACACGCGTGTATATATATAAAAAACATTTAGAGTTTGTTTTATCAAAGCTAAAATAATACTTCTAGAGCAACAGGACAAATCCCAGACCAAACTCGCACAATTGAGCAACAGAGCCACTTGCGTGTCATCTTGCAACGTGGCGCTTCCGCCTCTCGGATTACAGACAGTTTGTTGACCAATAGAAACCAGGGTTACATCAAAAAAGGGGAAATGAGACATGTTATCTGTGAATTAAGTGGCTGTGTATGAATTTGCAAATAATCTGGATTTGGTTGTACTCTGGTAATTGAGTAGTAGTCAACCGGCTACATTTGAAACGTAAAAACAGGTGATAAACGGTGCAGTATAGTAAATCCATGAATGGAAACATTAGCTATAAATTGAGGACGTCTTAGAGACAGGTTTTTTTTTACGACGTAGCTCATATTTGAATTGCAGTGTTGAAGCATTGCTGTGTCGTGCTGCTTTGGGTCTTTACCTAACTTAACTTCTGTAACTATTTTGCACGATTGGGTGCGGGTAAGTAGCAAAGGAAATGGACGGGTTAATGTGCTTGGTGCTGCTGTGTGCAGGGACCGTGTTCAGCAAACCCACGTTTAAGAAAGAACGAGTTCACCCCGACCCCGAACTGAGTAAGGAACCCCATGAAGACAACCAGAGCTACCAGTATGATCATGAGGCCTTTTTAGGAAAAGAAGAGGCCACGACGTTTGACCAGCTAACTCCAGAAGAGAGCAAGGAAAGACTTGGGTAAGACAACTTTAAAAAGAGGTTCTGTTATCTGCCTGGCTGATGTACTGTACAAGAGGTTCTTATTGGGGAAAAATGAAGAGTAAATAATTTGGATCAAGAATGGGCACAGCAATTTCAGAGCACCCACTCTCATTTTGACCTAAAATAATATATTCAGCGAATATCTGCCCTAGGCATGATTACAAGGAACGTTATTTATGGGCTGGGTGCTTAATTTCAGAAGCTGTCGGGCTTGTGATAATGTTAATGCTTTTTAGGACGGAGTTACTCTCGATTTGGGGTCTTGCGAGTTTTCCAGTTAATCCCTGGGGGATATGCCACGATGTTGTGCTTGATCTATTTGCATAATTAAAGCCTTAAATTATTCGGATGTTCCTGTGGTAAATGAGCCATGCATAGCTTCGTACTGTAAATATAGAGTGGTACTCTCTGGAATCCACCTAAGACTAATCATCTAAATAAAAAAAAAGTTTTAAACAACTGTCGATTTTTTTTAATTAAGAAAAAAACAACAAATCCAGCCCCACTTTGATACATTCTGTTCAGTGGCATTCCTTTTTAACTAAAAAATAAGTTTTCATACAGGCATATTGTTTACCCGTGTAGACATTTCAACTCCACACACAGTGCGGTTCTAATGTGTGCCTGTTTTTCCCCCTGTAATTTGTATTTTTACTTTTCCTACTGTATTTGAATAACATGCACATTTTGGTTATGTATTTACTCTATGTACTGTCCATTTTTTGTAAACCTCCCTGAAGAAGGCTGTCTGCTAAGCAAGCAATTAATAAAATAACAATTCCCAATATATATTCCAAAATATAAATCAATTACTCAATTAAAGATGCAACTGGATATGTACAAGGACCCTAACAGAAGTGACTTATACAGTACATGGTATCTGACCATGAATCTATTTTAGTGCCAAGTAATGCTGCCACGAAACTCTTCACGTGAGAGCAAGTGGTTGTATAATTGTGTTACCCACGTTGGCTGTGATGGGCGTAGGCAGCACATCTAGCGGTGTTTAGTTTCCTTACTGTGGAGCTCAGACTGGGCGGTCCCTAATAAACATAACAACGTGGCATTAGAAAGTACAGTATAGCCTAAGTAATGTCAAGTTTTGTGGATAGGAGAGGTTCTGAGAAGTTAACTTGCGTCTTGCCTACGAGAGTCCTCTTTTAAGATATTTACAATAGATAGGCTCTCACCTCCATTGTTTTTTTTTGTCATTGTGTGTCATGAGAGTAGAGCTTCCGACACATTCCTTACATATATTATAAAATCACTTTGGACAAAAGATTTAACGTGTTTCACCTCTAACATTTGCACCTCCTTAAACTTTGCTCATTGCATTTAACGTAGTTCACCGCATTCTGGCAAAAAAAGCTTAGACTTTATGATTTGTCCAATTGAAAATAAGTAAACTTGTGATAGTTACAAGTTTGCAAAATGCGGAGGGGTGTTTTTGGGTCCAGGTAGGGATTTAAGTTTTTCAGGCAGTTTAAGTGGCTTTCTCTTATTGAAATGATAATACAGCTCTAAATTATTAAGAGTAGCTGGAGAGGTCATTTGCAATAGAGTAAAACGATTGAATTGCTTATATGACCAATCACCAACAAAACCTCAAGAATTAATTGTACTTCTTAGAATTACAGTATCTTTTTTTGACTGACAATTAGCTTTCATACTAAACTAAAACTAGCTTTCAAACTTTTCACCATTTTATTTTAAGGAAATGGAACAGCGAAATATTTTAGAATTGTGGCAAAATAGCACTGCACAGACAAATGATTACTTTGCCACTGATTTAATACTTAGTCTGTGCTATAACTAATAGTAGCCATGATCATTACGGTTTGGAGTAGTTTTATATTTTAACATCACTATAACACATGGCACTTTTTACTCATATGCTTTAGTTATTTCTTGATTGTAACAGATATGGCTACATGTTGTTTTTCAGGAAAATTGTAGACAGGATTGACAGTGATAAAGATGGTTATGTATCTACTGATGAGCTGAAGAGCTGGATCAAGAGAGTTCAGAAACGCTACATTTATGAAAACGTCGCAAAGGTTTGGTCGGACTATGATTTAAACAAGGACAACAAAATTTCATGGGATGAGTACAAGCAAGCTACCTATGGCTATTATCTGGGTAGGATATACATTAATTGAATTATCTTTATTTTACATGGTGCAGTTGTTGTTTTTTTCCTGCTTAAGTCAAGACATTTTATTCTAATCAGATTTCAGTTTCTATTGCTTGCATCTGAGTATTTGTTTTTCTTGACAAATGTGCTTGCTACATAGAACATCACTGTATTAAGATTTAAATACTAAGATACTTATGCAAAGTGATTTGTTAACCAGGATGACGAGTTCCAGTTTTCCTTTGGTTCAAATTATTCACTATTATCATATTTCCTATTGCAATCATGTGTAGTCTTTTTTAAAAAAACATAAGAGATCAAATTAATTTTCTATAATTTGCAGAAATCAAATATATACAGTATATGTATTGCGGAGAACTCTAATCGCAGTCCTACCTCATCTGATTATTTTGAGAATTGGAAAACTATGTAATTCATTTAACACCTGCTACACAGCTGTTAGTATTTTTCAAAAGCAAAATGCTTGTTAGTGATGGGCTGTGCAATACTTAAAGGCCTGTCATTCGTTTGATTTTCACAACATTGCCAAAGGTTTTTGTGATATCCTTTAAAAAAGCTGACATAATCATATTTTGTGGATTTATCTGGCTGCGGTTCAGTATTAATCTTGTCTGGGCGGTTTCCACAACTTTCAGCCAATCCAGAAGAATTTGAAGATGCGAACGAGCAGTTCAGTTTTAAAAAGATGCTACCGCGCGATGAGAGGAGATTCAAAGCAGCCGACCTTGATGGTGACCTGGACGCTAGTCGGGAGGAATTTACAGCTTTCCTTCACCCAGAGGAGTTTGAGCACATGAAGGATATTGTCGTCCTTGTAAGTTAAACCATCTAAACTTTCTCAAGCATTAGATGTGTGGAAACTGTGACATTGTTCTAGGATATTCTTAGACTGCTGCAAAGATAAATGTGTAAATGTTGTAAATGTGAAAAAGGTTGCTGTAAGTCACTGGAATGTGTTTTCGTGTTTAAGAAAGAATGTTCTGCTGGTGTGAAAATGAGTTTTAACTTTTAAAAAGAGTGGCCAGAGAGATTAAAATAGCGAAGCCAATAACCCGCACATTACATGTTCAGATCCTAGAACATGTAGGTACCCTATGAGTCTCCTAGATTTCCTTAGATTATCCACCTGCTGAAAGACCAGAAGGTTTGTTTTCATGTTTAGTTACAGTACTGAAAAAAAAGTGGGTGAACACCCAAAATATTTATGGAAATTACAATTTATTATAATTTCTTTGTTTGAGTCTGCTATTCCCTCATAAATGTGGTGCTGTATCAGCGAATTCTGGAGGAGAATGTCAGGCCTTTCTTTTGCCAACAGAAGCTGAGTGGGTCATGCAGCGGAATTGTGATCCTAACATGTACATAGAGTCGGCATAGCGTACCGTAATCTAAATTTATAAAAAAGTTTTTCTGGAGACTTAAAAATGTTGTCGATGGGAGGTAACATTTTCATACATTAACATTATTGTTTTTATTTTTGATCTACACAAAGCCTGGATTAAAACAGCAAGCTGCTACACACTTCAGCTGTAGCAGCTCATTGATCTACGTGCAGAATTAGGTCAGGGTTTACCGTGTACACATGGCATCTTATTTGCTTATGAATGGGAAATGTTTTTCCTGGCTTTAGATCAGTTTTCACAATCTACTTTGTAACATTTCTTGGCGTAAGCAAGGTTTCTGAAATTTATGATGAAGATGATTAGGCCAATAGAAAAGTATTTCCATTCCTCTGTGATAAATGTATCTAAAAATGAATCTCTATATAGTAGCTTGCCACAGAGATGGTATTTATCTATACTTCTGAATAACAAGGCAGACGGTGCTCTTAAAACAGACTTTTAGAACGTCTTATGGGACAGGACTAACACTCTACTTAAGGACTTGATTTTTAAATATAGATTTGACCACCGAGCACAAGGCAAACATGAGAACTAATGCATTAGGTTTCTAAATTCATGAAAGTTGTAGTACCCATTTTAGCATGTCAATTTTTAATGTTTCTGAAAATATGGTTCCGTTAAAACTTGGACAAAGTTGTCTTGTTTCAACCTTCTTATAATACTTTTATTGTATTAAATGGAAACTTGTCCGGAAAACAAGTCTCTGCTTCTGAACCAGAAACAACATCACTGTCTGATGTTTGGAAATGTTCTTATGCATCTACTGTATAAGCTCCATCCATGCTTAGCACAGCATTGAGAGCTGAGCCTGGATCTTTTAGAACTGTTCGGGTGTTTAATGTCTCACCCCTGCCATAAAAAAAGAAAATTATTGCCTCAGGTCAGTTTCAGGTTTTGCTTACATGTGTCCTACTGCTTAGGAACCTTCCCATGTTCTCATGCATAATTTGAATTATTTTAAAATATTCAAATTCTCTGGCTTCAAAGTGGCTCAGCCTTTTGAAGCAAAGTGATTCTGGGTCCCGGCGCTAGCCAGTTGTGACTGGGGTTTCCCAGGGGGTGACACACAGCGGGAACAATTGCTGCCAATGCCAGAGCTTGAGATCAGTCAGACTTACACCAGGTTGAGGAGACTTCCTTAACCTGCCAGGTGGCTCCAAGTTTGATTCAGTGCTTGAATCAAACTTCATTGCTCTTAAGGGAATTTGTCTTGCGTGTCAAAAGCTTATAAACATATAACATACATGACAATATTAAAACACAACAGCAGTACAATACCATAATACAAAACAAAATTCAACAATATGACTCAGTCAGAACTCCAGTACCATAAGATTAAAAAACAATTAGCTTATAGTCTAAAAATTCATAACAATAAGATTCCTACCTTTTTATAAAAAATACACTTTTTTATTGTTCAACAGTTGAATGCTTTTAGGCATAAAGATAATAAATGCTTGCTTAGTCTTTATACAGGAGGTCTCATACCCCCTCCCAGAGAGTATAAGAGTATATGCTAAAAAGAGTGAATGAGAGGGATCATCTAAGAGTTTATTATTAATATGTTTCTCATGTATTGAGTTAAATGAATCACTGGTTATATTTTATCCTGTCCTGATCACTTTTTTCAGTCTATTAGAGATTTGCAAGGACAAGGCACCTCCCCAGCTCTGAATAGAAAAGGTTAGAATACTCGGAATAAAACTATTAGAAAAAAAGCTTGCAGTGATGTCATTGAGAGACGTGCATCTCTCCTACCAGGCAGTGTGGAGGCTGCAACATGCCCTACAGATGGGTGTGATAGAGGAGCAAGTTCACTCATGAAGTATAAGCCAGCTTGCAGTATTTTAATTTGTTGCAAAAAATAAAAAGTGCACAATTACAATTATGACCATTTGTCATAATTTCTAATTCAGTATAATCTGCCCCCTTCTCTCTACAGAAGTTTAAGAGTTGTTTCTGGAATGCCAAATTGATTTTAAAAATTGGTCATTCCAATGTGTATATAACTATATATATATATAGAAATATTTGTTACATAAAGAAATTTTAAACCAGCCTGGGGAGAAAAGATTAGTGCAATCCACAGAATTGACTGTTTTCATCTGAAAAAGAAATTTATCATACTGTATGAACATGAAAGAAAAGCCTGTGTCCTAAGCCTGATTTCTGATTCCATCTGACCCATCTGGATGGGTAATGATAACAAAACAACAGTGATTAAAGGTCTTGGTATGAGGTGGTCCACTGCCCCATTACTAGAAGATAAGACTTCTTTCAGAACTGTCAAGCATAGCTGACTTGCTTTGGCTGAAGTTTATCTACATTTCTGATTTAACTAAAGACTGAAGAAAACATCTGACTCTTGTTGAGGGGAAAAATGCAATGCCTGATTTGGTGTCCTAATATAGAAGCTACACAACCGATTTACTGTCCGTGTACATCTGACATTTTTAGCAGTGCAGTAGTATAAAATATTTAATTCCCTATCTGTTCCTTTAATAAATTTAAGAAATTGTATTCCATAATGTCCCAGACAATGCTGAATGATATGGGAACTATAGTTATGCTAATTTATAATTCAGAATATCAAGTTATGCTTTTACTTTCTCTTTTCATCACTTCAATTAGGCACTTGGGTTAAGGACAGGAGTAGCAAGGACTCACCATTATGCAGATTTTGTGATGGTGCAATGCACAGTATGAGAGACTGCTCTCTGTGTTCACTCTGTTACACAGAATACAGCTTCTCTTGCAGTCTTGTTCTCACTTCTGTATGGTGCGCACTCTAGCAGGAGATCGATTTTGTGCAACAAAAAGCACACTGCTGTCTTATCGCTGTGTAAATTGCAATTAAACTGCAGAAGAAAAAAATCATCACTGCGTGAAAAATAAGGCAGGCCTTGCAAAGAAACAAGAAAAAAATAGTAGGTCTCAGCACAATATAGGAAATGTTGCTCAGAGTTGACATTATTAGGCCTTTACCTTCAAGGGGAAATTTATAGATACATCACATGTAGTATGTTCAACCGTGAAATGTTAACAAGATCATATCGCACTGCTAAAACATGCTTGCAGATTCTGTCAGTGGTGTAAGTGCGTAATTGCTCTGTTACAGGAGTAAAACCGATACAAGAGAGACCTTGGGGCTGTTTTCTTACATTGCACACAGTCGAAATAAGGCTCCTTTGGACCTTGCATTCCCTGTTTGAAATAGGCTCTTAACCAGTTTTGTTGTTTTCAGGAAACACTAGAAGACATAGATAAAAATGATGATGGCTTTGTCGATGAGGATGAGTATATTGGTAAGTTTTGCATGATCTTTTAGGAATTTCTGCATATTTCCTTAATTAGTAGCTGACGATTAAAAACCCAGACTAAAATCACCAAGTGACCCGGTCTTTTTAATAAACTAATGGGGCAGACTCATGAAATTTAGGCCATCTTGCAGGATTTTAATTGATTGTAAAAAAAATAAAATTCTGAACATTTGTAGTATTTCTAATTCTGCACGATCAGGCAGAGATTGATTTCTGTGGGCAGCCATAGACAAGCCGCATGATTCGATTTGCAAAGGATGTTACAGTGTTCCTAATCCTTGCAAAATGCAAGAGTTATTTCATCACCAGAAGCTAATTAGAATTATCTTAATGCACAGGAATACAATTAATAGCTTACTGCAGGTCAGTGATTAAGAATTACCTGGTAATGACCCTTAGTAGCTAACTGCGGAAAGAGAAAAAATGATGACAGGTCTTCTCCCTTCATATGATTTCTATTTAGGACTCCCTATTTGAATGCACACCATGTACGGGTAATACAATAGAGAAGTACAATTTCCTCTGTAATTAAAGTCCATTCAGTGAAATTACCTTCATATAATTACTAGGTAGTTGTCAGCATTTGTTATAGCATGAACAAGTGTTGTCTCCTAGCTTGAAACGTGGACATGGTGGTTGTTCTGTTACTGCCGCCTGATGTTGACAGTTTTTATGAAATTAACCCTTGTGAGGTCAAGCCCCATTATTTTCTGTGGTACCTGACCTTCCTGAGGATAGGTTGACTGAACATGTCATCCCGCTAAAAAATAACACGGAGGAATGTTTGATTAAATTAAATTCGCTTGTAGAAAATGTGTATGCATTTTGAACTCGGACCTATGAGATGGTTAAAATCTCATGCAGTTTTTGACTAAACAGGATTGGGTTACTCGTGTGAATGAATGGTGGAGTTACAAAAACATTTTCTCCTGCTTTTCAGTGTTTGTAAAGCGCATTTGCCATAAACATGCCAAACCTGAATATATTATTTTATTTCTGACTCGTATGAAATAACTGCTAAAAACCAAGCAGAGCTTTGTAGTACATTTCAGCATGTCTTTCGTTTTACCAGTGTAGCTGTTGTTCATTGTCTGCAAGTGGTGTGGATATATGGGCGTATGGATTAAACATTTGATTTCATTCTGGAAATCTTTTCAACATTATGGGGAAAAAATTATAGACTTTATAATTCTGTTGAGACATACATCCGGTTAGTCAGTTATAAACGTTTTTTTTTTTTAATCAGATTGCTGCCTCGCAGCACTGGGGTTCTGTATTCCATTCTGGATCTGGGGTGCTGTCTGCGTGGAGTTTGTATGTTCTCCTAGTGTTAACCTGGGCTTCCTCTGGGTGCTCCAGTTTCCTCCCGCAGCCTAAAGACATAGTAGATGGTTAATTAGCTTCTGGGAAAATTGGCCCTGGTGTGAGAGTGTGCGTGTTTGTGTCTGTGTGCCCTGCGATGAACTGGCGTCCTGCCCGAGGTGTATCCTGCCTTGCGCCCATTGCTTGTCAGGATATGCTTTGGCTCCCCTACGGCAGGTACAAAATGGATGGAAGGAGGCATGTTTCAGCAGAATACTGTACTTGCAGAACCTCACGTTGTGCATTAACATTCACAGTATGCACACATAGTCTCAGCTGGGTTACATGGTTACATGGCAGCTGTACCATTCTCTATTCCAGCTGATATGTTTGCTCATGAAGAAGGTGGTCCTGAGCCCGACTGGGTGAAAACAGAACGAGAGCAGTTCTCAGACTTTCGGGACTTAAACAAAGATGGAAGGATGGATAAAGATGAAATTCGGCACTGGATTCTTCCTCAGGATTATGATCACGCCCAGGCTGAAGCTAGGCATCTGGTCTATGAGTCAGACAAAGATAAGGTACCCCATCAAGATCATTTTACTCCAAACTGGCCAATCTGGAGCACTTTTCATAATTCCAGTAGAAATGATGCATGCATTGTAGAAGATATGTAAATCCTGGTGTTAAGCTTTAAAACTTGGAAACATCCTTTGCAAAAGGCCAAAAAGAAATATAATAGCAGTGAAAAGTATTTCTACCCTGTTGCCCAGCTTGAATGTTACCACTCAAAGATTTAACATTTATGGATTTACTGATAAAAACTAAAATTATACGCATGTTATTTCCCTCGTGAAGTATAATAGTTGCAGTGTAATAATAATATAGTAGTGTATGGATATTTGTTGTTTATTAACCATTGATTCTTTGTTGTAAAACAAAGTGTTTCTCCTCTTTCAATTTCAGGATCAAATGTTAACCAAAGAAGAGATTCTAGAGAACTGGAACATGTTTGTTGGAAGCCAGGCCACTAATTATGGAGAGGATCTCACCAAAAACCACGACGAGTTGTGATCTCTGTAGCTGCCTAACCTGTAGTCGCTTCACTGCGACACCAGCTCCGCTGAACTAAAGATAGGAATGAAGCCACTGGTGCTGACGAACAGTTAATTTTGAAGAGCACAGTGCAGTGTATTACCTCATTTTCAGGGGAATGTCGGCCCTGCTGCCTGTTTGCACCAATAAGGTTATGCCTACCTTACAGAAATATGAATGAGTAGATTTTTCTATATGGCTAAGATGGAACTTTGCTGGTTTCCCCTACATAGGGTTGCTAGGAGCTGACTCCTGTGCCTCGTTACAGCCATTGACAGCATGATGGTGCTTTTTAAAATCAGATCTCTTTAGAATCTGAAACGTTTTGACAAAATCTTGACCGAATCTGGTTTTGTCTAAACTTCTTTTGCCATTTTTATTCTTGAAGACCATGATACAATCTGCTTCTGAAGGACTGTGCTTCACTTTCATTACTGGTGTCTTTTTTAGCTTTTTTTTGTGTAAACTAAATATGAACGTACAGCATTAGAAGCTATGTATTATGGTTTTAAATGTGATAAATATGCTTCCACTAAATCACAATTTACACTCCACTAATTTTTTTTTATATAAAAAGTCCTGTATGAGTTTGGTGTTCCTCTAAATTGTGGAAATTTAATGACTTTTTGGAAAGTGATCAGATATGTTGGATAATGTTTATCAGCACCATATTATCATATCAACTATTGTAAAAGAGTTGTCTTGATGCATCAAATTCTTTGCTCAGTGGTGATCATGACTTTTGTGTTTTTCAGGAGTATTTCCAGCAATTGAGACAAGAGTACGGTGTAGTTATCAGAAAGAAGCTTTTGAGGCATCGATGACAATGTTAAAACTGTATTGGACCATTGCTGACGTCTATTTTAAACCTTTAAAGAAAAATTAGCAACACTTGTGCATTTACAAAATGCATTTGCATGTAGTTTTAGCCGATTAACTGTTTAGTTTTTTACACATTTCATGAATGTTTTTGGTTTGTAGAATAACATGGGGTTGCATGTGTAAAGTTTTAAATGTGTATGGAGGTTCAGCCATTAGTTTTTCTCATTTTTTGACTTGGTGAACTTCTAGCAGTTTTCAAGTAGTGCTATCAGGTAAGAGTGCCGTGTTCATCAGACTTGACAAAATGCATGAAGAGAGCTTGATTATCTGTGGGATTTTTCCATTTGTTTTGGCTTCCCTAAATATCATACCTGTTTTTGGAAAATGTGATGGTGATTATCAGCCTACGTTTTCTGTAAAAAATTATAGGTTCGAACAGTTGCTGTAACTCGTTTTACATTAGCAGTTTTGTGAAATGCTACTTTACAATGTGCTAATTACCGGAAGCTGCACTTACCTTTTAGGACTATTTTATGTTATGCTTCATCACTACAAACCTCATTTTAAAAAATCAGGAACTGATTTTATTCATAATAAAACAACTTCTAAAAAGTCATTGTTCAAAATTGTAAAAAAAAGCCTCATTGCTCTTCAAGTTCTTCTGTTTGATAGTACAGACCTGTGTAGTTTAGTGATATGATCAGTAAGTTGCTGTAAAACAACAGGAAATAGACTAGGATTGCTAGATTTTGCACTAATCTTGCCTAAAATGACCTGTTTACATTTAGTTTCAGATGTAATAGTTAAATTTTTGTTTGCTCTTTGTATAAACATGTCCTTTATGAGAAACATTTATTTTACAGTTCTAGGAGTAATTAAGAACATAAAAAAGGTTGTGGATCAGAGAAGTCCATTGAGCCCATACTGCTTATTTGGTTACTATTAGTGTAGTGATCTGCAAAGAATGGGTAGCTGGTTTGAGATATGATGGGGATGGCTCCTCCACTGTCCAGTTTCCCAGACACTGACTTCACTTTCAGTAAAGGGTTCTTTGCCAACCGGGCCCTGTTTAATTCTCCTCCCAGCAAGCTCAGCAGCTGCCACCCCCTCAAGTTCATTGCTGGGCACGGCACAAATCACTGCACACCGGGTTTGGAGTGGGCGATGTCAGCTTCTGTGACAGGCTTAATGCCTGTCAACCCTGTACTGCAGGCACCCACAAACCTTGTGGAGAAGCAGCCTCCTGTGTCTGACAGCTTAAGACTTAGATGTGTGCATGTAGTTTTAATAAAACTAGGACGCATCTGGGTTCTGTTGTACAGTATACGTACACTGTAGCCCTTTAAGTGCAGTGTTTCTAAAGTCCCTTTCCCAGGAAATTGTTTGTAACACCTGGAGAGATTGATAACAGACAAAAATTGGTTCAATTACATATAATTGAAAATATGGATTTACATCAATCCTCATCTGTGATGCATTTATGATTTATGAACATAAAAATGCATGATGATGAGTAGAACTGTAAGTCTTATTTGTGTCTCTACTAGCTATTGTTGGATTTATTCTGTTTTGAATAAATCTGAGCATTTATCATATCACTATCGTTAACATTATCATTCGCAATCAAGACATTTCATTATCGAAGTCTATTTTTAAAAATTCAGAAGAGATCCTCTGGCTTTGCCGAGATGAGAGCCACGAAGTTTGTTTCCAAAAGGGTGAGGGTGCAGAACATGTCTTCACATCCTGGACCAGGACTGTGGGGAAAAACACAGCTGTTAGTCAGGATATCAGACTCCAACACAATGACATGTGTAACTAGTAGTTGAAATCTGTCCTCTTTTAACAGCTTCTTCCAGTTCAGGGTGGTGGGGGGAGCCAGAGTCTGTCCTGGCAAGCAACAGGTGCAAGGCAGGGTCCACCGTGGATGGGACAGCAGTCCATCTCAGTACATACACACACATCGAGGGACAGTTTTCCTAGAAGCCACTGAACCTACGAGTATGTTTTTGGACACTGGGAGCACTTGGAAGAAACCCACAAGAACATATACACTCCATGCAGAAAGCCCTCCAGGTCTGGAATTGAACCCAGGGCCCCAGTGCTGCAAGGCAGCAATGCTAGCCATTGTGCTGCTTAAATTGGCTCCTCTTACTATTTAGAGTCGAGTTCAGTAGTGGACATTGGAATGACCCATTTTTTCTTCTGCTAATGCTGAAAGTGGAATACTGTGAATTTCACAGGCTGACTTCACACTAACATTAAAGTTGATTTGTGGTGATTTGTGTTTAGGCCAAAGCACCTAGAGTTTTTTTAGGAGAGGTTCATTTCCAAGATCATATTCATACAGACTGCAGATGTGTGTTAATTTCCCCAAATACTTGTAGAAGTTTTTTTTATATTTTATCCCCAAAAAAATATTTACAGGGAACGGACACTTATCAAACTCGCCATCACATCTTCACTAAAAACCAGCCAATCCTAGATTAACATACAGCAAAATACAGACCTGGGTGGAAGAAAAACATTACCACCGTCTCTTATTCACAAAAGACAATGCTCCTCTCTTATTCATCAAATACAACAGTTTCCTAAAGCCCCTTGCATACACTGATTAGGCAGTTAGGCATTTCTTGGGGTGGTAAATACATGACTGCAAAAACTGTGCTTGACTGTGGCTGTCAGACAAATCCTGCTCATATACAAATCCAGCCAAGGTCTTTCTGGATATGTTTTCACATTACAATCCGTTTTGAAATGATGAGGCTGCATATACAAAATAATAGTATGTTTTCTTTGGAAACGTGAGGTAAATAGAGAATTAATTCTTTTAAGAGGAAAAAGGAGTTCCAAATGACCACTTGTCATCGAAGTACAGTATGGGTCTGTTTTGGAGACAAATGCTAAAGCATTAAAACAATGCCCTATCTGGCATTTCACCAACAGGCTACGGGTGTATTTTAAAACCCCCAAAATATAACGCCAATAACATGGAGACTGTACCTGTAGAAATGTTGTATTAAAAGAGTGACATGGAAAGTTTCAAACGACCTGTATACGCCAATCTGCTCAGTTTTTGATTAGCACATGCAATATCTTCTGTTACAAATAAACAGCAAAAAAGAATCTCATTTTTGGAAAATGCATTTTGACAAGCGCTGAATTTGCTGAGCCTGTACCAAAAACAGCTCTTGTACTGAAACCTGTGACAAGTTATTTGGCAACAAGGTACAAATATATTTTTGGTGCTTTAAATGCTTTTCCGTGAATTATACTAAGAAGCAAAGTCTTCTCTCTAAACAGGCTTTTCAGAGCAAAGTAGCTAAAGGTTAAGAACTTCCGCCTAATTTAACACAGCTAGAGCTTTACTAAATTTGGAAACCTAAGGAGTGTAAGACATGCACATTGAGGGTCGATAAGAGAACTGCAGGAACTGAAGCGCTTTCGAAATATATAGGCATTTAAACATGTCTAAAACCTCAAAATAAACACCCTTGACATCTTCTTCAATAGGCATGAAACTGACAGTCACAATGGCTGTGCACTAATGTTATGTGTCAACCCCTAATCTTTCCTCTACATGAATGTAAGATTGTCTTAAATTGTCTATAATTGGTCAACCTTACACCTATATTTTACAGCCCTTTTGACCAGCAACTATACATTAAACTACCACGTACCATACAATTAGAATATACAGCCTTTAGTACCCATATACATGCAAGTATTTCTTTCTTTGCTATTTGTCATGCAAAACTGGGCAAATTAACAGGAAACGGTGTATATGACTATTACAATGATAATTTCTTGCTTTGGGCAACTCTGCTTACCCTAAAGTGTGCCATGCCAGCGAGTGTAGAGATACACAGTCATGTGGAACACATACAGTAGATAATTGTGACCATTTAGATAAGATTTCAAGCCCATGACCTTCATATGAGCGCTTAAAAGAATAAGCCTCATGGTGCCACGACCGCTTTTCCATCAGAACTTTATGTAGACAATGCAAGAAATTCAGCACATGGTTCAAGCAGTCTTAATGAGTCCAAGATGGATTACCCTCTGTGATCACACCAACATGCCAGTCAGGGTTTATTATACAATAGCTTTAGTAAAAACAATTTACAAGAAACCAATTAATTTTGTGAAGGACCTCATAGGGAAGAAAGAAGAAGTAGCTTGGAGCACTCATGTCTTCTTTAACACTCTTTTCTGATGGTACTATGTTTAGTTTGTTTGAAAATAATTCTTACAGTCTCTTTGGAATGGGTTTTAGAATATTCTTGCATTTTTCACCTGGTCTACAGAGTCACAGCTCTTCCAGGTAGATTTAATTCAATGACAAAGAAGTATGATTATGATATCTATGATCCCCCAAGCAACACAGAGCTCAGGTTCTTCATTATCATGACCACATAATATACAAACCATCAATGTTCTTGTAGGCTCCTGTTCTGGTGACACAGTATCTAATAAAAAGACTGAAGGAAAAGAGTCATCATATGAAAGATCTTGAAAAATCTCAGACGGAGAAAGATGATTCTTTATCGAGAGAACAAAAGAGGTCTAAGTTAACGACAATGGAAAAAGGCAAGGAAATAGGAATCTTAAAAGCGTGTTCACAGTTATGGGTTTCTTTATCCAATATATTAGGTCACTTGTTTCTAATTTCTGCATTGGGCATTAAAATCTTCTTTCAAGAGCAAAAGATTTTAGGCTTTTCCAGACAGGATACATGTTTTGCTGTATTTTACAAATAGTACTTTGCTTTAAAACTATGCACCTAACATTAAAGGAGCCAGACTTGTCTGGTCTTATATACGTTGCTGCTATACAGTTATTTTTAAATGTGGTTCTCCATTTAAGATGAGTATCAAATTATTCAAGCTAGGCTAATTTAATGGCTGTAGACAGGTCTTATATGAATGTCTATGTAAATCATATGTAATTGCTCCCATAAAAATTAAAGAGTCAGTCTGAGGAGCAAGATAATGTAATAAATTATATTTTAATTCGAATATTAATATTTGAATGGAGCAACCTCAGTACAGAGAAGCTTCTGTTCTAATCAGGATATCAGGATAATTTTGTTGATGGGATTTTAAACCTGGGAGAGAGAGACAGTGGGGGAGGGACAATGCCTGGAGGCCTGCTCTCTTATAGTCAAGGTCAATTGACTAAATTACAAAAAAAACCTAACAAGGCAGTCTTGGCAGGCTTAAAATGAAACTGTTTATAGACAGTGATAACCAGGGCTCACCAATTATTTATCTGATTGCTATATGGTAACGGAGAAGCTACATTTACAGAGGATCCAAGGGATTTAATTGTCACACATTCTGAAATTTGTACAACAGTAATCAGTCTGTTTATATACAGTATACCGTCTTTGCGTATCAGTTGTAGCAAGAATGCACATTTGGTAGCTATGGTAGCTTAGTGATGTAAGACCTCCCTCTGTTTCTTAAGTCATTGGATAGAGTTGACTTCAATCACATGGAACTTGGCTCCAGACATCCACAATTTTATGTGTAAAGAAGTGGCTCCTTTTTGAATGCTAAGAAACATGAATTTCCACTTGTGTCCCTGGTTCCTTGAGGTGCTGCTGGTCTTAAAACATCTCCCTGGCCTGACATGCCTTTTCAGGATTCTGAGTAACTGATTCAAATTACTCAAAATCTTTTCTATCTCAGGCTAAAAATATTTAGTCATTATAGTCTGTCCAAGTATAACATTCTCTTCAGACTAAAACTAGTCTGGTTGCTCTCTTTTGTATGGCTCTTTGATAAATTAGAAGATATAGTATGCTCTCTAGATCTAAACCTTTCTTGTTGCTTCCCTACACTTACTGAAGAAAGTAATGAAAGTCAAAATAAACTCCTGGAACCCTTTTTCATATTGCATATTCTAGTTCAATAATAAATGCATAATAGTCTAAACTCTAGAAAAAGAACAAAAGAAAAAGAAAAAGAAAAGAGGCAGGCTTTCACGTGGTACAGTAAACGCAGGCAAAATATAAGACGAGCTCTGTACAGTATTTTGTCTCTTTTTTACCTGCTTTTTATTAGTCTGTTCAGCTGATTAAGCAATTAGGTTATAGTGTAATTATTAATAATAATACAGTAATACAGTTTTTGAAAGTGGGACTGAATATAATTCTGCTGCAGTCAGAAGATTTTTAACTAATTGTATTACATCTAATTTCCCGGCTCTCTCTTCCATGAATAAAAGAGTTATGACAAGTCAAGAGACTTCCATATTGTCACTGCTTCAACCAATCAAAATCACAGTCTTCTCTTGTGTTGGGGGCTCAATTTGGCGCAAATTATTCCAGCGTCTGCTTGGTGTTTAAATCCTGCCCATCACGCTCCGGTCTTTAAGGCAAAAGTCTCACCGTCTTTGCCCAATGTGTTATTAACCCAGTAATCTCAACATGGTTTTGAAAGAAGCAGTATAACTGAGATACTGTAGGTTTCTTTAATTTGCTCCATATCTGTTTTTTCTGTGCATAGTATTATAATAACAATCAATATATTTTATATAGTGCCTATCAAGGAAAGAATCCTACACTCCTGTCCATGAAACCCTTCAAATACAACAGCAAATATATAAAAGCCTAAAGAGAGAAAAAAGTATTTTTCATTCAAGCTAATTAAAACAAAATAATTAATAAAGAATATTAAATAATTATTTTTCTGCCCTGTATACATTTAGTTTTAAAACTGATAACTTGTGAATTGTACTTCCAAAGCTAATTACATTTAACTCTATGCAGAGTAGTGTTGAACTTCACATCTCCCTATTGCAATTTAAAAATATATTTCTTTAGAAATGGGGATAGTGTCACTACTGTTCATCGGCAGTTTGGTTCCAGGGGTTAGAAAAATGACCCTGAAATAATTCCCTGCAAAGAAAACTGAGGTCCCATTTGTATCTTGTTTTATTTTTAAAGACAACTAGAATCCTTCACCATCTGAGCAGCTTACAGTTATACACTCAAAAGCAGAAGCTTTGATATGCTTCCCATTTAAAATGGTACGAAAAAATCATCAAGGAGAAACATTATCTGTTTCAATTTAGATTTTTATTTAAATATTTTTCAGATTAATTTTCTTAACGTGCTACTTAAATCAAAGCAAAAATTGCTTATATAAATTAAAAGTGAGGTATCACTCTATTACAGACTATATATTAAGACATTAATAATGTTAATAGAAATGTTGAGGTTATTAAGACATAAATTTAACACAGTGACGACCGAATAATACATTAACCTATCTTGTCAATTTGCATTTCTTCAAGCCTCAAAAAAGTGACCAGATAGCAATTTATACCAAGGTTTGCTATGTTAAATATTAACATGCACACAACATAATTATATTAATGCTTTTTTTTACTTGCAACATTTACATATCATACAGTGTCCCTGCTAACCACGGTCCGCAAACCAGGAGAAAATTAGTCCACTGTATTTCAACTCACTGGTGAAACCAAACCATCCCAGTAGTAGTGGCTTCTACACCACTGCATTAAAAAAAGCTCAAAGGAAAAAAATTAAATTGGACTAACAGGTGCTGAAGTTTATGAAACACTTGTTTTAGAAAACCCTTTAATCTAGTCACCTCCACTTCATAAAGAATATTTGAAGGGATTGTCTTTCAAAAGGAAACGCTGCATGAGACAACAAATAAAACAGACCTTTTCTATGAATAAAAGAGGATGAATGCAAGCCCATCCTGGAGCTACAACCAGGGATTATGTGTTAGTCAATCTGGAAGTTGCTGTCGAATGCCGCGGCTCCAACGCAGTTTTTTTTCTTTTTAATGAAAGTTGCTCACACAGGGATGTTGTGTAACAATTCTCCAGTGGTTCTACATTTCAAGTGCTTTCCAAATTAGTGCACATCTCTAGGAGGAGGAAGCCAACGTGACTCGGATCCAACTCATATGAACATCTGCAAGTCGGCTCTCCGAAGCCTCAGCACTTCAGAGTGGCAGGAAGACCACAGCACATGTCAAAAGGGAGCTGTGTTTGTAATCCGGTGTTGCTAAGTTTATACACACAACAGAACTAAACACAAATTGTGTCAAACAGCTCAGATTTGCAAAACCCTTTACTTATATTTGAATATGCTGCCATTTTTAAACGAAACTGTCATGCTCACGGGGTGTTTAAGAGCCTTCTGACATAATGTATTTCCACTTGATAAAATATAAAATAACATAATACACAGGGGAAAGTGTGTGCTTTTATTAGGAGATACTGTAAGATAAAATTACATATTCTCGCAGAAGCTGTCATTGTGTATAGTGACCTTCTATGTGCCTTTATTGTCCAACAGCATATTTAATTACTAAGACGATGATTTTCAAAGCTTCTCCTGCCTTTCCTTTTCCATTAACCAAATAATTTCCATTTGAAATGATTGAACAGTGGTTCAGTATGTATATATAATTTAGACCCTTCTAAACCTCTCTTGCCTCTTATTAGAATTCCACATACACTTTTAGTGAAAACCTAATTAGCCAAAACTTTGAAAATCACCTTGTACGTGTTACCCAAACATCCACAAATCTCATATCAAACTGTGGTCCAAAGACAGAAAGAAAATAAAGTTAGTCAATTCCTGGGCTTCAACCACTAATGATTTAGACAATCTAGTGCTGCAACCTTAGCCAAAAAACTATATTTGTATTTACACTGGCACATATAAGGCCTGTAAGTTTTAAATTGAATCTAATAGATTTGAACACAATTTCATATTATTATTTTGTTATTGTTGCTATAAAAAAGCCCTTTTATATTACTAAATTTCTTCCAAGATGGCATTTTATAAAGTACTACAGTTTTGTTGAAAACAGTTCTGCAAACGGGTACTGTACTATAGCGGGTTTACTCACACAATGAGCTAAATTTCTCTAGTCTACTGCATGCCTCACAGTACTTTTTCCACCATGAACAAGACTGTTAAATTCAAAAGGTCAGTTTCTTTGACCACGTCAGTCAGGTTTCTTACATCTGTCACAGTGAGGAATCTTTCAGCACTTAAATAAAAACGGCTAAAAGGTGTGTGTAATTGTAAGAGACACTAGGGCTCGACTGCATCAATCTTTAACGAGGCTCAGGGAGAAGTCGCGCTAATAAAAGCAATACTGGTCTTTATGGCGACTACTTCAACGGCTCTATACACCCTCTAGTGGCCCACCGAGCGAATGCACCCTGTTTGAGTGACGGAGTTCAATTCGGTGCCTGTCGACCACAGCAAATCCCTCTTCTTACATCATGAATTTTTATATGCCCATTAACCAGCCATGCAGCCAGGAGGAGAATGCCTCTCTCACTTGATGACTACACAATGAGGGCTAATATATTTTAATTTAAACACCATAAACCTATTGAGTGCTTAATTAACTTTAACCATCTTTAGGGGAACGAAGCCAATTTGGAGAGGGTCACGAAGACTTGATTCAATATCAAACAGTTTTACATAGTCGATCCATTCATTCGGCCTTCAGCTACTGATTTACACACAAAATTAACATGTTGGTAAAATTCATATTTTAATCCCAAGGGAAATTAATATGCACATGCACAGAGCATGATTAGCACAACTATTGTCTTATTTCAACAATATAATTTAATGGGTTTTATAAGTGCAACATAGAATACTTTAAGATGGATTCATTTAATTTTTCTTAAAAGCTTTGTAATATTGCAAGGGCTAAAAACAATAAGACATCTGAATACAATGAAAGATGTTTTAGATGTTACATGTATTTAACTTCAAATTATTGAAAAAAAACACTCACTCATTCATACAATTTAGCCCTCAATACTAATCAGTTTTCCTATCCAAGCAACACTCCTAGAGTTAAAAAAATGTAAATGAAAATGTGGTTATTTAACAAAGAAAAGCACTGTAATCAAGCCAATAACTGTACAGTGTCTGTAGTTAATATAAACACATAGACCTTCCTGCAATATGCCACACATTGATCTTATAGCTGTGCTGCCTACCTTGAAACATTCTCTTGGCCCTTCTATGGCCAATTTTCTATGCTATAAGAACTTCAGCACCAATAGTACCCACTCATATTTATAAACTTTCACTTTTTAATGCTTATATAAGGTGTTGTACGAGGATCCTCCTACACTGAAGATTCCTCTAACTTCACTGCCACATTTCCTTCTCAGCTGCCCCCTCCCCCCTCACCCAGCAGACCCCTAAATTAGCTTTTAACTTTTGTTTTAAAGGACTGTGACAACAAACTGAACACAGAACCATTCCCTGTTACTCGGGATAACACTGCATGGAGGTTGACGAAAGGCTTTAAAAAAAAAAGAAGGAAAACAGCATAACAAATGTTTTAACAGGACGAAAAGAAAGCCCCGGGATATTAGTGGTCCTCCTGGGAACACTATTATAACCTGAGGTAGGAAAACTCCAGTGAATGAGGCTGCTGCCTGAAGGCTATCCTGGGCTTCTGTCTTCCACGAAAGGACTGCAGCTTGTTTGATTCCCACTGGGAGTCCAGGCTCTCCCCAGCCTCCCAGTCTCTCAGCCTAGTCCTCAGGAGGCATACCAAACTGTGATCTTATCTCTCACATGGCGTTAACAGATGTAATCCCATTAGGGTTCAGCTTTCCTCAAAAGACAGCTTTAGCCCCGTCCTACTGTATTCAGTAGGCTATTATTTTTTCCCATGTAAAAATTTGAAAGAGCTCTTTTAAAGCAATTTTACACCAGGATAATTAATCCTTCCATGGTTTGTATGAATAGAATATATCTTTTACAGGAATATTTACTTCCTCCTTTGTGTTACCCAAGTATCGCTCATTAGTGCTTGTTTTAGGGGTGGATAATTGGAAAAACCCTAACCTGCAAATAATGAGTGGAGGAGTAGAGCAGGTTGGGCTATAGGGCATTTTATTTTAATGCCAGTGATATAAAAAAACCCCGGAACTTTTTACAAATCACCAAAAATTTGAAAAGAAAAACACACAATAAATTTATAGCATAATATTACAATCCTCCTAGAGAACGTTCACACAAATGACAAAATATCTCCAAATATTTGGATTTCTTTCTAGGCCCTGGTGTCGTGTATTGTCGGTTAACTTTTTAACTAATTGCATCAAAATGACTCAGAAATCCATTAAAACTAAGATTGGCCCTCGATCGAGACAATCCAAGCTTTACAGGGTTTGTTTAAATGTGTGTCCCCCAGGGCAGAGCACTGGAAAACAATGATTTTAATTCATCCACCACCCTTTCAGTGGGTCAGGTTTAAATATAGGTCAAATTGTAGAACAGGGAGTCTGTGAAACCTCATAAGATTTACATCCCTGTCATCCCTGTCTGTAATCCAGACAACAGCTGCTTGTGATAACCTGTCCTTCAGTTTGGAGGGGTCACTTTGGATACAGAAAACATTTTAGATGAAAACCGGTCAGCAAAAACATTTAAAAAGCATACATAAATTGTGAAAATTGCAGGAAAGGAGCATATTTTCCTGTTATTCTTTTTTCTATGTTCTGGGACTGTATCTCTTTATCTCCTGGGGCTCTGTGAGTGACAGATCTTTTGAGTAGTTTCTTTCTCTGGGGCAAAAATGTTCTCAAGGTGTTAAGAAGTTCCATCTGATTTCCCTGGGTAAAAAGGCTTGGCCATCTGAGCCCAATTGTCTTACAGCCTTTTACTGCTGCTACAGTGTGTAACCCTGACGCTATCCTCATAAACATCTAGCTTGGAAAAAACCCCACTATACCATGCAGAAAGAAACATAAGTCGGTTTGGGTCCTGTTTGGAATCCCTCGTCACCTTTGATCACTCAAGCATGAGATCTGTTACAATAATAAAAGTGACCTTTGTCATTTAACTAAAATCCACTTAAAAACAACATAGACCTGTACACAGATTCACAGGCAGAAGAAAAGGATGTGCTATGCTGCCTGAAGCAGATATAGGCAGTAATTTTGACCCAGCAAAAAAGTTTTAATTTAGATTACGATTCCTGTGTATGGTCAGTTACAATGTCAATAGGCAATGATTTCATGTTTGCATTATGGGTCCGTATACTTGTGAAACATCTAGAAAGCTCACCAAAATATAAAATGGATATTTAGGATTGCATCAGAAAAGTGTAATCAGACAATTACAATCTGAATATGATCTTGACCTTGATTTATTCTCTTAGGACATCAAGTTAAATGCACTACTGAAGCAACACCAGCAAATACTGAGAGCTTGAGAAAATACAATGTTCAGGGACATTTTTTTAAATTTAACTAACTCCTGAAAGCAGAAAGTACAACTTGAGCACGGAAAGCTCTTCCCAAAAGAGAAAGTCTGCTCAAGTAGCATTTGTTGTAGGAGTACTGGTGGATTGGTAGACTGCAATATGGCTGCAGGCTAAGAGGTCACAGGTTTGTGCTCTTCACGCTAATTAACTAGCTATTAACCACAGCTCACACATTTTGCTACATCAGGAGTGTCATGTCTTTTAAATGCCTTAACCTGTGTGATCAATAACAGGTGGCCATCAGTGTGGAAACAGATGAAGCCCATACACCGCCACAGTACCATACTTATCCCTCATTTGATAATGTGTGAAATGAGCGTGTGTTAACAGTCCTCTCGATGGACTTCAGCTGAAAACGCCAGACATTGGGAGAAACGTAATAGCAATAACTGTGTTGACATGAGGAAATGCAGTGTGTTGTATTTGCAGTATTCATGTAGGCTATCATTTATAAGTATTATTGTGAGATGTCTTTAAAATCAGTAGCACTTTTGCCCAGAACATGGGTCTCCGAGAACAAAGGAGCATCAATAAGATGCACAATTTAGTATACGCAGTTAGTCTTACTCTGTTGTGGCAGAAGCACACGTGGATACATAAGGTGCTACTTGAATACTTGAGCTTCAGACCCACTACAAAGGTTATGCTAGAAGAAAACAACAAAATAAAACACAATTTTCCAAGTGCTGAAAGAAGCAGAAGAAAGGCATCAAACAGGTACAAGATTTATAAATCATTACATTAGTCTTATAACCATTTTAAGGCTAATCAGTCAATCTCCTTTTTCTACCAAATACTGTAAAAAAAATTAAAATGTAATGAGGCTGGATATTTGTGACTTAAATTCCCGTTTCTGTTCATGTGTCAATTGTCTTAGAAGTGAGTCTTAAATGTGGTTTTGAATACTAAGCAGAATGCAAACTAATACTTTGAAATCACACAGTTCAAAACAAAGAGGCTTAAAACAAACTGCTACATTAGTGCTGTTGCTCAAGGTAAAACTGTTACTCAGTTTTGTGGTCATTTCTGAAAAAATATTTTACAAAAAAGATACAACAAATATAGTAATGATGTACTTGGCATTTATGAAAGACACATCAGTCAACAGTGGAATCCAGTTAAAATATACAAGCCTATAACACAGGCTCCAGAGATTTGTTATTGTGTCTATGGTTTAAGCACTCATGACAAGCAACATGGCACTTTCGAGCATATAATCAAAATTGGAAATCTATGCAGACATCACAGTGCTTGTGGAAGTCAAGATCTAACACAGTATTAGATTTTTAGATCCATATTGCATGTTTCTAAAGCCGTGGCAAGAAACACCATTTAAAGTGCTTATTTAACGGTGCTAGAGTATACTAGCAAGCTGGTAATGATGAAAACAGAGAAAACGATCATTAGAATAAGAAATATTTATAAAGCTTTTGTGACAATAATACAAATGACAGAAATACGTTAAAAATCAAGATACTGTACCTGGTGTTCAAGCTTTCAATAAAGGCTACTCTAAATATTTAGATATATTTAAAATCACAATCAATATATACATAATTTATTTAACTATTAAAGTAAAGCTGGAAAATTCTACACTATCTTATGGTGCTTTTTATTAAACCTTCACAAGCATTGAAACACTACACAACGTGCTCTAATGGGTGAGGTCTGTACATCACAGGCTTTATTTAACAGTCTATATTTAGAGAAAATCCTGTTTTAATATAGCAAAAAAAAAAAATTCTCTTCTGAGACAATGACAGAATCACCTTATCCAAACCTGGGGATTAATCCTCAATGATGTTATTAAACAAATGACAAATATGAATATGTTGATGAACACTTTGCCAGCTGTGGCAGAGAAAAATGTTCTTTATGTGGCATGTTTAGCTGCAACTGTTAACACTAGAAACGTAAAGAGAAAAACGATGTGTCTTCCGGGCTTTATAAGAACCTTTCCTTATTCCTATTAAGCTCCAATCATGGAGAGTTGGCTTTCCCTTTAATATAACGGGGACAGATCTCTAGTGTAATGTTGCATAATGAAAAAAAAAATAGCTCTCTGATCATCAGAAGAGTTCTACACTTTTATTTTTCAAACCTATCCTTTAGCGTTTTCATATTCATAATGACAAAACACCGCAATCAAACTGAAATATTTATTTGATATGCAAAACAGTTCATTGGTGGTTTCTTTTTTCTCGTTCATAAGAAATTGTGGATTTAAGTTAAAAAAGTGGAGGGACGTTTTCCGCTCCCCCCCAAGTATTCACTGCCTCTGCTCTCTGGTAGCAGTTTTGGAAAGACAGGAGAGTGAGAGGTGCGGCCCACAACTCCTTCAATCAAAACCATATTCAGAGCTCTGCACTCTGAAGTGTCCATGGATTTTAAACATGTTTACTTATTGATGTCAGCCCCAACAGAGAGGTTTTGTGATCTGAAGAAGGGAACACAGTGGCATTGTGGGAATAGCTGTTTTTAGCTGACAGCAGAGTGAGGGACAAGATGAATGTAGGTGAAGGTTTGGTTTGAATTCTATGCCGCCTGTCAGAGCCCTTAGAGGACGAAACACAGCAAGCAGCCAGCCTTGTTTTTGCTTTTTTCCCCTCATAAACTATCACAAGAGGGATGCGCTTCCTCTAAAGAGGACTGAAAAACCCCATCGCAAACAAAGATGAATAAAGCCCAAGCCACCAAAGTAATTAAAAATGTATTTTCCCCATCTTAGTAATTGAATTGTGTACAAGCTGCAAGTTAATGAGGTCATCTACCCTCCAGCGATGACAGGAAAGCACGAATAATTATCTTTCCATTTTTCCTTATGTAGCAATTAATTTTAACCATTCGCGTATGCCCTCCTCACAACATCCCCCCTCCCCTCCGCATTTCCCTGGCCGAGTCAGTCAAAATCTTGGCTAAGCGGAATTGACAAGCGATTGATACAGCAGCGGCGCAGGACTGCAGAGGCAGACGAGGTAATCAAGGGGCTCCAGCTGTTGCGGGCTAAGCGCTTCCAGGTGACTGTCACCTGAGATTTCGCATTCTGCCACTCGGAGGACACAGGGCGCACAGCGGCGGCTGACAGTACATCTGGTGCCAGGTGGGCGAGGGAGGGCTGTGCCCAATCCGTTGTCTTGGGCAGGGAAACAGAAGGATGGACGAGACTCGACATTCCGAGACGCGCTCTGCTCGCTGTTGGCTGAGACGCGAGAACACGGGTCCGGAGAGCTCTCGTTCATCCACTGGCGCCTCGCCAGCCCTGTCAGTCCTGAAGCCTTCTACTTCAATCTGCCGCAACAAGCCTCAAAAACACACACACACACACACACAACTCCATAGGCACATCCCTGCCATAATGAAATCAGTCGAAAAGACAGGTTTTACGTGTTCAGACAAACCTTTCTTGTCAGTAGCTGTGAGTTTAAACATACAAAGAGGTACGTCAAAGTTTTTCTTTCTTTTCTGGTGTTCTCGTCAATGGCCACTGCGTGGCGCTGTAAGCTATAGTTAAATTTCAGCTAAAAGAAAACCTGACATTTGTATCTAAGACATGTGATCATAAAAAAAATTAAAATAAGTCTACTAGCTGTTCATCATAAAATATATAAAGATAAAAAAGGATACTCAAATGATAAAGAAGTATTACAGTATTACAACGAACAAGAACATTACATTGTTTTTTTTCCACACTACATATTAATATGAATCGTTGATGTCTTAGACTGTTCAAAATCTAATCTTTAAGAGTTCAAGATAAATTGCAGAGCTTTTGCACATGGTTAATACAACCCCATTCTGCATGAAGGCAGCAGTCATCAGAATACATTGCCTGAACACATTTCATAGTACCAAAGATGGAAATCGGGAACGATGGAAAAAAAAGCAACAAAGAATTACTGAGTGAAAACTATTTGTGCCTATGAAAAAATGTTTAAAAATGGACAAAGACTAACAAAGATATCCCATTGTATTGTGTTGCATCTTTGCTCATGGAAAAATCAGAAAGAATTCCACGCGGTTTTTAAAAGCACAAACTAAGAGCCCTGCGCTCAGCAGACAAGAAGCGTGCAGCACCTCAGGGATCTCTTGGAGAAATGTAAAACATCAGACGCATACTGCCTGTTGCATATTTCATTTGCTTTTATTGTAAGCTGAACTTATCGTTGCTTAGCAATAGCAATGCAGGCCGATCTGTTTCCTAATTAAAGAAAATGATGTCATGGCAAATAAGACATTTTAGTCTTTCTGCTTTCTGAACAAATCAAACGGTAGCTATTCTTAAACCCACCTAATACTCCCAAACAAGTTCAAGATATTTTTTAACTAAAAGAAAGGAATTCAGGTCTTTTTTATACATGAAAACATTTTTACAAAGCATGCATTATAGCATTATGCACAGAATACAGCAAAACATTTATACTTGAAAGATACCAAATCATTATAAGTGCATACTATATTCAATGGTCTTCATTTTCATTACATAGTTGTTTTATTCAATTTATATTTTTAAATGAAAAGCAAAAGTATATTTCAGGATTACATCTAGGACCACTACCATGCAACTGAAAATTCCCAGGAAAGCCTGCACAAGACAAGGCTTTGAATATCTTGTACATTATTCTGCTTTGGTTGCCTGGGGAGCCCAACTAGAACATGACCTCCTATAGCAAGCTGTCAGCTGAATGACAGTAACATCACCGTAGTAAGAGTTTAATGAGAAAAAAAAATACTAATATTTTCACAGAGACAGCACACTGAGGCAGATTACATCAGAGAAATGAGTGTCGTTACGCTTTCTGCCAATCATCTTACATTCTGATAGGTTACAAGTAATAAGGAGATTGTCTTTTTTCCCTGGCACCAATAGGATTCTGTTTAATTTGCTGTCAGAGAAACCCTGTGATATGGTATGTCATTCCACTGAATACACAGAGATTTTTAGCTGCAAAATGGTTTTGTGACAGTTCGGCTTCAACTTGAGAATAATGGGTTAATGAAGTAGATTAGTCCTGTGATGCTTGTTCATTATGTTTCTTTTGCATCTAGTGGTTCCATTTTGGTGTGGTAATAAGGGTATAGCCTTATCTAACTGATAGCCTAAATTAAATTCCCCTCTTTGAGGGAAGCTCTCTGCCACAACAGACTGATGACCTTTGACTTCCTTTCTCACACACTACATAAAATGACAACTTCATTGTCAAGCATCTGTGTCCCAGTAAATTAGGCCTAATAAGCCTGTATTTGTTCATGCTTAAAAAAACATTATTCTTATTATCTTTGCTATCCTCTATTATTTTACAATAAGAGGTTGTCTAGTGATACACACGACACATCACCTTTCACTTTTACCCTTTCATACAATCAGAGGTATTTTGATGTCTCTTATCCTAAGCTAAAGAAGTAAAAGACACTGAAAGGCATGTTGAGCTGGATGAATTATTCAGGAGACAGACAAATGGTATTTTCATCAATGAGCTTGACTAAAAGAAGATATTTTTCAGTGTGAATTAAATTACAGACTAAATAGGATTACCACTCTGCTTCAGTGATATTCAAATGCAATCCAAACCAATTTACCTGCTCTCTACAAAAAATGGACATCATGCTAATAGAGGATGCAAAACTGTATTTAAGACAGATGCAAAAGTGGCTGTTTTGTTCACTCATCTAATGGCATAAAGAGGAGGCTTGATATATCTTCATTTAGATTTCATAGGTTTGATCTGAACTGACAACTCATGACAATAAACACAATTTATATACAGTAGCACTAACCTGAACAATCGTAGCCTCTAAAAGATCATTCTATTCACACTTAAAATACATGCCATGTGTGATACAGTCGATATGTATGTGATTACTTGTATTAAGAAAAATAATCTCATACAAATAGGCAGTCCTAAGATCCTGTGTGAGATTTGCGAAGGTTCAGTGAGAAATCGGTGTTTGTAACCTTTCATTTAAGTAGTTTACATGGAAATGTAAAGCTGTTCCTTTTCAAAGTGAGCACTGGGTTTACATATAACTGTTAATTTGCTCAAAATAATAAAAAAATATCCAAAAACAGTAAAGATTAACTGGACTGTCTTCATCATTTTGCTCTTCACAGGAATTACTCATCTCTAAGCACTTTATTCCCTTTTTCTCTTTATCACTAACTATACAGAACATCCAATACAAAACATTTGGATTAAAAGCACTGTCCTCAAGACATTTTAGTTGTCCTTTATGAAATATTGTCTACAACACATGCTCATTTGACAGCAAGTTATTTCAGTAAAATGTCCAAATCAAATATAAACCAATATTTGAAACAAAGCCCGTATATAATGTTAAAAGATACAAGACAAGCTCCATCTGCAGTAGGGCTATAGCTGTATCTCATTTTCTATAAAAAAGGACGTTGTTCTCATTGCCTTGTTGTCACAACAGTGATTTTGCTTAGTTTAATTATTTTACTACTAAACTATGGGAACTGTGAGTCCATGAAAGATTATGAAGCAAAACCTTCAGCTGGACAGAAGAGGTGTGAAGGAGGACCTAAGGCTGTGTTCAGCCTCTGTCAGTCATAATGGATGAAAATTCAATAGCATCTCTGCATTGTGAGATTTGCCAGACATAGGAATCCAAGATAAAGCCTTATATGAAAAGCAATTCTTATTTGTTAGCTGGGCAAAATGGAATTACTGTATATCCTCCAAATCAATGCATCAGATCATATACTTCTGTTGCTTTAATGATGACCAACTGCACATTTTGCAGTTTTTTGGTCTTAAAAGCCATAATAAAGGCGATAGCTAAAGCCTTGACCCATCGCCCAGCCTTAGAAAGTCCATGCATCCAGATATTTCATTCCCCGTTAAGCCACAACACAGAAGGCCACTTCCACTTCCCTCCTTTGGGAATGTTATTAGCCTTGAACCAGGTTTTGCCACAACTTCTTCTGATCCAGACAAGCAGGCATCAGCTATTTGACAGCTGTGCTGCGCTCTTCATCATCTGAAACAATCAGCAAGCATTAGAGAGTACTTTTCCCTTTTCAAAGGTGATAATTAGATAACAAGCTGAGATTAAAGCAATTACAGTTAGACAGCTGGCAAGTCAGCACAGCCATGGCAAATACAGTATATGCACTGGCATCTGGTTCTAATAGTGGCACAACCAGAGAAATCTTACATTAATTACACCAAATAATTTATAATAAACACATTTAATTGCAAGTTTTAAGAGATAAACTGTTCAAAGGAATTAACCCCCCCTGCACCTGAGAACAATCAAGGTTGACTTTTGCTGTGATCACGCAGTAATGAATCACGGCCAATGTCATTAGTGGCTGGGATGTTTACTTAACTAGGAAATGGAAAGCTCGCGAAGCCCAGTAGTTTGATAGCTGACATCATTTTTATTCAAATCTGAATTTGTGAGATGAAAATACTTTCAATTTAAATTTTCACTTATGAAGTGACCCCCCCCCCTCCCAAAAAAAATCATAAAGCAAGAGGAAATAACCTTCTGTCTAACAGAAGTAATTTATGGTTTATGTAAAGCACAAAACATGAAACTGTGTTAAACAGTCCCAGAAAAAAAAAGTGTTGGGATAAATTAAATATACAAAAACAGCTTTTGTCTGGATATGTTTGCTAATTTGGTTACACTAATGCATAATTTTATACATTTTTGAAACGCCACATTAATCTAGTTAATATTTACTCTGATTTGTCTGGCCGAATCTCTAGAATGGGCAGGCTGTTTATGAAAAAAAAATGATCCATCCATTTATCCAATACAGGGTTGCGGTGGTGTCTGAGCTTATCCCGGCAAGCATCGGGCACAAGGCAGGATACACCCTGGACAGAACGCCAGTCCAACACACAGACACAAACACGCACAATCACACCAGGGCCAATGTTCCTGGGAGCCAATTAACCTACCAGTATGTCTTTGGACTGTGGAAGGAAACTGGAGTTCCGAGAGGAAACCCACGCAAACAGGGGGAGATACAAACTCCATGCACAGACAGTAGCACCCCAGAAACTGAACTCAGGGCCCCACAACAGAACATTTTAAAATAACTGCAAGGCTGTTTATTCTGGACAGTGCTTTCAAGCTTGAGTAGTCAGCTGTATGATGAATAGCATTACAGAAAAATACTGGCCAGTACACTTTTAAGGGCTGTTGTATGCCATTCTTAAATCTCACTCCCCAGCTTAGGAAAAAATACTAAATTGTATGCCAAAGGTTTCAAAAATATTCTAACTGTTATCTTTCCTTTTATTTGTTTGTCAGTTTTGACACGTTGTTTGTAGTTAGAAAGGAAGTTGCATATCTAAATCTGTAGTGAAAAGTGTCTGCCCATGATACTGAGGTTTCATTTTTTAAAACTTCTATCAATTTTTATTTTTTACCTAATGTGCAGATCATTATCTTTCACTCCTCTCATGGTTGCCTTCCTAGACTATCATCAGACTACTGTTCATCGAACTGTAATGGTGTAGGCTTTCTAACAGCTAACTTTATATACAGCATGTACAAAACAGCAAACTAAATAACAGACACACCAACAAGAAGTGACAAGAGAAGGTGACAATAGAACTAAATTATTTTAGTTTCATGTTATTTAAACACAACTAATGGCATATCTCCACAGACCACAGCAACTTTGTTCTTTCAGTTCCACTGACATGGAAAGAAATAAGATTAGAAATCAGGATATACAAAAAGCATCGCTTGAAAGAATTTTTGAATTCAGCCTGAAAATTGGGTTTGTTAAACTTGCGTGTCTGATATAATTGCTTTCATTTTGTTTCCATCTGGATTCAGGTTCACTTACAATGTTATTAGCTGTTGCAAATTCCTCAGCACCACATCCATATAGACGTTATGTACGTATTGAGTGTAATACTCAAAAGCTTAAATTTATAACCTTCCAAAGATTACAAACTCCCACATTTTACCAGAATATCACTTGCTTACAGCACCTACATAATCAATAGAATGAAGACTGCTGTGGTGGTCACTTCTCAATCATGAGATAGTAGTCTGGTTAAGGGAGAGAATGCATATTACTTGCATGGTTCAGGGCAGTGAAATAGTAAGAACAGGGTGCCTCTTTGAATAAAACCAAATTATTTAAATAAAAAACACCACAAAGGTGTATAGCACATACAAAACGTGTACACCACATTTTTGATAGACTTTAAAAGGCAGTTGGACAAACATAAGACACTGATCAGTTGAGTGACTTTCTATTTATTGCTATAATAGTAAAGAAAAAGCTGAGAAAAATAAAAACCTTGCAGAGACCATAGGAAAAACAAACATGTATGTTTGGAGGGTGGGGGTGGCGATCAGTCCACATTTAAACCAGTTAACACTTCACCAGATCTCAGAAACAACTCCTCACGCACTTTTCTCTCTAAAAAGTCATGGAGTCATGGCACAATTTTCACATGAAATGAATACAAACTGACCCTGATTAAATGGCTCAAACTTCAGATCTTCACTGAGTTTGTCATGTGTCAATTTCCTGTCTGGAAATGCAATTTTAGTCAGTTGGCAATTCGAAACGATAAAGAAAAATATTACCGTGATCAAACATTGTTTCTTCTATGATTTTTTATTATTCATGTTTGGAATGATAAGCACATATAGAATTCTATAGACAGGAAAGAACTATGTGTCGTTTCCCTGCTGTACTTTGACACTAGCATTTAAAAGTGTACAACTTTCCTGAAATGACATGAAGCCATAAGAAATGAAGAAGGTACTGTATCCTTTGCCATTAAGGTTAAGCATGGTCAAATCAAGTACACCAAATATGCTATATGAATAAAAAAAGACTAGCAATCCTGTCTCCATAATCTTTTCGGTGCATTTAGGCAATGTAGATCTCTTCAGAGACATATCTTCTTTAAGACATACTTGTCCAAACAAAACAAGCTGCTATTTTTATTCAGGTCTTTATAAAATAGCCAGTTATACTTTTGTGGCTGTGGATGGATTTAAAATTGTTGATTGGATCAAAAGCTATCTGAGGAAAATTAAGAGCTGATCGCTTTAGGCAATAACCTGTTATGTTGCCCAGACAGGCTTCAGGCAATACAAACTGCAAGTACTTAACACTGTTCTGAAAGACTTACACTATATAAGAAAGTAAAAAATAACCTCTTTCACCCAAGTCTCAAAAGAAATTGGAAACTACTGTAATTCACTTCAACAAAGTTAACAACTGACACAATTTAGTGTTCTGTGAGTCCCTAATGGCTGCAGTGAACTCTGGAAATGACAAGGTCTTTTTCAACTTTAATTTGCTTTGAACAGAGTGTCGGAACATCCTGATAATGTTAGACAGTAATATCGTTTCATCTGCTGCTGTCTGGTTTTACATTAATTTGTGAACAAAAAAAATGTTCTCGTCATTATTACTTGACAACAGTAATTCAGTTAAGACTACAAAAAGTTCATGTGGGCTATTCTTAGTAATGGAAATCTATTAGGTTCTTCTCTATGTGGCAAGTAGGACTTCAAAATTATAGCTGACGTAAAGCATAATTACACTTAAATACAAAAGAATAGAAATCAGAAAATTCATTTGAACAATGTCATATCCAACAGCTGAATTTATTTTTTTTAAATGACTGAATAAAAGTGATAAAGAAATGAAGCCCTAACATTTATAAAGTAAAAAATTAGAAACTTTCCTGTACTTCTGATATATAAGTAAATATTCAGTTCTATCATCATCTCACGTAGTCCTGGTAGAATGCAGTCTTCTTGATTTAGGCAGGTGAACAGAAACTGACAATCCTTTTAACTCTGCTAACAGAGCTAAAGAATAAAAAGGCAGCCATGTCTTCTTCTGAAGATGTAATTTTTTATTGCTGTGATGAAAAGTATACCACTAGTTATCTATCTCTGTAAGAAACTCAGCTTCAGCCAAGGGAACTTCATTCATCTATCTAATCCATCACACCTCCCAGCGTTTGATGACTTCACGTTGTACTACAAGGTCGGTCTGTTTGAGCAGTGCAGTTACGTCCCCAGCCCAGTGTAAAATACGATTACCCCATTAACCTCCGTTTCTGACCTTGGGCATGCTCCAGCATCTCAGCTGGCCAAAACACAGGAGTCACCAGCAGTGCAATAAAGTACTTTAGTGTTTAAGGTCTTAGTTTTATTCATCACTATGGTTAAATTAGGGTCACATGCTTTATTTTATTAAGGTTTGTGCTAAGTTAGGCAAGACAACACCCGCCCAGGTGAATACATTAGTAACTTGTAACATAAGTTCCAAATCTGTGATTCTGTCAGAAACACTTAACTCAAAAAAGGAGGGGGCAGGAATTCTAGATATTAAAGTTCTGTAAACTTTACATTATTGAGCTCCTTGTAGTTTCCTTGGCAGGCAAGAAGGTTTGAAACCACACAGTATATAGTGTTAAGTATAGACAGATCAAGTTCATACATAAATTATGTTTGAATCAGACAATGCATCAATGATTATTGTACTACAGTCTAACTATTAGGAAAGAAGATAGAAAGTAATGCCACCTTTGTAAAGATTTGTTGCTACATAAAGCAAAGGGATTAATGAGGATGATGGTATTATTGAAGAATCAAAGCTGGGTGCATAAAATAAGAGCTGATCACTCTTGTTGCCTTTCAGCTCTCTCAGCCTCTGAGCTGCAGGCTGAAATGTAGCAGCATACACAAGTGGGGTGTAAAGTCAATGGGATTACATTTTGCTAATTATCTTCTGATTGAGGTTTACAACACAGACACGGGACGGAACAGCCGCGACTCTCTGCTCGGGAGGAATCAATCAGACTTAAACAGCACTTGGATAAACAAGCCAGCCAAAGGAAGGGCGACAGCACACACACTCTCACTCTCTCGCTCGTCCTCTCTCCCTTGCTCCGTCCCTCCTTGCAGATTGGAAAGAGAAAAAAGGCTGGAGGGGAAGGAAGCTGTTGGACCGCCACCAAATCTTCCCCACAAGGGACCTGAGCCCATCTGCTTTGCTCCGCTCCTGAACTTTAACTACCATTCAGTCTGGATCTCCACAGAGATCAATTCACACAGCTAGCAGATGGACCCCTAGCTCCTTGCTCCACTGCCTTATTTGTTTAATAAATTTAATTAATATCCAAATCTATGCTGGATCACTCCCAGAATAGGGACTAGGCATCTACTAGTCTTCCTCCTGTGGCCTTCTCTCTCTCTCTTTCAACATCCCTGTGCTGTCTAAGTGAAGGATCAGTGATGAGTGATTTTACATAAAGGACTAGATAACGGTGCCCCAGAGTCATCTGTAAATTAAAAGCGCCATGTGTTTTTCATAGCTTTTGTTGTATTAATCATATTGCCGAGCAGAAACGATTTCAAGGCTTGTACAGATTATCTAGACGTTACAAGGGTGAATCTTATTGACAGCCTGCACTATTTAAGCCCCCCGAAGACAGGAGAATAATTCACGAAAAATGAAAAAAATCATAGGAAAACACTTAATTTGTATAAAAAATTACCCTAGGCTGACAGGATTGGTTCACTATTTCTCACAATGAGTGGGGTATATTTAAAAGCCAATTTAGGCTGTGAATTTCTTCAGCCTAATTTGTCTACAGGCTTTGACCTAAAATGTAGCCAATCCTAAAGTCATTAATGCTGTCCCAATTTCATAGCCTTTTAAAGCCAAGGGTGCAACCATCATTAATACATCAAGACAACAGCCACTATGAAATGTGACATGTTTTCATATTAAATAAAATGCAATAAACTAATTGGAGATGTGATTGGGAAATAAAAGGTTATGAGTGAGTCATATTTTAAAATATGAAAATAGTTTTAAAAAGGTCATCACACTACATCCACTTGAGGAATACAGTCACAGAATGTATTATATTATGACCTTAAAATTTTTGGTAATGAGCTTTTGTGGCTTTTCTTAGGACAGTACATACAGTTCACCTGCATAAATGGAGGTCAGGCATGACACAGTCTGGGAAAACTCAGCACTGGCCTATAGAGGCTAATCTGCTTTTGCTTTAAAAGTTAGTACTGTAGGAGCTTCCTGAACAATTTTGTTTCTTGTCTCAGAGTACATACCTTTTGCTGATTTACAAATTTATGAGGAAATGGGTTTCATTATGTTAAATATTTTACTTGTGTAAGAAAACACAAGACATTCACTGTGCTGCATACTTGCTAATCATGATTAAAAGAGTTGTAATAAATTGAATTGTACTGTATTGTAGGATTTTTTAAAGTCATACTGAAAGTCATTCTAAAGACAGAGACCAGGCCACTTCTCTCCTTACAAGATCACAAAGATCACAAAGGAAGGAAGGAAAAGGCAAATTAATTAAAACAATATATTATACACACACATATACAATATATACATACTTAAAAATAAACCTAATGAAAACTATAGACTGTTACTATCAGCTGATGAATCAGTGATGTGATTGCTGTCCGACAGCAGGAATTTGTCAAACCAAAGAAAGGCTAAAACAAGCCATTTATGGTCGAATGCTTCATGTCTTAAACTTGACGTTACACCATAAAGGTTAAAAGATCACAAAAATTGTGAGTGAGGATTGATTCCTCTGACTTACTGAAAAACATTTCATTACTGGAATTCAGATCTATATCCACTTCACCACAGGAAACCTCACCTCAATTATAACAATGCTCTATAAGCCTATAAAATGGCATGTACTAGCTTAAAATCACCTTTGACAGTGCTGCTTTTGGCAATAATACTATTCCTTATTACAGCTAAATCTCTTAATATGTTGGGTTAGATTAAGGGACATTAAACACATGTGGAGCCTGAAGCTGAAATCTGTTTCTTCAAGGCTGAACATTTAAAGCAACAGTTACCCCTTTTACAGCGATTAAACATCAGCAGAAAATCAGGCTTTCATCCATTAACATCCACTGGAGAAGCAGAACAAACAATCTTTATCCTAGCAAAAGAGAGGAAAAAAGACGGAATTAAAACATATAGTTTTCAAACTTTCATAGAGGATTTTTAAACAACCTCTCAAATATCCCAGCTGTGTTTAACTACTCAGAACCATTATCCTAGATAAGGAAATCATTAAATTAACACAGTCCTCAGGATGCACTCATCATTACATTTTCTGTATTCATGATTCTGTCACCAATTGTACTTTTATTTTGTTTAGATGTTTTATCATCTTTTCATTTGTATTATTGTTATTTTTCACAATGTACAGGTAATTGTGCCAGTAAGAAAAAAATTATATTTGCATTCAGCAGTTCAAATAACTAAAATAGCAACAATACTCAATCCTTTGTTATGGATGTAATAATATATTTTTTCCTAAACTATGATTCAGACTTTAAAATATTAAAGTATATATTTAATGATCTTGTTAACCAAAAAACAAGAACCGAGAAGATTTTAGGAACCTATGAGGTCCGAAAAGTAAAATTTAGTTATGCTTAACTGCTTAATTAAGTGCTCTTAATTAAGTGATCCCTAATTATTTTGCAACAGGTCTTGCTACAACTGAAACCTAGCAAACACAATTTTCAACAAACTGATTTTTTTAAAACAATGATTATTTAAGATATTTAAAGGATTATAATTTGTGTAGTTAGAAATATATTTAATATTTAAAATCTAGAATAATTAGCATCATAATTCTAAAAGGCTTAACCATAACAAAATGCAATTTACACAAAACTGAAATACATGGAAAACTGTGCTACTTCTGAAAAAAAACCCACACATTTTCATGGTCTCAGGTTCAATCCCAGGTACGAGCATCTGTCTGTGTGGAGTTTGTATGTTCTTGTTGTTTTCACCTTATGTTTTGGTTTACTCCAAAAGGATTGTGTTATCTCCAGTAGAACCAATGGAACTTTACAGAAATACATCCTAATTGACATGATGGGCTCTCCTGTGCAGCCTTTTTGTACTGCTCACACTCTTTACTTAATACACCACCATGTTCCAGTGCTTTGTATTCCAGTCCGAACACAGACACACTCTGTGCTGCTACACCACACCTTTAAGCTGGGCATTCCCTTTCTAACCCCTGTGCAGCCTTGTCATTATCTCCTTTTCTTACGATTTCTTAAGCAAATTGCTCAAGCTTGAAAATAACAGTTCTTCACCCCTTACAAGATGCACTTACAAGACAGCTCTCATTTCTTTGGTAATATATAGTTCTTTTCTGTCCTCAGTCAGAAGATTATAACTAAAGTCTCCCAACTAATTTATTTACACTTCTTTTGCCAAGAGCCAGAGGCATACTTCCACCTGGAAAACAGAGTGCAGCTGATATGCAGTTTCTGTAATGACAGGAAACTTGAAGCAGCAATAATAAATTAGGAGAATATCATTCATTATCCCAATAGCAAGTGCATACTTCAATCTGCAAAAAGCAGCCTACACAAATTACTTGACATCAGGCTAAGCCACATTAAGACTCACAGAATTACTGTATCAGTGTTGGAGTAATCCACATGACTGTGCTGTGCACTCTAAAGCTGTGCAAAAGTAAAAGCCTTAAAAAATCTCAATGTTCCCATTCCATTTTCTTAATTCAATGCCATTAACGTACTGATTATTTCTCAAAATATTCAAGAGGCGAAGCTAAAGCTGATGAAAAAAGCTATTCTTTTTGTGTAGCTTGTAATTGACATTTTTATTGTAGGAAAAAAAAGGCTGATATTTTTCTTATATTAATTTCTGTAATTCAGTCAAACTCTGACTGAATTACATAAATGAGACTAAGACTGAGAAGATGTGTGGTTTATTGGGGGTATTGAGGATATTAACAACCCATCCATAAGGAACCATTACATTTTTTAATGAGGAATGAGCCAGGGAGCTGCTGCAAAGGCGAAGATGGGTGGAGGGATGTGAAAACGAAATGCACCAGTAAACAAGTATACAGTACATAGGGAGGCAGAAGTGAGTGAGATTAAGGTTTGACTTCCTCCTTACATTTGCTCCATCTTTAGTGCCCCTCAGTATAAAATTTACCACAGAAACCTTCTAAATGCATTTATCTTTCAGCTCTAAAAGATCTTTTTTAAGTGTTCTATCCCACTGATTAACAATGTTATTGTTAGAAACCCAACCAATTTGGAACTGCGTGTTTTTCAAGTGTCTTTCTCACCTCTATGAATCCTGCAACCGCACACGGGGCAGAAAGAGGAAGTGTAGACTGACTCCTCCGACCGGCCCACCTTTCAGTCACTTGCGTTTCAACACATCACAGGCTGCACAGCCCCGGGATGTTCAGGCTGAGGTCATGGGGGGGAGGGAGCAATTGAACCCCAGCCAGCTCATCCTACCCTTCGTCGGAGACACTGAGCCAATTGTGCACTGCTGCTGGGAGAATACCGGGCTCAAAGGGCTGGTGCCATGATCCAGGCTCGAACCCGTGTCGCCTGGATCACGGTGCTCAAGCTGCACTCAGGAAAGTCCTTTGCTTGCTGAGCTGCTCAAGAGCTCCTTATGTTTTTTTTTCCTTCGATGAAGTTGCCATATGTTCTTTTTCACTTTTGATAGTTTTTTTTTTCCGAGCTGGGGACATTAATCAATTTTTTTTAAAAACCTGAAGAAGGGCTGACATGGTTATGCACGTATTATTTCAACAGCTGCTATAACATGGGATCTGTATATTTCAGGAACCTGACCTTTTCATTTAAACCAAAAGCAAAGAAGTGGAAAAGCCATAAAAAATAAAACACAGCAAGGTAGAGGAAAAAAAGTGCAACATGAAGACCTTTTGGTTTCCCACGCACCAAAGGACAAACAGATCTCTGTTGAGAATACACAGCGACTTCCCTCTATCTCACTCGTCAGATGATGGCATGAACTTCTAAACAAAAAATTACAATACAGTATTACAGGTTTTTAAAGAGACCAGCACTAACATATGCCAGAGCATCTGCCAACCTTTCATTAGTTTTTGTTATTTGTATTATATATTAACCCTTATGTGTCCTCTGCTCTTTGACATAAACAAGTGAAGTGGCACAGAAGGATACCAATGAATGAAGTATTTCCCCCTGCGTACCAGAGTGTGTGGGTGTGACACACCACAATAAAAGTAATATACTGTACAAGACCATTTTTTACAGTAAAAGAGAATTACTGACCACCGTGTCTATATACACAGGGAAAGCATTCACCAGTTATGCAAACTCTTCTTGATGTAATAATCACTCTCTGAGGCTTTCAAACAGTTAATGGGGAAAAAAAACAATTTTGAAATTTTGAAGACTACTTTATTTAACTTACTCTACTCTCCCACTTTCATCAGCTCAATTTTCTACTTCAACCTTAATCCCCCTTCCCTGGTAGAGTTTGAGATCTGTTTCCTAAACAAGGTGCCAATTACTTTTTCATAGTCCTGGAGGCTTGCAAGAGAATGAATGCTATTCTTCCATTGTAGTTGCCTCAGAAATGACTGCTTTCTTCTAAACAATACAGTTCTAAAACAGAACATCAAACTGAAATGGGAATAACCCAATTAATTATAGAGGATTCAGCATCAAATTCAACAGGTTTCTACTGTATATGGTTTAGGATTTATCTAATAACATTCTGCTGCACCTATACCATAGATACCATATTATTTGGTATCAATATTCTGAATCAAAAAACAAAAAATACTGTGAGGTATTTAAACCCTGAATCTTTAGCCCGTTACACTCTGTGAAAACCTGTTTTGCACCAACTAAATTAGTTAATGTCTACATGTTTCATTTATTGCAATAAAAAAAGAAAACAAAATCTTTTTTTTTTACCCAAACATAAACCATGGTGAAAACAAAACTTGTTTTGCTTGGGTTTTACAAAAGGGTATGTATATTTATTTTAACTGACTGAAGATTGCGGTCTTTTCCTCACAAATCCACTATAAAGACCTATTCCTTGCTATTTGTATCCATTTTAAAATTCATCCATTTTCACCCAACTTTACTTTCGGCTCTATAAAATTTCCACCATTCTACTGTTTCAGTGATAGACATTTTCAATAAGTTACTCAATTTCTAAAGGATATGTTTTTTATTTTTCTAAAATAAAAGCTGATAGGAGAGCTCATGATCCAGTATTGGGTGCTAAATTTTTATTTAGACAAGTTGGAAGCTAATTACCTTCTGTGCTGTCTGCGTATATTTTGAGGTTGCTACTGTACAGTATGTATGATAAGCTTGAGGATGCTGAACCACGCAACAATCTTCTAGGCCAAATACAGTCATAATTTATTTACAGATCTGTTACTTAATAATTTATGTATTTATTGAACTGCACACAAACTGACACATAATTCTGTCCACATCATACATTTTTAAAATCCCACTCTCCTGTTTTGCTTATTTTATGAATGCGTTCAACGACGATACTGCACCCACTTCCCCTTGCCCTTGCCCCTGCTGAATGGCACGACCACACCAAGCCAGGCAAAGGAAGGCCAAAGCCCAGAAAGAAAGATAAACACCTCCACCATGTGGACAAGTGTGAACATTGCAGGTGTTTTGAAAGACGGCTTTCAAAAGACGAGGTTTATATTCCTGGTTCTCGTGCTCAAGCCCTGCGGGGATTCCACTGGGAGCGCCCAGAATGGCACAGGAGATATTCGGTATGGGTTCCCAAGACTGGGACTCTTCTAATCCCAGGCCAGGTCTGCAGAACCTCAGGCATACGTTTTAAATCATTGCCCCCAGAGCTGCGAAGGTATCCACAGGAGGGCTTCCGAGTCCTGCTTGGTCAGGAAGATAGACCATGGGGATGGCATTTGCTCTGGAGGCCCACAGCTCCTTCTGGACTGGGGCAGTGTCCCTCCAGTGCTTCTATTCCATCGAGTAACCCAGCAAATGGCTCCTGAGTCACGGGTGCAAACAGGCCGTGGGGAAATAAGAGCCTGAATTTCTGGAACGTTATTTTACTGAAGCCCATAAAAGGTTTCGAAAACATTGGTGCTCTGTGCAATATGGGCCTATATCCTCTGGTTCTGTCCACAATAGTAGGTTTTGAAATAACTACATGTATTTCAATAGGACGGTATAGTGGTGTGGTGGTTAGCACTGCTTCCACACAGCTTTTGTTCCTGTTTTGCCTCCAGACTGGGGCACCTTCTGGAGTCAATGGAGTTTTAATGCCCACCTCATGACTGCACAGGTTTTCCTCAACTTCCTCCTGCCTTACAAAGACACGCTGGCTATGTTAAATGGTGTCTCTTGAATCGCCAGTGAGTGGGTGACATGCCTTGCAGTGCACTGGCACCCCCCATAGGGTGTAATCCCACATTATGCCCTGTGCTTCCAGGCCAGGCTCCAGGTAGCCACAACCCTTCCCAGGAACCAGTGGTTTTCTGATCATGGATGGATTTAATTTATGTGAATTGTTTTAAAGAGCAAATTATAAAAAACTACATTTAACTGCTTTTGATAAAATGATGTTCTCATTTTCTATTAAGAAATATGAGAATTAAGTATGAGAGACAAAGTAGATTTAAAGATATCTTTAAAAACTGTGAAATTTTTCATTATTTATAATACCAACCAGATAGAAATTTCTGGGGGTTAATTGTATTGACTAAGAAACAGTAGAGGTGATGACAGGATTGGACATTTCACAGGCTCTAGTGCTCTGTTCATTTTTATTAATGCACATCCCAGTCATACAACATTTAAAAGTCTATAAACTACAAATATTCAATACAATATTAAAATGTTTTATATCTGAAAAGGATGTGGCAAATAGGATGAAAGCCAACTAAACAACTACATTTCTGAGTAAGTGATACAATAATAACACATTGAAATATTAAAAAAAAAACAAACAGCATTTAAAAATATTCAAACAATTCTGCAACCAGTAGAAGTACAGTATACTCCTTATGTCTATATATAACTCACTCTCAGTTAAAACTCCAGTTTAGCAAAGGTTTATGCACAATTTATGTCACTGTACTTTCTTTCAGTTCAGGGCAGCTCCACGAATAATTATTTGGTGGATTTATTGATTATTAGCATGTGAGGAGTAAACTCGCAATGTGAAGTGTCTGATCCTATTTACTGAGATTATTAGCAATTTAAGGGAAAATTTTAATCCACAGATATCTACAGGCATCTTTACAGTCCTCAAACTGGATTTTAAGATGGAGTGGCCTAAGATCCGCTAAGCCTAATGACAGAAACACCCCAGAACTGCAGGTTCTCTGTGCAGCCCTTTTCCACTAGCCTGCAGGCTACTGCAATTCACGCCTTATGTGAGCCCTTACAGTATCAGGGTGTGTCCTGGACAATCCCAGACCAGCCACAGGCAGCCCGGGCATGGCTATAGCCTTGTTGTGCCAGTAAAAGGATTGAATGAGGCCACAAAGCCATCATGAAATGTGCCACATAGGAAAGGAGAAAATCGACCTCATCCAAGGGTTTTTTTTGTGCTCTTGTTTTTCACAAACATGAAAAAATAAAAATGGCAAAACAGCAAGATTTAGTGTACTGTCCTGAAGTCCAGAGCCGTAACAACTACTCTGAGGAATGTCTTCAGAAGTTTGGTAGAATGATTAAGGTGAGATCCATTCCTTGTGCCACCAATGTTGTGAATATGTTAACAAACATAGGGATTTGTTAACAAACCACAGTTTTCCACCGAACTGTTCACAAAGTCATGTTAGTATAGCAGACAGCTAATAAATACAAAAACGTGGACGTCAGTACAATGATTCGTCAGCCTGGTGGGCATTTCTTAACAACAACATCATCATTACGACATCAGCATGTTTGATCTCTCCTCTTGTTTGGGTTAATCTCTCATCTAAATGTTCCTGTGACAATTAATAAATTAGAGAAACACCCCAATCGCTGCCCTTTAACCTGCTGAGACACTGGTGAACTGCTGTTACAGTTCTTGTGTTGACATTCTGTTTAGGCAAAGATAATTGATGCGGAGTGCAACAGGACACTCTCATTTCACTTCTTGGGTTTCACAAGGCTATGTGTACAAATCAAACACAGGGTAGTGTTTAATTTTTAACAGAGCTATCCATACATCGTATAGAAAATGTGGTCTGTACCAAAAAAAATTATTTCACAATAAGTCGTGTTTTCTGTTATCCAGTTGTGGTATTGTACAGTGTTGGCATATTTCAAACTAGAATATATCTGACAACAGAAACTGAGGAATTGTAATGGGCAAAATGTCTCGTTATAAAATGTAAACAAAACGTTTTAGATAGTGGTTGAAAAGATTTACTTATCTTCGGTCAAAACTAGTGGTCAGTAATATTTAGTTTTATTGGTCACTAAATGTAAAATACTGTTCGTACATAACTGTGTGAAACCCGACAAAAAGACAATAAAGACGTTTAAAATACCTCATGACTTATAGATAATACACAAAGTGTTCAGTATCTGTAAAAAGGCAGTGTGGGACTAATCTCATTTTTGACGGTGCCCGCCACTCTCTGCGGTGAGAGGGATTTCTGGCCGCCACGGTGATGGACTGGAGCCCTGCTAAGGTCTGCTGGTTTACATCATCAATCTGAGACCCGCGTGATGGACCCGGCCAGGCTGCTGGCTCCCATCACATTCCAGAGAGTCAGCCGCTGGTGACCGGCAGGCCTGGGAGGCCGAGCTCTCTCTGCAGGCCGTAACGTGACCCTGTAATGTAACTTCAATGTTTTTCAACCAGACACCACAGCCCCTCCAAGTAGGCTGGCAGATTACAAACTGCTCTCGGTTTCCAAGGTAAACAGACACAGAGACCTGTCCCCATCCCCAGTCCTCGGATAAAGTAAGTGAGCTGTGAACAGATGTCAGTCCACACGCTCCAATGGTCCGACCGTTTCGGCAGAACAAGAGCAACAACACATGCAGAAGATGTGGGAAGCGAGACCCTCATTCCGAAGCAGTCTGACTCATTGCGGCTTCATGGATAGACACGCTAGTCACTATGCATCAAAATGAAACCAGATGCCATTGTAAGAACCTGGTATTAAGCCTTTGTCAGGCTCTCACAGGTACTTTGGCAACGCAGAAAAATCAGCAGCAAATAATTTCAATTTCAATATCAGCTGCTGCCACTAGATGGCACTAACAATTGTTTGTTAAAACCCGTATGCTTTATTTCAATGGTTTATATAACACATTCATATAAGACGACTTCATAAAGTGACTAATAAAATATGCTAGCTATAGTTTGTAGTCTTAAATATGGCAATGACAAACAGATTGTATCCTTTGCAATTAGTACATTTCTTAATCAGAATCAATTTAAAAAACCCTGGTGTCCTGGCCAAATTTCCCACTGGCCTTTACCAGTCATGGCCTCCTAATAATCCCCATCTCTGAACTGGCTTCATCACTCTGCTCCCCTCCCCACTGAAAGCTGGTGTGTGGGGGGAGTACTGGCGCACTCTGGCTGCCGTCGCATCATCTAGGTGGGTCTGCACATCGATGGTGGTGTAGGGGATCCCCATTACCAGTAAAGCGCTTTGTGGAGTGTGAAGTGTAAGGAATTATTATTAAATAATTTAAAGCATATTAAGTAGTATATTATATGTTATTTAAAGTATACACTAGTGTCATTAAAACGATTCCAGAGCCAGAACATGCTTAGCTGTCTATCAGCCATTTCTATGATCACATAATCAGATTGACCCTCATACATCTAATCTAACTGTCCTGTATGCAGAATGCCATTTCTTTCACCTTCCGATTTTACTTTTTTACCCATTTCTCAGGCTCTCCTGAATCAGCTTGGATTCAGATCATTGCTGTGGCACTGATCCTGCTGCATGTGAATTGAACTTGCTCGGTGCTGTGGAACTCTAAAGATTTTGCCCTCCCCTAACCTATTCATCAGCTCATGTTCCACTAGCGACAACAACATCCAAGAATGAACTGCCTTGTGAGTGTTGGGTACACTTGGTGGGACAGGTTTGGCTTATCCAGCCTGGTTCATGGGCAGCCTCCTGGGCCCCGGACGAGGAGGCTCGGGCCCCATTCAGAGTGAGTGCACCCAGGGGAGACTGCAAGGTGGAGATGGGCCTGGGGCGGAACTGAGAACTGTGAAGGGACTTATTTATGTTCGATATGTAGATCATTTTGTAACAATGGGGACTAAGTACACCTGTATGTGATTGACTTGTGCTTGTCATCCATCCTGAACTTCAGTTAATAACTTCCATTTAGACGTGACTTTTAGCCCAGGAATAAGTCTAGCAACCAATGTCTGACATGTCCTTTTGAAACTAAGACATGCCCTCACGTACAACATCACTGATCTATCCAACACTATCCAAGAAGAGTTTTGTACATCCCTGCTTGCCACTAGAGGTCACAACAGTCCACACGTACACAAAAACAGTTTTCTAGATTTTTTTTTAAAAATGAAGACGTTCTAATGTTACAAAAGTACAAAACAAATTTGGGCCTGAATAATTATTTTTAATTAAAATCTTTTGATGATCCCTTATTTGAATCGAACTGTTCATTTTTAATTTATTATTGATACAGTAGCTTATTAGAGTAAATGGCAATTTAATCCATTTTTTAAAAGGTAACACATTTTTCACCTGGCAGTCCATCAAATATACATTTACTGTGCCAGAACAGCATGCAACTTCACCAGCATGAAGACTGATGAAAGCTGAATTAGTTCCATTGACTTTGCAGTAAACTCACAGAAATGAAAAGCTCCTCTGAGAGATTTACTCGCTAGAAGTTCACAGTCAATAAAACTGTTCTATATATGCTGAAGGAGGTAAAAAGAACAATCTGTATTCACACAGTGTATCAGAGCAGACCACCCTGCTGAACTCCGCATGATGCCAGTGAGAGGTATATCCAAGTCTCTCCTTTCTGCTTGTTTTCAATTACCTGGCTTCTCACTAGTGAAAAGAGTCATTAAGCCTGTCAGTCATGCACTCTGATAAACAACTGCTAACGATATCACAATAAGACAACAAAACATTATAAATGGTATGTCTGCAGGGACAAAATTCCCAGATCTGTATCTTTAAAAGTATAATCTCACACTGTAGCATGATGCTATTTTCAAACCTTCATATTAACCTACAGTACCTTCACTTTGTTGCTGTACTCTACGTTTGCTTTGTTGTGTAATTAGCTCACAACTGCACAAATCTGAAGACAGAAATTTAGCACAGCATGGCAGAGCTTTGGAGCCATGCAAACCCTCATTAACAGAGCTCTGGAATAACAAAAAATGTCTTAGCACACTCTGTGATTTATGAAGAAATCTTGTTATCTAAGGAAATTGAAGTACTATATAGACACCTTTCCTGTCAAATTCTGAGTAATATAATCCTACATAGGTTGTAAGTTGATTTAAAGATATTAACTACAGGTAAGCGATGGCTTTGTTTTTTTTCCAGAAATGTACTCGACATAAATATTTAAGATTTTATCCCCTTTGTGAATTTGTTTGTTTTGTGCAGGTAATCACAACATCCTGCTTTGGTGTTATTGGGATTTAGCAAACTCTAATACAAAAAAGACTCTATACAAAAAAATTAAACAGCAAAATGCTATCTGTTCCCCTGCATGAAGAGAACCTGAGACAATTTGCATGTAATGTTTTGCCAGCTGGAGGTACTAGAATCATTAAATTAAGTCACTTGAAGGTCAATGGAACATTTAAGGACCTGGTCATAACGCAGGGTTTTTAAAAAATCAGAAAAAGCTTGTCTTGTGAGAGTACTCTTAAGCAAAGCACAAATGTCCTTTGGAATTTTACACAGAGGATATCAATTTAAACTTCACACTAAAATAAAATCTTGAAAGGTTTCCAGCTTTTCATTGGAGAACATGACTTTGGTGAAAAATAGTCTTTTTACACTAAAATAGTGCTTTCGTCTTCGCGAGCTATGATAAGTGATAGCGTACTCACTCCCTTTTTCATAGCTGCAGAATAACAGCTACCACAATCTTAATTCACCCGCCACCAATATTCCGTATATGAAACAGTCCTCAAGTGCTGAGAAAGAACAGCACTCCAACAGAAAATAGCTATTCTCCACTTCAAGTGGGAATTTTAAAAGCCATTAAATCAAAGGTAATTTCAATCACTTTGTTCTTTTTTACCGCTGGGGATAAATTATTAGGCCTTCTTGTTTAAAACAAATACAGCTGCACAAGTATGGGATGAGAGTTTTTTTTTCTAATATAATGAAAGGGTTCCCTCTTTCTCCTTCTCTCGTCCAGTTTTATGTAAATAACCACCTTTTTAGGCCGCTGTTAAGGTGTATATAAAACAGAGCAACCACAGAAAAAATCAGACCAGCTCTGTCTCAACAACTAGTGTCTTTCTTTTAAGGTCTGACACCATTTTGGACATGTTTGCTTTCATCTGTCAGAGTCGTTTATTATCAAGGAAGACAAGCAAGGACTCTCTTCGCCACCATAGCTACCACATGAAAATGTGTAGCATTTGACTCAAACGATACCTCTTACCAAGAAAATACAGTAGTAAATTAAATTATAAATATATTTAAAGTGGGAGGAAGACACTGTAAATATCCAAAGTATAACAAACAGTTGCCATCTCCCATTACATGATCTTTTAGACATAGATTTTTTTCAGCTTAAAATCTAAAGCAGTAAAAATACAGGTATAAGATCTCGGCTCAGTGTTTCTGTTTTACTTAAACTCATCTTAAAGTCAAGGGGTTCAAATACAGAGCACAGGGCAAAACCAAACTATACTCCATTACAGTTCCTTCAAGTTTGTGTACTGCCCTTACGAAAGCCTGCGCAATCACCGTTATAGACAGCAGGACTACAGCCACCTCATGTTACCTGCAGAACTGCAGAGAAAAGTCTGTAAAACCTACACCCTGATCGTGTGAAACCACGGGGTTTGAGTATTAGCTTAAAGAACTTGTATTTTTCTGAATAAATTGTTTTGCATCTATCCTCCCTAGCTACCCTCAGGGATATTAAATAATTTTAATTTTAAGGTTTCAAACACTCAATACAAAAAATACAACCGGTGTTCATTTCATAACCGCAATGCTTAAACTTTATTTTTGCCATCAGTACAGTTTATTTCACAATATTTGCATTCGGATCTTTTTTTCTAGTATTGGTGGGGACGGAACATAATGATAATCACGTACGCGTCTTTATCTGTTTGGATAACAGCTGATCTACTGTAACAACTACTCATGCTCAAGTAATCCTAATGAGAAACCTGCGGGTATGAGCAACCACAGTGCCCAAAACACTTGTGCTAGGAAAATGCCACTTCCAGTCAGATTTCCCGGAGTAGGTTTTCACAACGGGAATTAGTATCCCTGCACACAGCTGTTGATGCTATTGCGGTTGGAAGAATAAGAGTTCAATGATCAATTCGTTCTTGCAAGTAGTAGTTTCTAATTTTTCCTACACTTCTACTTTAAGGAGTCATTGAGAGTAGTAACACCCTGTGTTTTAAATTTTTGAATTCACTAAACCCTACCTACCACTAACAAGGGTGAACGAGCACAATATAGAGTTAACGTTGTCAAATAAGGTAAGTAGATAAAATAAAAGATTGAATGACAGTGTAATTTTGTGGTTTTTCATTAACAAAAAAAAACCTAATTTTAAATACACACACTTGATATCTGTACAGTATTGCTTAGTCCACATTGATCTAAAACATATTTTCCTACCTGTATAAACCAAAGATAAACTTCTTTCCTGAAGTTTGTACAACATGCGACAAATTAGCCGGTCCTTTCGCCACGTGATATTTAAATCTAAGGAGAAAGTAATCACTCCCGAGCACTTCGTTCGGGTACACTGTTCAATTTAAAGGGGTCAAAAGAAGAACGTTTTTGAAAATGGTACCACAGTCAAAGAGTCAAAAAAGTCCCTCCAAGAAGTAAAAGTATGCCTGGAATAGATGTAAATTTACTAAGGCAGTTATTTCGATAAAGAATTTTACCAGTAGACCTCCATCAAAAAAAGAGATACACAACACCGTGGTCTTTAGCGCAGTTGAGCTTTCATTTAGTTAATCCATGTGGGTTAAAGCAAATTGTCTTTCTTGTATAAGTTGTTTTGTATCTATCCTCCCCAGCTTCCCCCACAGGTTAAAACCTCATCCTAATAAAATATTTTCTTTTTCCTGATCCAACAGGTTAGAACTGAAAAACAAAAAGACAGTTCAAGCCAGAACTACTAATCTTCTAATTGCAACTACCTTGTGGGCTGCTGTTGACTTTAATTTCCTGAAATTTACCTAAGACCTTACTGAAATTTGCTTAGCATTTGCAAATTCTCTTGGTCATGACCCCAGTAATGAAGTACTGTGGCCTACTTAAATCATGGCCCAGATAAACTTTATTGCTAAATACTGAAGAAAAAAAAACTTCTGTGATGAACTCAGTTCAATGTTCATTGTTTTAATCAGTCATGTCACTTGAACTGGCAAAAGCTTAACAAGAATGCAACCCAGCTGACATCACTTATTATTTCATTAAATATAATCCATTGTTAAAAACTACAGCATCTTATTTAAGATCCCCCTTTCTCCTGGGAAAAGAATTCACAGCATGTCTGTCTTGTGTACGGTGTATTTATCACATTCAAAGTGAAGTAGAATAGTGATAATCAAAAGGCTGGCTTGGGCTGTATTTTCAACATACCAGTAGCCAGTGTTACAGAATGTGGACCTGGTGAGAATTACTGTATGTGCTTTTTTTCTGCCATATGGTCTGGGTCTTGAGCACCTACGTCGTAGTGATTAATGTGTATAATTAATAGTCTTCTAACTGCAAGGGATCTTTTCAAAATCAGATGTGCCATTTACTGTACATGGTTCCATGCTCACAGAGGGACTGGCACACAAATCATCTCACACTCCTGATTAAAAGACCTCAGCAGATGTACTGTATCATGTCAGAATATAATGCACTCCGTTTTTGTCGTAAGGTGAGGTCACGGCTTGGTACGCACTCGTAGAATGCAGTAACAAATCAGACCTTAATGTACAAAGGAACTATGTGTTGCAAAAACCGTGCCCAATAAGAGTCTGATATTGTGCAATCTGCACAACTCAGACACTCTTCCTCTGAGAAGGCAAGGCAACATTCTCTTACAGCAGCGCACCATTTCGTACCAGGGAGCTGAAATTCATGATATAATGAGAGTAGTAGAACCCATTTTAGAGGACTGGCTTTTCAGGATTATGCTATACCTTCCTGTTTCTTCTTTTGTAAACTATTAATGATATATTAGATTTGTTTTAAAGGTTACAGATGCAGTGACTGGATAAAAAACAAGTGTTTGGGTTAGACCGTTACAAATTTAATGCCAAAAGATAAGAATTCCCCTTTCTAAACTGAGTAAATAAATCTATTACGATTATATATATTCTCCATGCTGAACTAGTGAAGTGTTTCTTATTATCAAGGACCTTTCCACGAACAGCTCCACAAAGAAGAATTTACATTCCAATTACTACATAGGTACAAGATCTTATAATCGAGTTGGTAAGAGCTGTATATTGTGTTGTGTTAGACTGTTTAATGGGGAAGTTAAACAGTGCCAGGACTGGGTAAAATGCTTGGTTTTAAGCTTATAAATACAGCAGTATTGTAGTGTTATACAGTATGCTTTTATTCTTGATAAAAGAGTAAAGGTTACAACTTGAAATCAAAAACACAATATAGATACTTTCTGAATAACTGCCTGAGTTACAAAAAACAATATATGGTTTGGGAAGCATTATATATAAAAACAAATGTTATATATTAAAATGCCCCAGATTATGAATATATCAAATGAAACTCTAATTGTAAAAGCAAATGTATTTCATTCAATCATTATAAAAACATGAACTGCTGTCTGAGAATAAAAGCTATTTAATAATGAATCAATTCAATGACTTGAAAAACAAGAGGCCTTGATGTGATATGAGTGTGTTTTTCATCGAGAATCTGGATTAAAATGTGATCTGTCAGTGGCCGGATTTTATGATTGGCGGATTTTTATGATTTTATTTTCTCCTCCGGATGAGGAGACATGTAAGAACATTTTAAAATAAAAACAGCACAGTAGTTATCAGGGTACAGGCTTTTGAGAAGGACAGTTGTTCACCCTGGTTGAGGTTAAGGTCTCTGTCTCGTTCTCGCCACCTGATAGATTCTCCAGTTTATTGCCCAGGGCTGTTACAGACTTCCTTTGTCCAAAGAGGTCTGCCGACATCTTCCGTGATTTACACAGGTTGACACTTTGCATCCTCTGCACTGGGCCCTGAATCTGGGACGTTCTAATCCTTTAATGGCTGATGGTGTCTCTCTAGACTCATTCCTGAAAAAAATTCCACAGCGATCTCCATTTCATTTGATTCATTTGCTTGCATGTGTTTGTTTTCAGCTATCTTATCATTCAGTGGGCTGATTCCCACAAATTACCAAATGGTTTGAGAAAAATGAAAATGCTGTTGAATCATAAATTTGTCACACCCTTTGAACAGCTGTCTGGTCAATAGAGAACAGTTAAATCTCAATCAACTGAGCATTAGTCACAATATTTTAGTCTGAAGTCCTCTTAGTTTTCTCGTCTTTACTAACAACCATTAATAGATAGAAATTAAGTGTCTGTAACTTTTACTGGCCATTGGAAAGACATTATATTAATAAAACAGCATTTCAGGCACTTATTACACATTTATATAACATTTATATAATGTTAAGAGTCTTCAGATATTTGATTACGTGTGTTAACATTGGATTAATCACAGCTATTGTGTTTAAAGTTATTAGGGTTTAAGTTATTGAGGATGTTTTTAATACTGGTGCTGTCTTTTTTGTCTTACTCTTTCTTTCTTAATATATCAGGCAGATCTTGAGATTAATCAATTTAGTTTACTCTCAGATAGACTAAATTTTTATTTTTTATAGTTTTGAACACACTCCATCACTAATAAAATGTTCATTTATTTTCTGATGCCCAGAAAAACATGCTTTCTTTAGCATTAGAACCTTTTTATTTTTCTTTAAAACTTTGTGTACATCCACTAAGAAAAGGCTTTGTCACTATTTATAAACAGTATTTACAGTATATAGTTGTCATGTCTGGTTTGCAATGATCTGTCCAGTTGGACAATATAATAACCAGCACATTGTTTCTGAGTAATCACAACAGTTATGCTTATATACTGTACATGCAGGTATATTTGAGTGATATGTTTGGCTGTCCACATGTACAGCATGTACAGTAAATATTTACATGGGTGTATATGTTAAATTTTAACAAATAATACACATATTTAATAGCTGAAAGTCTTGAACTACCAAAGTAAAACAAAATGGATTACACCCAGTCAATGAAATAACAGTTGGAATCCTTGGACTTTCTGCTAAAAATATTAACATGTTACTCTGGTGCCCTTACATTGAACTAGTTGACAGAAATCTATAGATCTTACACATTGATCTAAGGTGGAATACGTTTGTTTTTTTTCAGAATGAATGCTTTGCAATAATCGAAGACCGGCAGAGGCAAATGTGTTACAAGAGTACACCACAAAGATGAAGAAGGTACTCACTGAATAAACAAAGGAAGAACTTCAATGCTTCTGTATTTTACTTTACCAGTGAATTGTTTAGACCAGGGCTGGCCTTTGGCCCTGAATGAAGTTTATTAACCATCTTCGCTTTTGTCTCCTTTTTTCCCTCTTGAGGGGAAAGTTGTATCATCCTGATTCTGATGAATAGCTTTTTCAAATACCAAGGACTCCTGACTGGATGCAGATGGCCGAGAGAAATAAATGAAGTCTCCAGGCTCTTTTTTTTATCAGTTGCAAAGTTCAGAAGCAGAAGGTGGCCAGAGAAAACTAACCTTCTGTTTCAGCACCATATCATGTATTGTCCTAATGAATTTGTGTAGCACACCACAGCACTGATAAGTGTGTTTGTATCTGTGTCTCTTCCTGCAAGACACGGCAGAAAGACCACTGAAGAAGGTTTTCACCATTTATTTACTGTAAAGGTTTGGATTACTCTATGCAGAATCAATTGAAAAGAGTTCTGAGTATATATCTACTGTACATATGCATCTTGCACATATAGGTTAGTGTGTGAGTCTCTAGTTAAAGCCAAACAAAAAACAGTACCCCCACTTCAAAGGTATGGAAGCAGCGCTCTGTAACTGAAATCTTGGACAGAGATTAACTGCTGTCATTCCGAGATATAGCGGGCTTTTTCGCATGAGCAATTGGGTGGAAAGGTAACCACATTCACACAGTACTAATGTTTAGAGTTGGGAGTGTTAAAAGAACAAGTCTCAGAATTCCATTTCTATTTGTCATAGATTAAGCAGTTTAACGATTGGCATTTTTTTAAAGGCAAAACAAAATATCACAGCTATTTCTACAATACAAGGGGTAATTGGATGCTGCTCATTTTTGAGACTCCAAAGCCAATCACTTTATTTTAATTAAAACTTAATTAAAACAGTTGCCCTTCTGGATTTGAACATTCTTAAATCTGAAAAATTCATCATAATAAAATGATGCCAAAAAGCTCAGTGCCACAAAAATAAGTTTTTATGTGTAAATAGTTTCCCTTAATTATACAAACTGTATATTTTATGATCATAACACTGAAGAAAGGACTTACCAGATTTAAAAATGTCCATATTATATACTTATATCTAAATATATATTTATACATATTTTATATAAATATATAACGTATTTAAAAATGTATATATTATATAGTAGGGTTGCATATTACTAGACACAATGCATCAGATGTAAATAAAATTGTTTTTGTCTGGTGTAAAACCCTTTTCTTTAAGGCACTTAATATTTTGCAGAAGAAAACAGGTATTTTTATTTTCTTGTGAACTTGTCTGGATGACGGAGAGCAAATGTTCAATTCTTTGGTTTACAGTTTTGTATGCTGCTCAAGAATTCCAGAAGGATATATAGAGAGAGATAAAATAGTTGCAAATAATGCAATTATCCAGTTTTATTTAGAAAGCTAACCTGAATGAACCTTTCTCTAGCTCTTCTGTGATTAATGTCAGGTGAATTAACTGTGGTCAGGACCTGGTCAGGTTAAGCACTGGTCACTGGCTTTTGAGAGCTTTGTCCAGTTCCTATTAGAAAGGGCTGTAGAAACTTGATACCGTGATTGAGCCAACACAGCTGCTGGAGCTAACAGTTCACTTTAAGTGTTCTTTAATTCAAAGCCTGGTGAAAAAATAACAAACGCAAGATACATTTTTAGTGTTACCAATACATTTAGGTAGGGAACGACTCAAACTGTGATACATCTACTTATCATACAGTCTTTAGTTAATAAACATCTTTTTATGAGAGCAATATGTTAATATCAGATATATACACAATAATTCCAAACAAAAGATGTAAATACATAATAAAAAACAGAAAAGAAAACAAAATATCATTCCTGAAGCTATCAAAGGTTTTTTACAGTTCTTTTTGAAACTTGAAAGATTTAAGTTACACTTATTCCATTGAAAGTTTGTTAAATGGAAACTGTGGACCAGCACTTCTGTCTTTTTACAACATCACAGCTAATTAGCCACATAGCCAGTGTGACCATTTTTATATATTTTACAAATTCCAAATGCTACAGATTAACTTCATCAAAATCTCATATAATACAACCTTTGTAATCTCAACTACATCAATAATATGTGCTGCAAAAAAAGTTTTTTATGAATTGAGTCATCCATCGTGACCACTGGAGAAGTCACACTCGTGAACAGTTCTGCATAATAAACAGAATTTCCAGAAAGGTGTCCCTTAATTAGTTTCATGGGTTTCAAATTCACATACTTCCCCTTAATGTAATAATTAAGCCAAAAGCAATATTTTATTTGAACATTTTCAATAACTTAGTTTTAGCTCGATTACAATAGATAAAGATCAGATATACTGGATCACATTTCAACAACTACAACAACAGAATATTCCCTTTTGTGTTTCTGACAATGCTCGTACAAGAACGGAATGCATTTCCATTGGTTGATCAGGAAGTAGTGTAGAATCTAATTAAATGTCTGTGTACATGAAGCCCAGGCCTTCCTGTACGTGGAAGGAATATCTGCCGAGCTACTCTGCCTTAAAATCCTTCACAGGGTCTGACAATGTAGCGCTGTTTGAAAGCCATGTTTCCATTTTCATCCCAGCTGTCCTGTGCAGTTCTCCGGCCTGTCGCGATCTTCAGAGCGCCAGCTGAAGTTTGGTCAAGTTCCGCTGGTGCATGTTGTGATGCCGGACCAACTCGTCGGACCTGGCAAATTTTTTCTGACAGTTCGGCCATCGACAGTTGAAGGGCTTCTCACCTGTCGAGACACAAAAACAGGTGTTTAAACGTAGAGCCTGAAGGTGTCACTTTCGGCTGGAGTTTTAAGTGATTTACAGTCTGGACTTGGAATTAAATTATATTACCAGCCATGAAAAGCTGCAGACTTTTATATTATATATAATGCTGTTATTCAATTGGATCACAATTCACGCCTCAATGTAAATGCTAAAATGCAGCTTGGTTCACACCGCAGAATATGGTGCTGCTTATCAGTTTAGATTCATTAAGGGCCCTGATTTGCACATGATGAAGACTTTCTTTGACATAAATTCTAGTTGTACTACATACACTGATATTAGCAATGTGAATTATTACACATTCATGTGTATAATTCATATAGCATCTGCCCTCAAACCAGCGTACATAAATGTATATTATTAGAATTCATACTATTCTTATTTTTTTCTATTATTTATAGAATAAAATAAGAATACTAGAATAATAGAATAATTTATTCTATCATTAGAATAAATCTAATAAATGTACTTATTAGAATAAATAAATGTGGAAAAAAAAAGTTTACGCACTTGTTTTACCTGTATGAGTCCTGGTGTGAGTCTTAAGGTGGTCAGACCGTGAAAACTTTCTCTGACAGGTTTCGCACTGGAAAGGTTTTACTCCTATGTGAACAAACAGGGGGGAGTAAAGACAGGAATATATGGTTCGCCAGACAAGCCATTCAGGTTTCCCAGAGGTCTGAAGAATTGCACTTAACCACTTCTTCAACCTTCAGCATGACTGCTGGGTGCCCTGAAGGCCCACAGCATACAATCAGAACCAATAGAAGATTTCACTGCATGCTCAGTCCTTATTTTTGATTGTAAATGTCTTCTGTTTTCAATAATGTTGTTTATTTATGTAACTCAATTTATGTTTCAGTATTTTTTATTAGGGTTAAGTATGGTACAACGATAAGATCTATAGTGAGGACTTTTTAAAGTCTTTGGATCAATCCAGTCCAACATTTGAAACTAAAACTGACTGAAACAAGGACATTCACTAATTTGTAAAGTATCATTAATATTGTTCTTGAATGTTGCTTATTTTTCAATGACATCTCTTATTAGTGTATTGAACACTTTTCCATGCTAGCAGGGGGTAGATAAAGTGCTCCAGTGACCTAATTACGATACTGGGTTATTAGAACAGCTGTACCTCCTACCATATAAATAGCCTAACAATTTTAATTTCTGTAAAAGACATACAATTATTCAGCAATTCTGAGATTAATCAGTTTGTGATTTTAGATCATTTCCAGTTGGAAATGAATCTACTAAAAGCCACAAAAATGTTTGTACCAGGAGCAAATGCTGGCTCTGTGTGTTACATTAATTGGAGATGTAGGCTTGATCTTGCTTCCATACAGCTATGGTCCAGACTGATGTTTTCTCTGAAGATTGCCTAAACGTTAATTGTTTTGGTGTCAAACAGGTTTTTTAGTGCTGAGTATAACCTTCAGTAAAGACCAGAGGTAAGGCCACAGCAAGCTGTAAAGTGATGCTTTTTCCAAAGCTGACGGAGACACTGTGTGATCAAGCATCCTTACCTGTGTGTCGCCTCTGGTGCCTCTTCAACTGGTCGGAGCGAGAGAACCTCCTCCCACAGTCTGTGAAGTCGCACTGGTAGGGCTTTTCGCCTGAAAAGAAACAGCAGTTCAGCTGTTAACTTACAGCAGGGAGACAGAATCCTGCTCAGACACACACTGTTGTCTTTTACTGTATCATTTAAAATACCTCTATGAGTGTTCATCTTGATATTGGAGAATTACCAACTCAGCAGCTCTGTGTTTCTTTAATCACTGTAAACTACGGTATTTGTAGAAATGGTCTAACCAGGGAGTATCAAGTCTCCTTATATTATCAATCTACATGTTTTCACATTAAAATTGTTTTCTTAAGAATCTAAAGAAAACATAGCGAAGTTAATGTGTTAGACACAGCAATTATTTCATCTGTCAATCTGTATTCAGTGATTTCTCAAATGTTTCCTCATGATCTTCCGAGAATGCCACCAGCATACAGTAAATTAGATCATTTTACTTTTTTTTCTCATTTTACTGGTAAAATGAAGATATTCTTCCCAATACTCATACATCTGTTCCATCTGGGACCTTTGAGGGGGTAGTGAAATAGTTTGGAAACCACAACATGGATTGAGATATGTCAGAGGATTCCAATAATGAGCACATGTATCCAAACTACCAATTTCTGTCCCTTCAGAGTTCAAACTATTTGAGTCATACTGTATGTGGCTAAAGGACCATTTCATTCTCTAATATATGATTATAATATCTGTAATATATTATTATTGATTACTTGAATTTTAAGATAGATTTTCTGATAACATGAACACAACATTGTTAAATTAATATTTTCTAATTGAGAAAGCTTGAATTCCTTTTTCAGTCAACTATTCCTAAATGATTTTACTAAATTAAATAAAGGATAGACTTAAAGAGCACAAAGAACAGAAAAAAAAGAAAGAAAGAAAATATCAATCTATAATTGCAGCTGTGCCAGAGAAATAAATGTGCTAACAAAGAATATGAATAAGAATTAAATATCCAAGGACGTTGCCGGTAATCATCATTCAATGGGGAATAATGGAAATGTGAGTCAGAGACATGACACAGCAATACTACGAAATCCATCAGAGGAACATGATCCACTGTCTGACCACTCTTCATGTGCATCATCGTTGATGAGTTTACCAGTGTAAGTAACCACCTTAATTTTTTTATTTATTTATAACCTGGATTCCAGCATACTCTGTGTTCAGTGGGGCTGAGCCAAAGGGAGGGTGTCTGTTCACTGGAGAGGGACACACTCGCTGTCACACGGTTACCTGTGTGCTTCCTGCTGTGCATCTGCAGGTGTGAGAGCTTGAAGTATCTCTTGTTGCAGCCAGGGTACGCACACATGAATGGCCGCTTCTCGTTGGTCTCTGACGATGGCCTCACGATGGCAGGAGTAATACCAGGCACTCTTCTCACATCCTGCAGGAAGATTTGGGATTTGTGACCAGGAAAATAAGTTTTCATTTTTATGTAAACAATATTTAGTCTATCACAATCATACAATTGCTAAAAAGCAGCCATTTAAGATCTGCATTGCTCTAGCTGGTATGTATATATTGTTAATCGAATATATTAAATAATAATATTCTTTTTAACTTTCCAGCATATCCAAAGGTTAAGATGAACTAATCTGAGTACCTCCTGCTCATGTTATTACTTTTCATTGTTTTCTGATCACTTGTTGATAGGACTCTGAGAAATCCATTTATTTTACGGAAGTAGCAATGTAGAATTATCTACTAACTTGAAATGAATGACACCTCACTTAAATTTCTGGATATCAGCGACTTCTCATTTAAATGTTAACAGTTACTCATGCGCGTTAGGCAGACCATATCTCAAAGCCTAATCTTCTCAGGGCTTTTAAAGGCACAGCTCTTTTATTTCAGCCTGTACTGAGCACCATCTGCTTCTAATTAGTACCAGCTTTACATAATGGGTTTTTTATGCTTTAGCAGTGTAATTATTGCTCGTAGAAGTTATTGATAGGTAAATGATAAAAAAGTTTTACGGCTTTCTAGCACAGTCTATCTGGGGATCCCAATGAGAATCTTACCAGCAAAGTAAGGGTAGGTCCCAAAAATTTTTAGATTAAACAAAATCCCTCTACAGACAAATAAATAATACTTTATTCAGTATGCTGTTTATAGGTTTTAAATATTTTAAAATGCACTTTTTTGTTTCTGCCTGGTTCGCTCTTGAACAAAGCACAGAGGAAATCAAAGGCTAAAGTGAATATTTTCACTTAAAATATCTCCAGACACTCTTTCTGGAGAATCTCTGCTTTCAGAATCTTGACGGCATTAATTAAGGCTTATTGATTTATTAATTCTGGCAAGAAAATGGAAACCCTATCTTTATTGCTAATGGATCTCTTGAAAGCAATTCCTCTTTTCTTTTTTCTTACTGAAATACCTTTTAAATGTCTCCACTGTTTTGGCAGTGTTATTTAATGATTCGTATTGCATCACTTTTACTTTGAGTCATATTTCTTCCTTACCCTAAAAAATACTAATAGTATGGGAAACAGGCATTGAATGCTCAAAGCACTGTAATAAATGTATATACTTCCACTGGCACTTGAGTTCTGTGTACTCTTTGTCCTGACCTTGGAACCACAACACAAAACAAACTTCTGGCTGTTTCTTCTTGTATTAACAAAATAGATGGAATTGCCTTTGGAAGCAAGTCTGTAACCTTTACTTGAACTCTTGAACACTTGGCAGCGCTACTAACCTGGATGCCTCTGAATACTCCATGTGTGTGGATTCTGTACTGGGTGCTGCAGCTGTAAACCATGGGTGTGTTATGATCACTTTCATAGCCGGTTGTGTGGCTGGAAAAAAAAAGGTAAAAAATAAGCGACTATTTATTTATTATTTGTGACCAGCTTATTGTTTCAGGCAATCCACTTCCCTCTAGTAGCCCAACAACACACACGCACACAGTTAATTAATATCTGATTGTTCTTCATTTCGTCCTCTGGAAAGAGGCATTTTTTTAGATGCATCATGAATCTTCAACACTAATTAAATATTACCTTTTACAACCCCCTTTTCACCTCCTGTGTTGCTCTTAACGGTTGTAGTCTGTCATATGGCTACAGTGTCCTGACCTCACAAATGCGGTCTTCTGCTCCATTTCAAGTAGATGTGACCTGGGCGGAGAACTACAGGTATCCCTGTATTGTGCTGATCTTGCTCACGTGTTTTTTTTTGTTAGAAGGACCTCATGAACCAACATGTGGAGGGCCTGAAATGTAACGAGGTTATACAACCTGAGGGCACTCTTCCTTGCCAGTCACAGGACAGGGGAAGAACATTTGCTTGTAAAACAGTAGGGGTCAAGCTCCCATGAAATCAAAAAAGAACAGTGGTAAAACGCTGTGTTGAAATACGCATTGGGAAGGAGTAGCACATATCACACAATGTAAATAATAATCTTTCCATTCTTACACTTGACCTCACCATATTGGGCTACACTAGGGAAATGTCACACCCCCTACAACACACACACAGCATCTACTGTACTTAAAATCCGGACACGTTTTGTAGGAACTCTGCCAGAGCTATGAATTGCACTTACAGATGCAGCCCAAGTCATTGACTGCTACAATTCTGCAGATTCTATTCTATAACAGTTCTTCAGCTTTGTGGAAATTGCTCTTTGTTCTCTGCAGCAATAAATTCTCTGTACCAATCAGAGATGGAGCTCCAAAAAAGACAGATGGGAATTTCATATCAAACCAAAATTTATACCCATGACATGACAGAGAGGGCCTCCAATTTGACCTCAGATTGACACAGTTGCTAAGCGTGTTATTTTTCTCTTTCACATACACACGGCAGTAACCATGTTGCTTATAGAGCATCTACTTATCATCAGCGAATGACTCACATGGTGCTAGTTAAGAGAGAGCCAGCAATGGCAAGAGGAATGATTCTAACACATACTTAGTAAAAGAGGGCAAGAATTAGATTACACACTCATCCAATCCACAATTCCTATTTTTCCCCACATCATCCAACTTTTTTCCTAGACTTCTTCTGAGGGCCTCATTAATAACATTATGGTTACAGAAGAAAAGGATTACTGTTGTTATACTGTATATGTACTTATTATAAATCAATATATATTGATATATATATGCACTGGAGCATTCAAAGTTTTTTAAACTGATATTTTTCAAACATTAACCTTCACATACAGCTGCTCTGCGAAACCTCCTTTACAGCAGCAATCAAAATTGAAAAAAAAATGTGCACACAGATCCTTCATTCACTCCTTTCAGAGATAAACACCTCAGGTTCATGTCAAATGCAACTTAAGATATTGGGAACTGCAGCATTTATTATCTGGAGAAGACACATAAATTCTTTGGCTTTCATCCCCAGAGATGAGACCATGTCTAGGACTGATTTTCCACAGAGTTAACAGCTTGGCTAACCCAAAATTTTCTTGATTTAACTACAGATTACTCATTTTGCCATTTCTCTTCTATACTTTTGGGTGTCAGTAGGTCAAATACTTTGCAAACCTAACTGCTGAGAGCCGTTTGGACAGTTTGATAACATGCAAGTCTGTGTAGCGTGTGTTTAGTCATTCCATTGTGTCCTGATCCGTTTGACAATTCCCTGGGGATGACCTCTTCCTTGCTATTATATCTTGGACCACGGTCAAGGCTGATCTGCCGCTCTGCTGCACAGGATATATTCCTCAAGACAGACAAAACAGTGTCTAATTGCACACACTGACTCTTTTAGTGTACAAAGCCTGAAGCCAATTCACAGAGCTGGAGCTGTGCTCTAGGAAAATGTTAATGCAAACAGAGTAGAAATACAAGAGAGGCATTTCAGATGATAACCCTTGAAAAGAATATAGACAACCTATCATGAGATGTCAACAGTTATGTAGTGCAGAATCCCCAAAGAATTACATTCATCAGGTCCGGATAGCCAGACAAGAAATCAAGGTCCACAGTGTCACATATCTTAAAGCTATGGAAAACATTCAAGATTACAGGCACTGATAGCTTTGCCATGCCTGTGGTCAAAGAAACGCGTGATGGATTGGGTAAGATAATGCCAACAGTTTTGTGACACAAGACCGATTAGTAACAAACCACAGAACAACTAGTATTACTAACAGAAGCAACGAACAAAGTTTCTTTTGGAGGGGTCACTGAGTGAAGGATGACTGCACCAAAGGATGTGAATATTTATGGACAGCTCCTCCTTTTTAAGAAAAGCACAACTTCCTGTGGGTCGACTGAATTTCATATGATTTAAGAGAGAAGGTGTAACCTTCAACATGTAACTTTGCAGTTAGAGGGGGTGTTTTTCTGTATTGATTACAAGCAGCCCTACAATGTGGTTGACAATATGGTCTGGGCTGCCTGTTTAAACAGAAGAGTTAATATGTATCCTAATTAAACTGGCAGCCAAGACCATTTTTCCATATATGTATATCCATTGGGATAGAGCTTTAAAATTCTCTATTGCAGTATAAGCAGTTGTAATATGCTGCAATTGCTTCATTCTTCTGGCAACTAGCTGTAATGGTGACAGATACTGTTGTTTTAGTTTGTATTTTCAGAGTCTCGTTCTTTTCAAATTGCCCACATACTCATTTGTCACCTTTTTCTGCCATCCTTAGTTTCCATTTTGCCAAAACATCAAATTTTTCAAAACCTTGATTGATCTCTTTTATATAATAAAATTACAAAGTAAATAAGTTGAAAAAAATGCCTATAGTCATTTAATGCATTCTAAAGCAGACAACTTATGTCATTGGACTGGAATTAGAAGGCTTGGATTTCAACAGTTGAGTAATTTATAATCCTAATTTATGACAATTTTCACATTTTGCTTTTTGCTTACCTCTTAATTGTTGGTGCCAATGTGCTCACAGGGTTCCAAGCCATGCATTCAAGCTGTGAGGTCATTTGGTATAAATTATCACTGCCAGGGGGGGAAAAATAATAAAAACAAACTAAATTTCCTTTGAAGAATTCAAAATAAAGGACAGAGGGGGTTACCAGCAAAAAAAAAAAAGTCAACAAAAATTTGAGCATAAATTGGCACCACAGGAGAATCAGACAAAAGTCATGTTAAGACTGAAAAATAGCTTATGAAAGGGATACATCCTGGGTAACAAGTAATGAATGTGCCAGACAAAGAGAAAAATCTTGCTGGGAAATGATAAATTATTCTAATCCTACCAGTCTTCGAACTGAAATACCTATCTATTATTAAAACTCTAACACCAGGACCATTACTTAACTTGGCATGTGGTGTTTACCCAGCTACAGGACTGTCAGGTAATCTGACAAAAATATTCCCTACAGTGAAGCTATCACAACCTATAAAAATTAACACAGCATAAGAATTGAAATTGTTGGGCTTGGACACAGATACTTCAAGTGTATCGCAAAACACTACAGAAAAAAATAATAATGTTGCCCGTATTTCATTGACAGAAACTTTCAAAGACCAGTTACAAAGTAGAATAGTTTATTCAAATATGATCCTGTGAAGAAACAGAGTTTTAATGTGTTTGTTTTAGGATTAATACCTTCAAATATGCCTCAGATATGCACATACCCATTTGTCAGAAGTAATGGACACTATTATCCATTATATTGTCTCCAGTGCTATTATGTCTCTGCAATATCCAGCATATCTGCTCAGAAACTATTACCCTCTCCTGCCGTTTTCTGCAATAGCTGTTCGTGCTGGTCGGTGCCACTGCGCTGAGCAATTCCACAAATTCTTCCTGTAATGCTGCAGTAATTAATTCCTGCAGTTGCCCGATTTTTATTAGAAGTGCCAGCGTTATACTTTTTATGGCAGGAGATTTTCTCAACTTTCTTCTCGTTTTGACACTTCATTTATAAATGGGGGGCCTCCTCCACGATCTCGGCTGGTTTTTGTTCTCTGTTGCCTTTTCATCAAACAATCCATTTATTCACATTGTTTGTTTGGTTACCTCTCTTCGTCACTTTTACCTGTTCGAATGTAAGGCGAGATCAGAAAAGGAGAGGGGGGTGGGGGGGGGGAGGTCAAACTAAAAACATGACACCCCCCCAAAAAAAACTTCAGGCTTAAAAAAATGAAGCTAGGAGGACCGAGCTGTTGTTTACGAGACGAGAGAAGCAGAACTTGAGGGAAAAAAAAAATGTTTTTTTCTATGGGAGAAGGTGGATGACTCAAGCAGTCTTATCAATAGAATTTTGTTATTTTGGAATCTTTATGTTCTCTTGCTGAAAACAACAAGTTGTTGGCATTCAAAGAATGTGTTCTAAGTACCGAGTTTGGCATCTTTACATATAAATAACAAAGCACTTATTAAAGCACTATATAGAGTAACGACTTTTCCATTTTAAGGACATCTAGACAGTCATCGGGATAAGGAATTCAAAAGGAAATCAGCCGTAGATCATTTGGAGTTTATTTTGGCCTGCTGTGTGCTGCTTACAGCTCTTGACCTTTGAGCAGACATAGCTATATTGTGGAGGATTATTCCTTTTCCTCTTTAAATTTATGCCATTCAAGCTTCAGGTACAGGGTTAACACTTACAGGATATGATACTGTGTAACTAAGAATAGTATTCCTATATAGTTCAATTCCATTACTTTTTTATTCATAGACAATGAAATGGCCATTACTTTCACTGTCATTGTGAAAGTATGTTTATACTTTTATTGACGCTTAAGAAAATACCCAGTACAAATACACATATTTTTATACTTAAACTAAAGATTTCCCTCCAGTTTAAAAAAAAAATCTGTTTTGTTATTTTTGAGGTAATATAAAAGAAACCTTTTTTTTATTTTGGGAAGTGACACAGCCCCAGAACGTGTAGGAGTTAGCAAACGCTTCATCCGTTTTGTTATGTAAAAGTTGATAAATGCTTTTATTTTGCGAGCAGTCTAAAGTGAAGGTCTTACACTTGTAATTCTGCACATAGACTGTCTGAAATAAACCCTCTTCCTTCCTACTTACCTCACTCCCTCTTTCCTCGACGTCACACAGAATTCAATGGCAACAGGGTTGCTGGAAATTCCATCAAAACCTTTAAATTAATTCATGAGCATTGGTGTCATGGTCGTGTAATGAGCTGGTGAGTTCGATTTCACGCAGTTTGTTTTTGTATGTGCGTTTTCAGATCGCCTAGCAGCACAAACTGAGAGATATCAGAAAAACCTCACAGAGAGACATTCTTTCTTTGACAGTTTCCACAATACTGAATGCAAGGTGAAGATAAGACGGGACCTGAAATTAAACTTCACCCTGAATTTACCATAAATTTCCAAAATCTAAGCTGTATACATCCTGAAAGCAAGTACTTTCAGCGGCATGGGTGCATGCCGAAAACAAAAATACAGAACAGTAGTTGAGGAAAGTTCAATCCATCATCCAGAAATTAGTGCTGCTTTTTACCACTGTTGTCACGACTGTGTCACCGTGTGAATCGAGACACAAGCAGAGCAAACCTTATGGAAAAATATTACAAATGCAAAAAAAGTGTTTTCAACTTTGGTTGCTGTGTCTGATTGAGGTTCTGAAATATAGAACCCATCAAACAAACCTGGTTGAACAGACTTGCTGGGCATGTCCGAAGGAAATTTGAAAGGTGTGCCTGTCGGTGCAGCAGCAGTCGGTGGGGTCACTGATAGCTGTAAAAAAGTTACCTGTTGTACGGGTTTCTGAGGAGTAGAGCCTGGCTCCCTGCACAGCTGTCCGTGGGCGTGTGGCAGCTGTACACCGGAGGAGGGACAGGGTATTGCTGCTCTCCTACACAAACAACACCCCAGTTAGCCACCTCACCCCCACAATCTCCTCAGGTACCCCCTTTCTCCAGCTACTATTCGCACTGCTCCCACACCCGGGACCCACCTTCTGGGGGAAGCGGCCGCAGGTTTAATTAATATGAAAGTTTAATCATTCATTTGAAGAGCACCTCCTATAAATGTCATCCTCCTAAGTAACAAATCACAAATTCCTTTCCTATTGCAACAAGAAAATAAGAAGCAATACCTTCAGGAAATAAATAAGTGAGGAATAAGTGGTCAACAGCAAAGCAAAAAACATTCATTATGTTTCTTTTTAGGGTTTAAATGATGACCATATAATGTTTTCATAGTTTCTATCTGAATTTATACATTATATATTACCTGTGATGGTATTTTACATATTTTAATATTCATAAATAGCCTCTGCATAGGTTCTAGAATAGCATATTTGTAAGTACAAAGACAACTGATAACGTATTATATGTACTAACAAAAATGAGGATTACTTTAACATTTACGTACACTGGAGTGTTTTTTTCTGAGCCATTTTAACATAGTCTTTCAAATGCTTTAACTTGCAAAGTTTATGACTTTTACTTTTGACATTTCAGAAAAAAAATGTTTTAAAAACAACAAAAGGAAAAGTAGTTATTAAAAGCAAACAAAATCCCATGTACTATGAAACAACCTATGAAAACAATCGAGCTCTCTTTGAAGTGGTAAAATAATCCATTTGGTTCTCATTCGAAGTGCAAATGAAGGTTCCTTGCTTTTCTTTTCCTGTGAATTGGTCCCTGGGTGATTCTAAACATTCCTAAAACCTAAAGTGAATGGTGGTTTCCCCACACCGATAGATCCAGAAGAAGGAACGCGCTTTATGTTTTTAGAATTTACAGCAAGGCATACTGTGACACTTGAAACACACCCATACTGTAGCTACGCATCTGCATCTATAAAGTCTTATTTATTCCAAGTTAGCCTTAATCTATAACTGACTATGGCTGAGAAACATGAAAAAGTGTGACCACTTTAAGCAAGTCAAACTCAGGTATGCATCTGTTTATGAGATGAAACTATATAAAAAAAATAAAATCTATTTCTGATTGGAATCAATGCACTCATGATTGACAAAAGGATCAGTATGCCATTCTGAAAGAGAAAAACCTCTCTTTACCAGAGAGTCAAGAGTGTAAAATATAATCTATTAATCAGATGCATTGCAGAAACACAGACTGACATGCTGAAACGCAAAGCAATCTATAAACATACCCTGGAATACCTTTAAACTAATCATGCAAATATGATTTTTACTCCATGACTGATGCAAAGAGATAATTGTTATTTTTAAATGTTCTCAGGATAATATAACTAATTGTTCTGAGCTCAGCCTGAGCACTACAAAGCTATCGTAGAGATCGACGGAACATTTTGACTGTTACCTATGTTGGTCTGTTGACTGATGGGGTCTTCGTGCTTAAAAGAGTGGTTGGAGAACTGAGATGTGTGATGAGAAGGAGTGTGACCGTAATTAGTAGCTCCATCAAAAGCCACCGTGCTGTAACCTGTTAAGAGACAGTGGAGTGATTTAAAAAACATCCTTATCGTCAGCCAGTGCAGTTTCAGTGATCAAGTTTGCCGAGAATAGAATTTTTCTGAATTCACATTCTGCACATCAAGACTGAATAAAAGTACATCTTGGGATTGATTTTTTAGGTGTATATTTATCTTGAAATGAATGGTATAAAAATAAACTTCTCAAAAATCTATGTATTGTACAGTACAGTAAATGGAGAGACCAGTAAAAAGCCATTCTTACAAATCTGAGTACATTATAAATTATGAAATGTTTATTCCATAATTATTTTGATCATTGCCTACAGCAAACTAGATCATATCTTTCTAAACTTCTGTTTTCATTGTAAAAATCTCTTTTTCTCACATACAAACACACATAAATATTAAACAATTGTCAATCCTACTATCTGATGAAAGCAGCCTGTATAGACAGTAGAGACACTTGCACTCACATACAAATAGCATTCTAGTTAAACATGGAACTTTTTACTTCTTTTTACTTTTCAGTACATATGGTTATATCAAACAAATGAAAAAGGACCAAAATCGCATTTTAAAAAACATCCCATTTTTTTTTGGCGCTGTAAAAATCTACTTCAATTCTACATTTTTATATTTTCAACGACTTGTTTTTAAAAAAGAGAAGCTATTAGAAAATAAAAAAAAAATGTTGGGCACACCTTTTAAGTCAAGTAGCCTCTAAGAGTTTCACTCTGAAGTAAAACATGCAATTCTGCCGTTTTACAGATTCCATCTGGTCGTCTGATTTTATTAATAACTGAAATGCAAAGAGTCTGCATTGCTGTTCAAGCACAAACATCACCTCCCACTGGAGAGTGAAAATTACTTTGGTGAAAACAAACAAGTTTTGGAAAAGAGGAGAGGTGCCACCGAACTGTAGTGAATCATGTCTTCCCCTGACCCCACACTGACTCTGCATCGTAAATCAGCCATTTCAACACCAGCTTCATTAATTACACCAGACCACTTTCACAACAGCTTAGGCACAAAACTAATTAAAAGGTCATATTTTCTTATATGGGTTCTTGACTCATGAATCCTTGATCTTTATCAATGGAAATGAGCTAATTCAGTAGGTTTCTGTAAAACCAATTATCCGGCCAAAAGTTATTTTGCATTTCTTATTGATCTGTAAATCACATGTATTATATTTCTGAGTTTCTTGATATTACAATTACATGAAAGACCAAATGACTTTTTTTTCTTTTTAAGGGCTCGACTATCCCTCAAATCACAATAATATTCTTAGAATCAATATTTTCATTCCATGAAAAAATCCAGAGATTATTGAATGTTTGCTCTCATATTAATGTCTGTTGGTAATCAAAAGCACTGCAATTACTATACGAATGTAAAAAGAAGTTTTTAAGAATCATAAATTTCCCTAAAACATACTATTCTACTTAGTGTCTTAACAGTTTCCTTAAATTCTCTTAGTTTTCCTTAATTCTTTTAATTCTCTGTTAGCTCTTCAGTGTATCATTAAGTTTCAGGTCCTTTTTTATTTAGTAAACTGGAATTTTATCTTCATTTACTGCAATAAATCTCTAACATCACTCTATCATTGCATTTTAGGGCTTCTCGTTGCATTTTAGGCAACGTCAAGGCAGATCAAATGTCAAGCATTTTAGGACTTGAGGTAACTCTGCCAGATCAATAGAAACATAGGAAGAAATTTTAATGTCTACATGTAAGAAGGGCTTTTAGCAAAAGTGAGCTGATCAAATGCTTTACAAATTTGAATAAGAACACACATTCATATGTGAAATATGTAGATATAAAGGGTACTGTCTGCTTTTGAAAAAATGTAGTATAGCATTACGTACGATTGCTGTATCAAGAAGATATTGTCATATGAACCAATGTGCAATATGTAAGTATGTTTGTAACTTCAGCTGTTTGACAATTAAATACATGTTTACAGTACTGGGAAACCTGGGAAACAAGCTATGAATAGAACTGTAAGGATACAGTAGGCATAGAGACCTCAGTGTTTTTTAAATCCCATCTTCTGGGCTTTGCTTTGCAAAAGTAAACGACCAAGATAGCATCATATATACATACATTCACACTGTGAATTATTTCCATATTCTGATAATTATACTTTTCTGCCAATGCCTACCATAATCTAAATCTTTGGATGTGTCACAATAGGATATATTTTTAATGTGGCTTCCAAATTTGGGAGGAGTAAATTTTTTAAGGACTTTCTGGATCATCTCAACATTTCCCTTGTAATTTTCATAGCCTGACCCGCCTGCTCTTACCAGCTCAGTTACTCAGGAAATAGTAGTTGTCTTTTGATTTTTTTTTTTCATTTGCACAACAGTCTTTTTTGACTGGCTTGGTACAGACTTTTCATGACCTTCAAAACAATGCACCAAGCAGAATGATTTTTGGCCATGTTTTCCGGTGTTTGCCTGGTCCAAACCTAAGGAATGTGATAAGAAGTCTGGAGCACAGAGCAAAGCTTTTGATAGCAAGGTCTCTTTAATTAGGACCTTATCAAAGTTGGGCTTGATTAAAATGTGCTGAAAATAATTGAAATTTGTCCATCTGCTGCACACTGTGATCTTCAGAAAGAATCCAGTTATTGGGAAAACCCAGATGAGTGGGAGATGAAAAAGAAATGGGCAACGTTTGGACAGTTTTATTTTCCAACACTGCCAAAACCAGTCTATAAGCCAAGGTAAAATCGTTCCCACGCTCTGAAAGAGTTTTTAATGCTAAATCCAACCTTGACGGTAGCTGAAAAGAAACATATTTTTTGAGCCTTTCATTATCATTTATGCACAGATGCAGCATTTAAGGATATGCAAAACTGTACAGCTTTGAGAGAAAAAACTTTGACACTTATCACATGTAGAAAATAGTCAAACCAGAGTGCTGTTTTTAAAAATGATAGCTCACACATAATGATAAACGTGTTCAAAATGGGAAAAAAGCTGAAATATGAAAATGTCAGAAAAGTTAAAAATGTTTCTTGTGTTTTCTTACCTTACCACAGTGCTAACACCGCCAATGTAATCTATTAACCAAAACTTTACATTTCAAGTATTTGCTCCAAAAAGGTATTTTTAAATATTGTAATTTTAAGGAAATTTACTTTTGTGTCAAATGTAGTTTTTCAGAATTCTATTTTTAATGAACAGCAACAGACTTATGTTTTAATTATAAAATCTGAGCATAGTTCAGTATAACTTTTTTTGTCATATAGTTGAATGGTTTGAAAATGATGTACTAATATTATAAAGTATCTTACAGTGTATAATATTCCTAAAGTAGTGAAATTAATACTTTTTTGCAGAGTTCACATGGATATAAGGTACTATAAAGACTGCCAGATTAGTCAAGAAATGTTTAATCCTTTATTACATTATCAACAACACCTGTAAAATTCATGTAAAATAAATGATTATGTTTTAGGTCATTTGTATGTTGGAATACCTAGAACTGTATCGTAAGTTACTTTACTGTAACCTTTTATTTCTAAGATTAAACTACAATAGTTCAATAGTACAATAGTTCCTAATACATGAAGTATCATTGTGTTTCATTGTGCTGTGTCACATATTTTCAAGTTATGCAATTCAGATAAATGTTACACACCAGACATTCTGTTTTATAGCATCAGCAAGCAAATATTTAAAAATTCATTCCATTTAAACAAATGCTTTTTATCAGGTTAGAAATCATATTAAACTGTCTTTAGACAGTTCTTTAGAACAGAATTTAGAATTCTTTTTAAAAGATCTATAATTAAAAAATAAGTAATTGTATTATATTCTACATTTGATGTCTCTATGAAGTAATGTTTGAAAGTGCATAACATGTTTCCTTCAGATTATTTTCTGGCTAGAAAAGCACTTCTGGTTCCGGCATACTCCTTTATTATTAGAATTATTACGATTCCTATATAACCTTCAGAACTGAAGCCACCATAGTGCAAACACATATTTATTTATCATTTTTAAAACAGCCAAGTAAATCTGCAAGGTATGTCAATAACATATATATTCTCTTCGTGTCACCAGAAAAAGGAAATGCTACATGTGTAGACGATTTTGATCATGTTTAAACCTCAGATCGGATGCTTGGAATGTTAAATCTGAAGCCCTATTGGTATTAAAACATTTTTGGTTTAATTTAACAATTAAAAAATGCCTTTGATGTTTTTCATCAAAAGCGAGTGCCAGGAAAAAAAAAATTTTTTCTGAATGAAAATGTCAAATAAAGGAAGAAAACAAAACTGTACTCGAAGAACGCGCTCAACTTTTACTTAACTTAAGACAGTGAGTGTTTCCAGACTTCATTCAAAAATTGAATGTCTCATGAAATTAATACATAGTGCTCAATCTTATATCGTAATAGTGTTTTGAGGGAAAACTAATACATAAATTGCATCTGTCAGAATGTCCACTGAGAAGCAGTGACAGGTTCCACAATGCTCAGCAGGACTGACACAAGATGTCTTACCCTGGTTCCTGGCGGCTGGCTGGGTCTCCATACAATTGGGCAGGTAAGGTCCATTTGTGAACATCCGGGCTTGATTGGGAGGAGGCTGGCTGGGTGTTGGGGCTCCAAAAGCCCCGTACCTACAGGCTCCTGTCCCAGTGAACTGACCAGAAAAGTGAACCGTGAAGGCACTGAGGCCACAGTGGTCGTCGTGTGGGTCAGCGGAGTTCCAGTTGGGCTCCTGCTTGATGAAGGAATGAGGGGCGAGGGAGCTGTAGGGCGTCCCAGTATGAAAGTCCAGAACCGGCCCCCACTGAGGAGCACTGCTGACTGGCAAGGCACAGTTCCCATTCCCCGCTGGCAGGGAAGACACCGCCGGGAGCAAAGCATTGAGATCTCGAACGTCTGAACCCATCTGCACCCACCACCTGGGAGCTAATTTCTGCTGCTGCGCACTTGGGTTCACGAAGCGAAGAAAGCAGGGAGGTGAGGGTGCGAAGTCTACAGTATATATTTGTACGTACAAATATATTTACTTCTCGGGAAAGCCTCCTCACTCCGTAGTATAAGATTCAGCAAAGGGTTAAGTCGCTGTTCCAGGGATTCATGACTCTACGGTGCAGAAACGCTCTCAATTCAGGTCTTTCTCTTCAGACCCCCCCCCCCCAAAAAAAATGAGAAAACCGCTGTCCACTAATCTAATAGTCCATACAGGTTGGAGGAGCTCTTGAGCGCTGAAATCCTTGCTGATCCAAATGGGTGAGCAGTGGCTGGTGTGTGCTCGAGGCTGCCAAGGCAGGGGAGCAAACTGGGGAGTAAGGGGAGTAGAGGAGCTGCCCAGGGCTCTGGTGCTCGTGTGTCTATTTGCTTTGGAGTTCCGAAAGCTCAAATACAGCATTACTCTGGGGTAGGAGGAGTCAGGGCCAATGAGCAACCAGGATGAGCCATTCACTGACTAACCTCACCACAGCTTTCACTATCTCCTGCCAGTGCTACACAAAGCGCTTGCAAGTGTGTGTGTGTGAGTATGTGTGTGTGTGGGGGGGGGGGGGGGGGGGAGGTGTGGGGAGCTGGAGGGGCAATAATAATTCATCCCCAGCAGTTACATCTTTTCACTTACTCCTAGCACAACTAAAACCTACTTTTAAACTGACTGTGCAAAAGGAGACTGTGGCTTGTAAGTACATCGCATAATATTTATTTCTTGGCTTGGCAAATGCACTTGTGAGTGCTGATTTTTTTTTTTAGGTTTTGTTTTTTGGAAGTGTGTGCTGTTTATTCTATAAATACACAGGAAATCTGCTATTTGTGTTTTCGTTCAATATGCTGCCATTTATCATTCAGGCAAAATACAGATGTAAAACGAAACTGGAAAATAACCAAAAATCACTACATTTTTATAATTCGCTAGAGAACCTAGACAGCTGGAAGGTTGCAAGTATTGTATTTGTTTCAAGCAAAGTCGTTTCGTGTTAAGTATGGCTAAAATTGCTTATTATTAGTGACGCATCTTTGGGATAGACTATAGGGTGCTGTGTTTGTGTGTCTCTAGTTTAAAAAAAAAGTATAACAGGATATTCAGGTAGAAGTTAATCACATACTATACTGTATGCAGCAACAAGCGAAGAGCTTTACCTAAAGTAAACCACACGGTAGTTGCACGACATCTTCAATAATAAATTTCAGAGTCAAACGCAAAGAAAAATATGACAACGCATTCCTTGAGGTGACACCTTCAAACCGATATTAAACCCATAATGAACATTCCTACAGTACCAGACCACATTCGCTGCAGTTCACACGCTCCATTGAGTTCGTACAGGTCTTCATTTAACCGTTTGAAAGTTATATACAAACATCGTGTTAATGTGTGAAAGCATTCAACCGAATAGATAAACAATCGGGACAAGCTATCGTTACTGTAAGTTATAAGTGATAACAGCTGTACATACAGTATGTTGCTAAATTTTACTTCATAGCCAAAGATTACTTTCAATTAAGATAGGATTAACATTACTGTCACGTCGAAAAACGGACTTCTACATGTGCGCATAATAATTTACTGGTGGAAGGCAATTAATTTAGGAAGTTTAATTTAGGATTACCAGGTTTCTTACTGTGTGTTTAAAAGAAAGCTCCATGACGGACTTCAAATGATTGCTGATTATGGTTATATATCAATTATACCCGTAATTACTTACATTATTTTACCAGTACTATTGCATTTCGTATTTAACATTTAACAGTTAAAAAAGGTAGAATGTACGAAACCATTGCACAAAAATCAATTTACGTGTTCAACGGAATTATCTTTCGCCAGTGGTTTGACGGACTTCGTATGTTCCCAGTATTTTTAAACTTTTGTGGAGGAAAAGAGACTAAAAATTATTTTTAAATGGTTGTAACGAGCTTTCAATTATTTTTTAAATTAAAGAACAAAATCATTTCAGTATTTTTTTCTCTAAATCATTCTGATAAGACGATACATCTTACATATTAAAACATCTTGGATACTAAATATGCTACTTGACTATATGTATCTTTAGAAAAACATACAGTATTGTATGTGGTCTTACTTAAGACCTTATTGTGAATCTACAGAATATCTACTGTAAAGCCAAACAAGATAATTATACTTGAAGAAATATACAGTAATACTTTCTTAAAATACTAAAACTAACTGAAAAATTGGCAAATTCAGATTATTTAAAGAAAAAAATGTGGGTAGAAATTGCTTAAAATCAGTCATCTTACATTTTCTATTCGTGTCATCAAAATGAATTTCTAAATTTCTTATGGAGACGAGGTAATTGCCTTTAATTTTAATTTTAAAAAGCCTTGATAAAAGACGAATGTGCAATTTGCAAAGGGACCCGTGCATTTATTAAATCCGAAAAACTGCTTCTGCAAAAATATCTAATTAGATATAATAACATATATCAAAATTAAAAAGGATAATCAACATAGCAAACACAAAAAAACAGTAGGAAATGGGTGAATAATAAAATGTTATCGAAAGTTCTAAATATCAGGTTATGATTTCTATCAGATCCGTCTCATCATCAGTGACAAGTTACAAAATGGACGTTTTCAAACCTTTTTCTCCTGAACAGAATTTTCTCTTAATTTTATGAAAGTTTTAAAAAATTAAAATTGCGGTGAAGATGTACGACAAGATTTGTGCGGAATTAAAAAAATAAAATTCGTTTTTAAATATTTAATATGAAAAAAGCAATAGAGAAAAGTCTTAGGTCTTTTACACTGAGCCTAGGAAGATGGTATCGTAACAACTACTCTAATAATGACAATGATTGTTATGATCACACAGGCAAATAAACGATTTTCTTAAAAATTGTCTTTTAATTTAAATGAACGTTTTCTTGGAACGAATATTAAGACAAAGGGTACTTCGCTATGCAGATCTTTGACAGCGTAAGATTTATCCTAAATACACACATCTTCATGACAAAAAATAAAAAATGCATGAGGATTAAATTGTCGAACTGAGCTTAAATTAACCCAGGTGCTGATAGTGGCATCTTTGACTAGCACATTTATAAACCATATATTTATCTAACAACGTCCAGAATAAATAGAAATGTTTAGAAAAGAAAGAAAAAAATCTCGAATTTGGATTTGAAAATAGAACTGGGAATCTAGACTGAGGTCTGGTTTCTGGGTCATTTTGATTGTGACTATAGACGATAGTATTTTAGGTTTAAAGAACACTGCTTTACGCAAAATGAAATCCACCTGTCACGATGTTGTTTGCTCTGATCTAGGCTTTTAACACTCATGAAGATAAAGGGAATAAACTTCTTTTTGTGTTAAATTGTTCAAATGAATTTCACGAGGAAAAAGCCTTGTCAAATTAGACAATGGGAACAGTCTATACCAGAGAACTATAAAAAAGCAATTTAAAACACATCAAACATGAACATTTCCTTTCTTTGTGTTTGGTCATTTAAATGTATTATTAGTAGTAATAGTATTAATATTATTGTTGTTGTTGATGTTGATGTTGTTTTTGTTGTCGTAGTCGTGGTTTTTAAGTGCTGCTGGAAGTAGACCCATATACAATTTGTGCCAACATGCAAACTACAGTTTCGTACTGTACTTGTCCTCGAAGCTGCTGAGATGTAACCACCGGAAAGACACTTTAGGCACCGCTCCTATGAAGCAGTTACATAAAAGCATCCAGTCGGTATTTTTCCTTAAATATGTTTAGTAACACTTGGGTTAGGAGCTTGTAATGCACCTCCGGTATTTAATAATTGTTTTAATCAGATACCCACCGTTATAACAATAAACAGCACAATTATCAGAAAACTATCTATGAATTTAGTGCGCTAGTGAATATTTAGGAATGTGCAGGTGCAATAAATACTCTCTCTAGATGTGCATTTTGCAATATTCCTTATTTAGAACCACGAAATCTTCACCACACTACATGCCAGGAACGTCTGACTATATGTAAATATTGTATTCTAAAATAAACGAGAATCTTCACCTCAAACATAAACAAAACTTAATCTTACATTAAGCGTAAATATACAGTGATCATGCATTGAAACTTTAGTGAATAATCGTGGTTTTCTATAAAGGGCAAAATTTCTATAGATTTGATATTGAAATAGTATTTAAATAAAATAATAAATCCTAGTATTGTTGTTTAAAATTAAAAATTATAAGACGCTGTTCCACCTTAACCATTAAAATGGGTTTTAATTTATTTTTACATGAAATACCATATTGGTAGTGGAGTTTAAATTACTTGTCTTTATGGCATAGTTGAAATTAAAAATAACCAAACTCCTGCAAAGAATGGAGATGTTCCTGATTAATGTTTTTTTTCTTTTTTTTTTTGGCGAGGGGCTACGAATTGTGTTTTGAATATCAAGGGAACATTTTTATCTGTTCAATAAAAAGACAGCTCACCAGCAGGTGCTGACTTTACAATGACCTCAGGCAGTTGCTTATCTTAACAAAAATATTATTCAAAACTAAAATAATAAGCGAAAATGGTTAACCGCTACGCTACGTGCAGTTTGTAAATGATAGCCACCTGCAAATGAGTCAAAAAGATTATTTGTGAGCTCTTTAAAAAAAAACACGTAAAATATGTGTAGATAAAGTCAAATGACAATGGCAGTATGTGCTTCTTTAGTATAATGCAGGTGTTATATAGTACTGAGGTTCAGTAAAGGTTCTCACTTAGAGCACATGTTGAGATTCAACTGGTTTGAGACTCGGCTATATTATTAGTCAGCTACATCCAGGATTTCCCAAGCAGTGGAACAAAATTGGCTGACTACAATCAGAGCTAGGTGCCCTGCAATCAGTCCAGCAACGTGTCAGGTACCTGTGAGCTAGCAGTGTTGTGAATGTGATGTCACTCTTCCAGCTGAAGCTTTCTAATCCTGGTGCACATAACCTCAGGGTTTGCTAGTTTGTATCCAAGCTAGTCTCTTGGCTCTGGATTCAATTCTTCGATGAACTATCACAAACTAGAGCTGACATTTTAAATTGTTGGTCTGCTCCTAAAACATGTCAGTTACTTATATTTCTCAGCAAATTTAAAACCTCTTACAGTCAAGGAGCTGAAAATTATTAAAAACGTCTAATGAGTGAATTATTTCGTTTTTATTTAACGTGGAGTTTATATAATGAAAACTCTGCTGACCAGTGATCATAGATGAAACTTTTTTCTGTGTAAGAGCATCCAGGGTATGATCAGCAGGTACCTCCATATGTTTTGGGAGTCAAAGAAACAAGTAATAGGTTAATTCCATGCTGAAAAGAGAAGAAAGAAAACACAACTTGTGTTTTCTTTCTGCTCTTTTCAGCATGGAATAAACCTATTATCTGTTCCTTTGCAGCCTACGCATGCTGACGCAGCTACCCACCTGAACTATGTTTTGGGAGTGCCCTATGTGTTTGGGATTTGGGGCACATGTGACTAATACGTTCTCTGAAGTAACTGGTATGACTGTGCCAAAGAGCCCAGACTGCTCATGCGTACTGACAACTCACAGGTTACTGTTAATCTTAAAACAAGACATATTTTACTGGTAGGTCTAACACCAGCCAAAAGAATCTTGTTTCATGGGGCTGGGTGGAGTAGATACCTCTAAGTTCAACTTTTAAAGTTGCATTCATTTACTGAAATTGTGCAAAGCATGTCCAAGTTTCCTTGTACTAGTAAACTTGTGTCAGCTCGGACAGATGCCTTTTTGAGCTGAAAGAACTTACTTATCTCACCCCCCATTTCTTCTATTTTTGTGTCTTTTTTCTTCTCTTTAGTGTATGAGCTTCCATAGAGATGCATGTTAGAGTTATTACCTTCAATATGTTCAGGCATGTCTTATTTATCACATTCCTTCTTCATGTTGAGTTCTTGGGCACAAATTATATCCATGCTTCCTGATTTACAGGCACAAAGGTGGGGTGGAATATAAAATATGAAACTGATATATCAGCTACACTGATGTCTCAGCTACGAAAACTACCACGGTGCCATATTCAACATGGTATATTTCTTGTTCCTGAGGCTAGGAGCCAGCAAACATCTTGTTATAAAATGTTGCACAGATTGAATTATGATAGGGACAGACTCATGTAAGGTTTCTACTGCTGAGAGTTAGAAAATCAGATTTTGTTAAAAAACACAGACATATTTTGGATGACCCTAACTGGTTGCTAACAAAGTGTAAAAATAAAAATATTACAATAAATAAGTAAAAAATTAAACATGTGCCTGGTAAACAGCACAAAGAGTATAGATAAACCATGGCATGAATTTCACATCTACCAAACAATTCATTATTTAGAGATCAGAAAGGGTGTACCCACAGGGATAGGGAATCTCACTGCCCCACAACTCCTTCTTTAAACTTTGGCTAACTGTCATGCACATCTAAGAGAAAGCAAGGTTGGAGTCTGTTAGCTCATCTTCGCTGGGGATTTAGAAACACTTTAAGTTAGCCCTCTCTCTGTTTCCTTTGTAACCTTACAACCAATGTACAACTGTAAAAACAGGCAAAGGCCCAGCAATCTGTCAGGAATCATGTACTCCTCAGTGAGTTAACTTAGCAAAGTAATAAATAGTGGAAGTGACCTGTCTTTGGCCTGAAGCAGGACAGAAGAATGCTAAACTGGATTTTCATCAAGTTGCACTGGAAAACATACGGCTCCTGGCTGCTTTCACCCTTTTTTAGATTCATTTGCTTGCAAAAAAATGAAAAAGGAAGTGTTGCTTCACTCTTTCAAAACGGGCTGCTGAGTGTGAAATGTAAAGTCATTTGAGTTGTTAATGGGCTGTGACCATGTAGATGCCTACCTCATCTTTTAAAATTTCATTTAAATATGTAAGTCACTAACAGTCCAGTCAGAAACAGTTCAAATGAACGTGCATCGGTCTCACACAGTGGTTTTTGATTCCTTAAATACGATCTTAAATTTTCATCACAATGTTTCATAGTCTCAATCCAAATGAAGAAAGAAGGCAATGCAAAATTAAAACTAAAAAAAATCTGGAAACATTCCAATTCAGCACTCACCTCTCTCTTTACACTATATATAACATTTATATATTATGTAATATTACGTGTTATCTAATATTCACAAGATGTTTCTTTTAGGAATAATAGGAAGCTTTTGTGTGCATAATTTAAGACACACTGTTAATGGCTGTTAACCTTAAGGAATTACCGATAAAACTCTATCAATTTATGGCAACTTACTGATTCAATACAATTGCTTTAAACTGCTTTAAAAAAGATAACTTCCACGTACACAGTAATAAGGAAAATTGAAAGCTATTCACAATATGCACATTTTTGTATTTATTCATATCCAGAACAATGCATATTAACAGATAACTTAATTTCCTTAAAGTCATGCACAGCACCTTGGACTTTTTCTAACATCAGGCTATGTTGTTCCATGTTCCATTTGCAGCTTCAAAGTTGAATTCTTTGTCCTTGAGCAGTAATACTGTCTGCCCTTCTAATTTCTTCATCTTTGCACTCATTTAAGGTTATTTCAGCTTCTGGTCTTGCCTAGTATGCTTTACACACTACACAGGCTATAAAAAAGCAAAGCAAGACATCTGCTTTAAATACCTCTGGAAAACCCATTTCTTTAGAATACAGTTCTAATACAGAGCAAATGAAAAGCATTGTTCTAAGGTTATTCTATACCTGTAAAATGTGGAGAAAAAAGGATTTCTCCATGAGAAGTAATTCTACAATGTGGAGGTCTACATTGTTTGTCACTGTAATTAATTCATTTTTAATAAATGCAAATATGAAATGAAGACTGCCTGATGTTATGTTGTAATTTGTTTTGTTTTAATTTTAATTTATAATATCTGTTAAAAATAGATTAAAGAAAATATCTGTCTCCAAGTGTATTAAGAGAATATTAAATACTGTAGCAGCCATGGAGAGCTGTTTCATCTTTGTTAGAACTCATGAGAGTGGTACTGGTATTCGTTAACCAGCAAAACTACCTTACATGCAGACTTTATAAAAATAACTTTTGTATGATTCATTTATTTTAATCCACACATGCAGCAGTAGAAACAAGTAGAAAGCTCTTTATGCATTTGTCTTCTAGCTTTGTGGAATATTCAGAACTACAGTAACCTTGACCTGATAGATGCAAAGTAGAATTAGAAGTATCTTTAGACATTTCTGCTTTCCAGTGTTGTGTAACTGAGTTCATTTGTACTCGTATAGCCTATAATTCATAGCATGGCTTATAAAAATCTATCCATTTATTGATCTGTCTGACCTTCCATCTAGATATTGTAGGTGGTCATTTTAAACCTGGAAGAATCCAAGTTATATTGATTTCCCTAAAATATGTTATGTCAGAGAATCAGTATCGCTACCAGTGAAATTTAATGTTATATGTGTTCTCTCTCATGGTTTTAGTTATAGATTTCAATTAATTCACACACACACGACATCATCCAACCTGTAAATTGTGGTAATTCTGGAACCAATTATGCAGGATATGTCTCAATTTGTTCTGCATTAAGGGCACACTGTAAATGGGAGACCAGGCCATACGGAGAGCAGATATCCAGAGCTCATGAAATTGATGAACTGAGACCTGCTGGTAGTTCTGACTTCACCATCTGGAATTCTAGTCTGGGGTTATGCAGAAAGCTTCTGACCCTAGATTCAACTTTTAACTTGGGAAAAAAAAAGCCTCATCATGTAAGAAAAGCCACTGTGTCAAAGTCCTTTATCTTGCTATTATCTGGGAAAGAAGAAAAAAACAACTTTGAGAAACTCTATTTCCTGGCATGATTCTGGTGCAAAGTTATAAAGTTCAAAACAAACTCTTTACCAGCCTTTAAAAAGACAAACAAAAGTTCCTGCACTCCAAAAAATAGGGCATATTAGCAGACTTTCTCCACAATGTTCTTTTCCAGATAGACATGTAAAATGGTGCCATCTATGGTATTTATCTCTATTTATATACACTAGTAAAACAAGATAAGAGAGGCGGAAATATGACATGAATCAGAGTGGCTAAATCTAACCATGCCCTATTTTAAGACGTGCCCAGCTTCCTTGATGCAAACCTCAGTTTCAGCCATTGCTAAATCTTCAGTGATTCATGTTGTTGCATCTACAGATAAAGCAGAGTGTAAACATATAATCTCGGCATTAAGTATGAGATTGTTGATGAATGTGCAGTTTGGTTCCTTACATAAACCCTTCCTCCCCTACCTCCCTCTTCCAGCTCTAACGGAAGAATTGCATGTGGACGAGATTTCATGAATTACATGAAATCCGATTGTGTATCGTGAATGTAAACAACAAATTATCAAAAGACAATTGACTTCATGAATGTGTATCGTAAGAAAGTAATAACAGTAGCCCACAAATAGACCGCAGATAAGGTCACGATGAGGAAGCCACCACTTAAAAGTAAATCAAGCTTGGTGATGCATTTATAACCAAAACACAAACTAGAAATATCAACATATTCCTGCAAAGCATTGCTGAAATGTATCTATGAAGTGATTTTAACGCTAATGTAGATTTAGTCCATAAAATGCAATAAGGAAAGAAGTGTGAATGGGACAATGCAATGATCTATATATAGTCTAAAGTTTCATTTGACGGAACATGAATTTCCTGAGATAAAGCTTTTCCGAGTGTTACAGTAAAAAAACTAGGATTCTCCACAAATATTTAAGGCAGATTATTAAACATGCCTTGTTATATACAAACTTTATGTCTGTATATACAGATACTCATGTTTGCCTACACACATTTGTCAACATTTTGAAAGAGTGTCTCACCTTATAGCCACTGTCCTCTCCTACCTTCCTACAGCACACCACATACTGCAGGATATTCCTACAACTTGTAATGAGCACATTGACATGTTAAGAGTGGGTGTGAGAATAGAAAGAAATGGTGCACCATGTCTTGCTTGTAGCAGAAAAAAATGGGAAAAGGTTCTTTATCCTCCCCAAGGAACTCAAAGGCATTTTGTACATGTCCACTGAAGCATTTTAAATAATAGCACAGAAAAGTAATGATTCCCTTGGCCATTATAATGCATTTTTTGTGCACAAACAACAAATTATCAAAAGACAATTGACTTCGTTTGCCCAGGAGAACTCCGGCACCAAATCCAATCTAGATGACCCTAAAAACATATTATACACACACTACAAAAGTGTTATCAGAGAATATCTTAGTCTCAGGAACAAAAACTGATTGCTAAACATTCATTTTTTTCTTTTCATTAATTTATTAGTAACATTTTTTTTCTTATCAATTTTTAGGAATCTAAACAATGCTTGGGAGCTAGTAGACATTATTCAGCCAGCAAAATGGAACAATTACACTGATGCCTTCATGGGCTAAACACTCTTTTAAAGAACTACTTGAGTTCAAAAAAAGAACATTTAGTCAAACAGATAAAGCCAAGTCTTTCCAGGAGCTCTGGCTGCAACAGGGTACAGTATGTCCAGTGTATTCATTTTAGGCATCATCATTATTGATGCAGCAGAACAATGTTTTACTGTGCTCGTTTTCTACAGTAGAGATATTATTTCTTTAAAACAAACTCACACATAATGTTGAAAAAAGTCTGCTGATGATTCCTTACTATATTATGCACCCCATTTATCTGAGAGGAGCTCCAAATGGAAATAAAAGATAAAAAAACACAGTCCAGTGGAATGAAGCCTCTTTTTGTTCGAGCTAAAAAGATGTTGGAGCCTGTCAAAGACTCTTTATTCACTCCCTTTTGTTATCTCGTGATATGAGTGAAAGTCCAGAATAACACGGTTTGGGCTTAAATAAGTGAAAATGTAAAAATGCCATGCAGGAGGCTGAAGAAAAAACACTCCACACCCACAAGGTTTTGATCCTAGAAAGTCTGAAAAATAACTATCTTTGGGGACAACTGCAAAACCAAGATTAAGTCTCACAAACTGAAACTTCACCAGCGACATAATGTACAGCACATACAGCATCTTCTCCTCATTCATTCTTTCGATTAGAGTAACCATCTCAGTATTAGCTCTGAAACAGGTGACACAAGCCAGTTTTTCCTCTAAACAGAACCCCCTCTTCACTAAACTCATCTTTGTACTTCAGAGTACATTTAAAGCATGGCAGAGGTAAGGTCAGGAACAAAGTGTCATGAGCAAAAGTCAGAACACCTCAGCAATAGGCAAGGGCTCAAAGTGGCTGCCACAAGACATCTCAAATTAGCCTAAAAAGAGTTTGATGAGCTGAATGGGTAAGAGGTGTTGGTGTAGTTATTGCCTAAAGGGATATACAACCACACACTGAATTTTACTCACTGAAATGCCTCCCAAATCTTACGATCATGGAGTGACTGGAACATACTTTTGTTCTAATATAATTACATTTTTGCACGGAATTATCCCAAAATAAAACATACATGAAAGTGCAATTAGCATTTGTATTAATGTCATGATCACAAAAGGCAATTACTTAGCTCTAAGTTAAAAATAACAATTCTTGCTTTGCTGTCCCAATACTTTTGGAGGACAGTGTATATGAGCAAATGACAGCAAACAGCAACAGACTTTCCTACCTTACTGACTAGAGGTAACTGACTGAGGTAACAGATCTGTAACCAACTTTTAAATGTGTATATATTGTTCTCTTGCGCTAATCAGAAAAGGTACCATCATTACAAACTTGTATAACTACATATGCAGCATTTACTGAAGCACAATAAAAAAATCACATTTACCTAGGAATGATTCTACAACCCCAAAAGTACATATTAAAGCACTGTATAATCTATTTGCATGTGATTTATTAAAAGTATGTAACAGGAATGGATGAGTATTTTTCAGTTATACAAATTTCATGAGATATTGTTATTACTTTAGTTATCTTAAGGAGTCGATGGCGGGAAAAGAAAATAATTAAGAAGCACAATACAAAACGCTGCATTTTAAGTTTTATAACAATGCTGGACAGAACAGTACATTAAAAAGAGACTAAATGTTTTGTAAGAGATTTTCTGAAGTATTTCAAACACTGGCAGCTCTTCAAAAGGCTAAACTCTTAGAGATTCTTTATTTAACTATGTATGGGAACAAGTCCAACATTACCTAAACAGACAGTCAAGAAATGGGAGAAGAGGTTGTGGAATATCAGCCAGCTTGGTACCACCAGCTGCAAACCCATTAATTAATGTACCTTGGTATGCCGCAGTATGAATGACCTTGGATACTTGTTAAAAATAAAAAAGATAATCTTTAAAGGAAAGTGTGTGATTCCCATGGACATCTAAAATGTATCTTGTAGGATTTGCTCAGCTTTTGGCTGTAAATTAAACCTAATTGCTGGGACACTTCATAGAAGCTCATCTTATCCCAAGGACATATCCAGGAATTCAGTGCAGTGTTTTAAATCATATGTGAATGCTGCATTGCTGAGAGAGTTGCGATTTTGGATTTAGACATTTGTTTAAACTCCTCTGATGATTCTATTTTTTTTTACAAATGCTGCAGGAATCTTCAGTGCAAATGCTTTACTGCAGTACGGTCTTGTACTGACAGCACAGAGTTCTGTAATGTCTTAAACAACATCGGATAAACTGTCTCACTGTAGATTCTAACATACACCCATAAGGTTTAGTATGAAGTTAAAAAGCAGAAATATTTCTTCTTTTGCACAGTTTATTGTTTATTCACGTATTTTGTAATTTGCTTGTTAATATAACCTTTTTTTATACCTACCATAAAGCTCTCTGAGATGCTACTTTTAAAGGCACTATATGAAATCAAGTTTATTATTATAAAAAAATAACCAAAAAAATCGCTATATACTACTATCCAATTAATACTACTATCCGGATGATAAAGATTTACAAGTGATTCAAAGGTTGGATTTGCCATATTTGAGAAAGTAGCTTTCAAGCCTGATCCCATTACATCTCAGAAGCTAGGCAAGGACAGAGCTGGTCTGTAAAGCAGCTTGATGCTGTGTAGAAGATGCTGGTGGACCAGCAGACTGTACTTCTCCATCTAGACTAACATTTACAAACAAAATACCGTATGCTTTGGTGTGATATGGGGTTCCACATATCCTCTGAAAGCTGATTACAGACACCAGCTGTAGGAGATCCTATCCAGAGCATGAGCTATTAAACCGAGGTCCTGATTTGGTAAAAAAAATCAAAAGAATAGGGATTTGATAGGCAGTGTTGTGGGTTACTTATATGGGCTTGTACAAACTAAGCACTAAATAAATGTAATAATTTCAGTATAAGGATTTAGCCCAATAAGCCCAAAGTGGCTTATAGAGTGCCAAGAAACTATATAAAGAAGTATGACAAACATCTAATTATTAGTACACTTTTATCTATACAGTGTATCTATTTTTCATGTTAGCGTCTTCATTGTCGACACAATAAATAAACAAGCAAATAAAAACATATAAAGATAAAAGTACAGTATATGTCCTTGACTCAAAAAGCATTGCTGTAATTTCTATAAGAGAAGAGATCTCCTTTTGGAAGCCGTTTACAATTTGAGCCAGTTAAGATCATTTTGAATTATTTTGTAGCTTGAGATATGTGGAACGACAATAAAAAAACGTTTAAAAAAATCCCATCAATATCAGTAAGCAGTAACGTATATATATACTTAGAACACACAATTAATCTTTTGAAGGAAAATACCTCCGTCTTGAGTTTAGTTTATGAGGATGAAAATCCATTGAGGATGGCTTTATTCCAAACAGACATCAGAAATTATGTTTGGTCAGAACATTTCTTCTAAGATAGCATCTCCGCGTTAGAATGATATGGGATCGGTTTAGCAGGAATCAAATATCCAGGCCTACAAATCATTACAAACCGCTTATCTCTTGCCAGATAGAAAGTCCTGAACTCTGTGCAGAGAAACACGTCAAGCTTGTTTTCAGATGAAGGATCAAAATATGGGAACAATAAATGAGGTGGGTCTTGCTTTTGATAAAAAAAAACACAATTCAATTAGATTTATTACTTCTGAAGAAAGAATCTCATTCATGTGTGACTTTCTTTCTGCTAGAAAGTATTGGTCCTATTTTACTATTGCAAATACAGAGGCGGAGATGTTAAACATCTGTCTATCTGCACAGTGCAATGGCCCAACCGCTGGAGTTGGTTCCAAGCCCCGCGTTTCTAGTAATGCTGCCTTTTTCCCAAGGAGAAAACTTTTCGCATCATCTGTGTTTTCACTTTGTTTGCTGACTTCCTTGCTTCGAGTCCAATTGTGTATGCAGTTAATAATTCCCTGTTGTTGTTTCTGCTTAGATGAACTGTAGTTTGACATGAAAAATGCAAACATTCAAGCAAAATCTGAACTTCCCCAATCACACCTCCCCTCAGCTGGCTCTTCCTCTAAGGCCCTGTGTTTTCTGTAACAGTGGCTTGATGACTGAGCCAAGCTCAAAACAGCAGAACGTCCATCAGATATCTTAGAGTAGGGTAATGAAGCTGGGAGGCAAGGATTTATCACAGAATTGCAAACAGAATAATTCCTGTCATTTTTTCTGCTTATAATCAAAAGGAGACAATGTGTCCTTATCTATCAATTTCCATGTACGTGTGGCCATGTTCCATCAGCTCTCTGACCTAGCTAGTCACAAATTACGAGTCTTTTGTTTGATGGCATCTTCTTGTTAATCAGTCCTAATACTTTTACCCAGTGGGAATCTGAAACACATCCTGGGCTTTAAATTTGTGTCCAACAGGTGGTTAAATTTTTGTGTTTAGCTCTGGGAATAAAATGGTTAGTTTCAATGACAGGACTTATAGCATAAAGGAAAAGGAAAACACAACATGATAAAAAAACTAAAGCTGTTCTGATTGTTGACTCTGTAGAATACATTTATGATCTCTAACTGTGACTGATTAACATACTCATTTACATCATTTACTCTTATGAATGTAAAATAGAGACTGACTACACCAAAATCAAAGTTGTAGTGCCCAATGACAGAGAATCCATACCTAAAATGTGAATGAATCATTTATAATATAAATTACTGTTAAAGAGCTTACTGCTAAGGATCATAGGACGTGTTCCTGTCATACAAGGATTTCAGCTTTTAACTGTGGTAATTCCATAAGCTTACACCACTTACAGTTATCATGCTGAATTCTGTGGTTTATTTTTTATTTACAATATAAAGCCTCCAATTCAAATTCTTCGATCAAATATTAAATCCCAACTATAAACCTTTGCAAATCAATGTCTATGTTCCTTATTTTAGTATTATAGGCCTTAAAGTCTGTTAATGGCCATTATGTAAACACACTCAAATGACAAAAAACTAATCAATCATGCCAAAAGTCCATTGTAAATGCATTTAAGACTGATTGGCCCATTCAAAGCTAAATCATCCACATTCCTGGAATGTTGTAGCTCTTTGTCTCCACAGATTAGAGAGAAACAGAGTAATGCACATTCCTTTCTTCCTGAATTAATGGTTCAACTAATATTAAATGTAGCTCTTTTGCCACTTCATTAAGTAGAATTCTCTACTTGTAATTCTCTCTACATTTGGAAATGTCGCTGATGTATTGCTACTTATAAGTGTACAGAAATGTACAGAAAAAGACATTTCAGATACATTTTTTAATTTAAAAATATGTTTAGCCTGCTTTTACACTAGCAATAGGCATACATAGACTGCTTCTGTTTCCAATGCACAAACAGGAGCTTTGAAACCTATTTGAAAATTATTTCAAAAACAAATGCCCAAAGGTTCTGACTACTTATCATTTCATTAAAAGGTAAAGAAAATAAAACAAACCTATATGATTAAAGCATACGTTTTCACCATTACCATAACCATCAGAAAACTAAACAAATCTTATCATTACAGTACAGAGGGGAGAAAAAAAATCTCCTGTGTCATTGATAGACCAGGAACTGCAATGATTTTAATCTGCAAACCTTTGACCTCATTTTTCTCATAATCTGGCAGGTCATAAAAGGTTGACCTGTGTGTAATCCGTCACGCAGCTGTGAATGAAGCAATTAGAACAATGTTCTTCCTCAATATTTTAAAATTAATTTCTTTTCAGAGTACAATTTATAAATTCATCAATGCCCTCCAGCAATGTGCCAGTAGCATGAGGCATGCAAGTATTTTTGTCCATAACTCATTCATTGAATAGAAATCAAATACACACAGAACACATTTCGCAACAGTGGAACAGACTTCCGTCACTGTATTCCGGGAACTTCTGAAATTGATGGTTGTGCCAGAGTTTTTCATTTCAACAGGAATCCATTCTACCTGTCTGGGTAGAAGCTGAGGGCAAACACATCTGAGTAATTTGCATTATTGCATTTAAAAAATGTTTTTTGAATGCTGAACCATCCACTAAGCCTCCTAGCACTTTAAAGGGGCTATGAAGGTCAATAAAATATGGTGGATGAGGATCTCAGTGCAGGAACAGAGAGTGAACTGGAGAGCATCTACAGTACATTACCCTACGTTTTCCCCTCATTAAATTCTCACTAGGGCCTCAAGAAGATGCATCCACTGGTAGTGTTGATCTTAGGATGTCCACCACCAGCATACCACTGGCTCATTCAGACGTGCAGCTGTCTACTGCAACCCAGGATGTATGATGGGAACTGGAGACCTGGGGCACCGCGTTGAAAAACAAGCCTGCTCTTGCTAATCGGGATGAAACAGCACAGGGCGAGGGAATGTGGGAAAAGGAAGATCTGGAAGTGAAAGTGGCACCTTTGATGAAGCTCTTATCACATTGGTGTGGGGGCAAGCCTTACCAATAAAAAAATAAACAAAAGAGCTCAAGCAGGCTTCATCCTATGCTCAGCAATGGGATGGAATACAAGCTTCACTTTCACATCCAAGGCCTCCCAGGACTGTAGGATCTGGAGTCCAACTGGTTTTCTATTTTTTGTTAAGTTGCCGATATCCCTTTTTAACTTATATTCACTCTTTTCTCTGAAACATGAAACCGCCCAAGGTTCAAAAAGACAAAGAATTCTGGCTGGATTCTGGACCCTGCAAACAGGCTGCAGGAATCCTGATACGACATTTGCAAGGTGTCCTGAACGAACAGCCTGGTATGGCTGCTCTTCTTGAACATGATAGATCAAGCCAATGGTACACCGAGACACAGGTACCGAGACCTCGGAGGCCTTTACTATCACAATGAATGGGCAGAATGCCTGCATATGCCTGACATCAAATGATAGGTTTTGTCTTAGTCAGAGCCTGTAGTCATGTTTCTCAAATATTGTATCACCTCAGTAAGTTGTATGGCTTCCTTTTGCCATTGATGCCAAGAGTCATATATCTCTTTCACAAAAGGTAGAAAACAAGCCCTTTGAATGTCTGTATTCCCTTAACCATAGTGTAAGGTGTTAATGAAGGAGAGATCCACATATAACAGCAAACATGTTTTTATTATGCAAGGAATATTGCAAATATTCATATAGCAAGACACCAACAGCAACAGCACAGCTGGTTGACCTTCCTTCCTACTGTCCTCTCTCCAGCTCTCTCCTCTTCACCAAAAGGGGAAGTAACACAACACAGACTCAACAACACGAGCACATAGTGCCCAGCACGTGAAACAAAGTTCTTGAGTAAATAAATTAAACATACACACATTTTCACTTTCTTTTGTGACAGCATTATAAGATCATGGAACAACGAGAAGCACATATACATACAGTAGTGCTTCAGGGTGCATGGTCAGGTGACAATGCAGCATGTATAAAGAAATTGTGAGGTTTAACAATGTTGAACCCCAATTCATACTAAAACTTTTCAGTTCCACGATTTGCAAACAGCGTTATGTGTTTCAATTCGAAGTTAGCAATGTACAGTATAACACAGCTTGTTAAATCAGTCAAGCTGCAGATCTCTTCAATGATATCATAGGCTATCTTCCAGAGTTCAGCAAGAAAATACAGAAACAGCGGCACCCTGGCGACAGCATACAAACCAGGGAGTTCATTAATCACAGCAGCATGGTCTGGGGGTCACTGGGTTAAACTAATGATGCACATCCATTGAGCCACATGTAAAGTTGGTTTTCACAGCTCTTATCTGTCCAGATTGACTTGGTAAAAAGCAGGATTACTGTTATCAGTGTGATGTTACAAGCCATAACGACATTGGGGGAAGATATTAGTTACAAACAAAGCTCCGTCTGTGCACAGAGTGGTACTGTACATGCGGTACATAACGTTATTTGTGTCAGCAACGCAGGAACGTAAGAGCTCCACCATTATTCACTGTAAGGCAGTCGACAGACTGCTTTGAAACAGCAGCCTACAGTATTTAGAAACATCCATGACATTCATCTCGACACACAACATTATTGCAAAAGAAAACAGTTGTTAAATACATGCTCCTCAGCATATATCTTAGATGCTTTCCTCTTGCCGAGTCCTAAGAATGTTCTTTGTATTATGCATTATAGTAAAACCAGAGTACAGAGCAGTGAAACACTACAAAAATGTGGTACAAACATGGTAAAGTGTGGAATGAAACTATTATACAAATCATAGAGAAGCACATAAAACATAGGGAAAATGCACAAGCATTTCACAGAAAGTAACACTTTCAAACACTTACAAAAAGTAAGATTTCCTGAGTCCACAACTGCAACATACTCATTTTAGCTTAGTGATGTGTCGTGCATATAGTTAACTGCCCTACAGTCTACTGTGCTCTCAATACTAATACTTTCAGAAAAATCCATATTTTTGTTTCCATTCAGTAATTCATAAGATAAGACAGAATACATCATTAAAGTTACAGTATAGTGAAGTATAGTCTCTGAATGGTGAGTTGCAGGTTCGAGCTCCTGCTGCAGATACCTCTAACTTTCACTTTAACCTCTTGCTTTTACCGTCATTTTAAAATTACACACTTTTTTGGTTTGCCTTTCACAAGTCCATCCGTTGAGGTAACGGCCACAATGGCAGGCACACTGGTGTGATCTGTATGCAAATGGTGAAGAAGCTATTAACAGGATGAGTCATTCTTTTCCAGCTCTTGCCTCATTTTTGATATGGCAGGGGCAGTTTTTTGCTATCTTGCTGGAAATGCACAAGTGGGAGGGGAGATGGTTAGACATGGCTGCAGTCCAATGCAAATAAATTGGCAACTTTTAGGAGCTTGATAGTAAAAAGAAATAAAAGACTTTAAACAATGCGACATCAAAAAGTCTCTTTGACGTACTGCAACCGTCTTTTAAATAATGTCAGCGGATAACACAAGGTTGGAAAAATCCCTTCTCTATGAACGCATACAAATATAAGTTCTATGTATAAGCCTTGTAAATTAATAATAAATCTAAGAATGTAAAAAGCAATAGCTTATGTTTTAGCACATATACAGTATATATATCAAATATATCAAAAGGAAACAATGTGACAAGAATATATCAAAGTTTTCATATATCAAAGGGATGTTTCTTATTTCTTCAGGCTAAATCCAATTAACATTTCACAACTGATATTTGCCTTTCTGTTTATAAAGTGTTACGTAGGTTTATGTGAGCAAATGTCTGAGAAATACCAATAAATTTCTTCAAATGACATGCAGTAACAGTGCTGGCAACAGCAATACAGAAATTCCAATCCCGGTACCAGGCACATTAGCTTATTTAATACAATTTTGAAATATAGTCTGAAGTGTGCTCTATCTGTTTACACTTTTAAATATTTTAATTGTTGTTTCTTGTCTTCCAGTCACACAGAAAATGTGTTGATTATTAACATTAACAACAATCACACAATGTGCCTGTCATGTATATTTTAGTATATTGTTTGTAAATGTGAGAGAACATATAGAATGAGTGTATGTCCTTGGCAAGACGATCCATTCAACTTGACATATAAGTTTTTTCTGTATCAAAAGTCACGGTCTATTTTATTTATGCTTTTCAAAGCCATGTGTTGTTCTATTTACAAGTGTTTTTTTTTTCCCCAAATATGAAGAGCAGGAAACTTTAAGCAGCTCTGGGCAAGGGACGATGTTTGAGATCTGTGTCTTCATAATAGAGGTCATCGCAATTCAAGATCTCCAAAAAAAGAACATATTAGCATTTCCTTCAAACCCTTTGGTTTTCTATGAAGAGAGATCCTTTCCTGGAGATTTTCTGTCCATGACACTCCTCTAGTTCAGCATATCACTTATTCATCATCTGCTTTCTCTTTGATAAATGACTCTGACCTCCACAAACATATGGTTATTTTTTTATTTTTAATCTTTGTTTGATCTTTATTTTCTTTTTTCTTTTGCGCTGTGAAATGTTTAACTAAGAGAATAGAATAAACAGAAATGATTGTGGAGTAGTCTGATTATCTTTTGTCTAAAACAGAAAAAAGAACAAGCTTAGTGTACTTTTAGCTGCACTTAACTCTATGGAACCTTATTTCCAAATCCTGGAGCGGATGTCATATTGGAATCCTGCCAAAACGTTGTTCGCTGCTGTTAATTATAATGACTGAGTTACACTAAATTTTCAAAACTTCACTAGAAGCACTTGTACCTCCAGCACAAAACATGAGTAACTTAAGTGTTACCTAAGATCACTCATTGTTGGGATGTGAACCTATAAGGGAAATAAGAGATTTATTTTTCTATTTTTATCTATCACCTTCTGAATGCCCTTATATAATTTTTAGTTGATAAGCACAAAGCAATTTCTGTAAATGTAACAACAGTCAATTAATATAATACTTTGCCATGTCTTACAGTTTTATTTTCTTTGATAAATTGTTTATATCTACCCAGTGTGGATCATGTACACAACCTGGAATAACAGCAATGACACCCTTTTGTTCCCACACAGAGAGAACAAGGAGGTGCAGAGAGGTTTCTCTGATGCACACTCTATGAGGTTTAATGACAATTGTAAGAGGTGCCTACAGACACCTGAGAAGTGGTAGTTTCTCTGGGGGCTCAGACTGGCCAACTAATCCCAACTCATCCACCAGAGAGCACTGAGTTTGGGAAACCCCAGTCGCAGCTGACTAGTGAAATAACCCAGTATTGAACTTGTGACTCAACCTGCACATTGAGAGAGTATCTTCCCTATGTGAAGCATTCAAATGGGGAAGACTACTGATGACTCCTTAGCTTTAAGAAATTATAACCTTCCAAAACATAATTGTGGAGGTATTGCAGATTGCAGAAATGTCAGAAAGCACTGAAGGAAAAGTACTGAAGTATGTGAAGGACTGTTTATCTGGCATCATTGGAGTAGACCCCTTTTCTGAAAATAATAAACAGCATTATGTGGCTTAACTCTTCTTAATTCTTTAGCAGACTTGAGCAGGAATCATTAAAAATTGTGTCAAGAGTATAGCACCAAAAAATCACTGTTATAAACTGAACAAAACTGGGGGAATTGAAAAACTTTAACTAGAAGGTTTGTAGAACAAAACAAATTACACTTGTTAAAATAGTAAATGGTATTTCAAAATGAGAAAAGGATTACCTTGCAGGGTCAAATAAAAGCCTCTTTAGCACTAAAGAATAAATTACTTTCATTCATTTTAAAATAGTTCCATGATGATTTGAACACCTAGTCCTTCAGCAGTGAAGGAACTTAAACTTCGCCAGGCTACATTCCTCAATATAGGAATGCAGACCACGTGGAAGCCTGTGGTAAGCTTTGGGTTCACTGGCAAATCTTGTAACTAAAGACATTTGTTTTCTTTTATTTTTATGGAGCCAGACATAGACAGGTCTGTTTTCGGATTCAGGTACAGTAAATTCAAACTGACATTGAAGTCTATTTTGAGAAGAAGATGATTGAACAAATTGTTGCTTTACAAGTTTTCCTTAAGTGAAGAAGTGCTTCTCATCAGTTGGGTGCTGTGCTTCTTGGAGGGAGAGTTATGGGCTGACACCTCAACAGGGTGGCTGTAATGCAAGGAGGCTTCTATCTTAAAACCTAACTCCAGTGCTCTCTCAATCATTGCTGGAAAGGTTCATCCTTTATGGAGCTCACTTATTCCTTGAGATATATAGGCTGCAGTGACAGATTTCATGGCAGTGGGAGTATCATGTACCCATGTGATGTTCACATCCTCACAGAAATTAAAAACGTATGGGACAGACATGGTGGTCCTCACAGAGAATAATTCAATAAAACCTTCCTTGATGTATCACTGTTACTTTAATATTTTTCGCAGAAGGCATCACACACTGTTATCTCATAATTAAAAGATTGATAACTGAACTAAAGACAGAATTACAGAATAGCAAAATGGAACTTTTTTAAGACCAGATAAATGAAGCGACCTGTAAACTTTAAACCCCCTATGACCTCTAGTTGTGGTGAACCGGTTGAAGTTATTTATTCACTGTGCTGCAAGATGTAATCTGAGCAAGAGACCAGAGAGAGATGACTCACAGTCACAGAACGTAGCAAAAACGCATCGGTTAGGTAATAAACTGTAGGCATGCTTCAGGAAAACTTCAGAAGTATAATTTTGATTCAACACATCTCCTGTTCTCTCTTTTTTAGTATGTGACCTTGTATAAGAGTTTGAATTGCCAGATTTCTGCAAGTATAAAGGATTTTTTCCAATGGTCCATGGAGAGTCAATAAAAAAATGAATTATGTAATCTTAAAGGAAAAAAGGCTCTGTAATGTGCAATTGTGAAATCAGTTACTATTATAGTTTTATTTGGAAGCAAAATGACAGTTTCTGGCCACAGTCACACATACTCTCAAAGCCTGTTAGAATTCAGCAAAGCACATATCTACCCTGTGTTTACCAGACCACTATACAGTAAGAACTCAAAAAACAGAAATAACAGTTCCTGGGAAGAATTTATAAGACACTACAAAGAGAAGCATGAATGCTTATTTTGTACTTTGACAACACCTGGCCTCCTCTTTCAGAGACCTTTTCTCAACAGAACATCAGGAAGGCAACAGAGAAGCAGAAACTATTTGATTCTGTTGCTCTAAACTCACTTAGCCAGTTGATACTGTAATGGGTACAGCTCCACCAATGTGAAATCGCCACAAACACTGTAATGGAAAGGCACAAAGGACAGAGGTCTTTATTTCTTCTGGAGATGAGAAGAAGCTGGAAAAAGTACCTGGTGAAAACCCACACAGATGCTTGGGGGAACACACAAACTCCACACAGTCAAGCACTCCATACTAGAACTGAACCCAGCACCGGGGTGCTCTAAGGCAGAAGTGCTAACCTTATGTTCTTATGACAGTCAAACTATTCCATAAAAGACATAAAGGTAATAGTAATAGTAATAGGAACTGTAAAATAAAGTACACGGTTTGGCATAATCCTTTATGCAAATAACCCAGTAAACCTATAGAAATTTCAAGTTTTTGTCTAACCTGGCATGTGGTATATTACAATTTAGGCAAATGCTTTTGTTACTCTAAGAAATAAAATGTCTACTGATTTCAAACTTCAAAATCACGTTAAATTAAATATATGTTGTATATGCAGAATACCCTCACAACCCTGAAAACTCTGGAAGATACACTTTTTTCAGAGACCCTTTTCTTGCTACTAGGCTTTTGAAGAGCTGATAGGATTTTAGCCAAAATGTTAGGATTGAATCATGTCTCCTGGTGCAGCAGCTGCAGTATTTCAGTGAAAGATGGAGAGAGTTTCAACAGTCAGATTGCAGTCAACCTCTTACAGTGAATTTTCCCCTCAATTTAATAAGACTTCCTGGCATAATACATCATGACAGCGTTTGAAGTAAAGAGGCATTATTTGACAAAATGAGTTTCCTATAACCCCAGGAAATGCATCTGACATTCTATGAACATTTGCAAAAACTTAATATTTTCTCATGAAAGAAAGGAAAAAAATGTCTCTGGAAAGCGCCAATTCTTCTTTCTTTGTTCTTCCATTTTGGCCATTTTTGATTTGACAAAAAAAATGTGTGCGATACATCAGCACAGTTTTTAGCTGACTCACTGTTCATCTCTATTTCCTTCTCTAGATACTAACTAATGTCTCTTGTCTCAGGTTGTACTACTGTGCGGAATAAAACAATATCAACTAATTGACCAACACTATCTTAATACAAAACAAAACATTCAATAAAAGCTGAATAAACATTAGGAGTAATGCATGTTATCTGCATATTCCCATTATTGTCTTATTATAAGCTACAATCTATAATGCATGTAGTTACTTAACCTATTCTTGTTCATCACTTGTTGGGCAATTTACATTGTCCAGCAGTCTTGCTCAAAAGTTACCTTAAGCCCCAGAGCTCTTCAAAACATTGCATTCTTTCAAAGAGTTTATCTTCCAGGAGAGGGCTTTACTCACATTTTGGCTTTATTTCCCAACACTTTTAAGAACCACTTCTGAATTTACAGCCTTTAAAACTCAAGAAGAGCCCTGGTGTGTTCTGCCATTGAATTAATATATGTATTTTACTAAATGGTATTCACATGTAAATCTAAATTTGCTAATTTAATGGCAGTGTGAAACATGTAGTATTACATTTAATACTTAGTATGTTCTGTAGAACTACCACAGTAATAGCTATCTCCTTTTCATCCTACCCTTAACCAACTAACTTTAGAACGTAAAAGCCAGAGGAATTAACATGCTACTCACATGCTGTATTCTAGGAACCTAGACATCCAGGACACCAGTGTTAACAACCATGATACCATCTGTTCAGTTAAGATAGGAGTTCTCAATCCTGGTCCTAGGCTCCATTCTTTGGTTTTAACTCCAACCAAGTTGTTAATCATGGGTTAATTGATTTCAGTTTTCTATCTGAGACCAAGTTTTAAATTTACTTTCAAGTGTCCTAATACCTAATGTATACAATGTCTGTCCCACCTGTGTCTGTTCATCATAAATTGCCCATTAAGAGCTTTGTAGTCAGAATTAGGGGAGCTAATTCTTAATTAGCAAGCTCAGCAAAGGCTGCAATAAATGATTTATGCTGAAGGTGTTGGAAATAACGTACTTCAGATAGATCAGTTTTGAAGCCAGGGCCTGAGTGAAGAAAAACTCTCAACAAGCAAACTGATCAGATTAGATGTGATTAGATTCCCAGCTGGAATGACAAAGCAGCCCCAGGTTCTCACTGTTGAGAACCTCTGTTTCCAGTCGTGGTCCTGGAGGGCCACACACAAGCTGAGCACAGAACTGAACCCCTCACTGACTTCGTCATAGGAATAATTTAAACACTTCGACAGTTTTCAGCTTTTAAACTCATTGGACTTTGCCTTTTCACTATAACTTGTGATTTGTAAGTAAGGTAAACTACTCGTTTTGGGGTAGAAAAAAAGACCCTGTAACTATTCTCATCCAGCAGTTCATTAGTTCAGCCGAGGCTTCTGCTCAGTAAGGTACTCGCGGGGAATGCCAACCAGCAGGTATGTGGCCTTCAGAACCAGGATAGGGAGCCACTGTTCCAAGCAACAACACAGAGCCTTTAAAGGCTTCATTTTTTACCCTAATATAATAATTGTATATATTATAGTAATATATGATAAATCATATTTATTTTCATACATATCACTATTGATTTTTGCTCACAGCAGTTGTTGTTTTAAACATACTTTTTGATTTTATGCATATATTATATGACTTGAAAGCTAGTCAGGACCTCAGGAAGCCAGAGCCTGTCCCAGAATCTTAAGGCACCAGGCAGGACTGAGCATGCATGGACAGGACTGTCACTCTGGACAGGACACCTTGAGAGGTGGGGGGAGACTGTTGCACCCAGAGAAGACCTGTGCTAGCGCATGCAAACTCCACATGGGCCGATTCCTGTAGCAGGAGTCGAATCCAAGACCCTGGCACTGTAGGGCGGCAACAACACAAGCATCAGTTATGAACAACAATAGAAACCACTGTGCTACAAATTTCTGTAATTCATGCAAGCAGGTATAAGAATCATTATAATCATTAAAAACATTATAAAAGAAAAATAAATATATTGTTAAAAGTGTATAATTTTCCATTCAAAGATGCTATGCTTACAATTGTACAATGCACAATTAAGATCTCTCAGAAAATCATGCAACACTTTGGTCACTACTTTGCAAAAAAGATATTGTTGCTCAGGAGTCAGTGCAGAGATGTGTGACAGGATACGTTTCCATGCTTAAAGCAATGTAATATACTAATAGGATAAAAAATGAACCTTTTAAGTCAACAGCAGCAGTCAGCTACTAGCTGCTAGCGACTGAACTGCCTAAATGCGCCGAAGCATCTTCATTTGTAATCTTTCTTATATTCGTGTTCTAAAAATATTATGAGCTGCATATTGATTGATGCAGTTATTGTATTGTTTCGGAGAAAAACAACATCATGGTGCATTTATCTAGCATAACTGTAAGTGTAATGTAAAAATATGGATTTTAATGATTAGTGAAACGTTCTCAATAACAGACGGCCTGGCCCTTTAAGGCGATAACCCGGAAGTTTTAAGGTCTGCCGGCTGATGGAGACAGTTTCTCTTTCCGGCGACCAGCTCGGCGAAGTGGTGGCGTGGTTGTTATCAGGTCTAAAGTAGATCATTCAATATGAGTGTCCCGGCTTTCATTGACATTACTGAGGAGGATCAGGTATATTAGAAACAGATCTGGCCTTCGGGTTTGGGGCGAGTTGCAGGTTGAACGTTACGGTCTTATTTGTGTACTTTGCCGACCGATGATCTTTGAGGCCTAGCTGTATGAGATTTAGCCAATAAATTAACGTGCGTCTCAACATCTATACAGAAAGCGAAGAACTGGATTTGTAAATGCCTGTGAATTGTGTATCAGTGTGAGCAAATTGCAGTTTTAAGTGGTGAAAGTTTTTTTTTGTACGTTCACCTTCCTCGAAGAGAATCTGGTCAGCGTACGGTATTCATTGTCTTCAGTGACATGCCGCTAGTTGGGCATCACGCCCCAGTTTTGAAACCATTGCGCTGTCAGTGTTCACGCTTTACTAACCAGCTAATGGGACTGTTTCACCGTGAGGTGTAATAAAACTGGAATAGGATTTTGACTGCAGCTGCTTCCGTCTGACTCTGGTTCGCATTGTTTTCAGACAAAGCAGAAACCAGATGGTGCTACATGGGTTTTTTTTTGGGGGGGGGGATGTCTGTTGGGCATATTGTGAATTGAAAGACTACGTGTTGTTATTAAAGCGAAATAAAACGGGGTTTGACAGTTAGGTTGTTGTCTGGTTACAGCTCATGTAAAAGGCTCTTGATCATAGAATGAGATGTAATGTGAATTTGTTTAAGTACTTTTATTGTTCCACTTTAGTGGGATTTTGCTGAATTAGAATTTGCCAGTGGTGGCACAAATGTCTCCCGTGTGTCCTTTTTACAGGCTTCAGAGCTGAGAGCCTACATCAAATCTAAAGGAGCTGAGATTTCTGAAGAGAACTCAGAAGGTGGACTCCATGTGGATTTGGCCCAGATTATAGAAGCATGTGATGTCTGTCTCAAAGATGATGACAAAGGTTGGTTCCATTCAGGATGACGTTTGCTTGAAAACCTATAGATTGTATTCTGTACAGTGCAGCATAGCCCACTTCAGTATTGTCCTAGGACCTATACTCATGGAACTTGAAATTGTAGAAAGAAAAGTACAGAACAAATAAAGAACCACAGCTGTTGCGTTCCACATTCTTTTCATTTCATTCATTCCATTATCCCATTCTGTTCATCATTGTGCTCTTAAATGTTGAATGCTGTTACTCTTTATGGATGTTCCTGATTGAACACTTTTGATAGTTGTACAGTTACTAAGCATAGCCCTCATAGGTACTTATAGGTAGCTAATAGGTACCTCATTAGCTAAAGGGAGTTATTTTTTCCCCAGAAATTAAGTTACAGCTCAGAAGAACTCAGTCTAAGTGCCAGGGCTGGTTTTGCCTTCAGTTGTTTTTAAATGGTAATTTCAGATAAATACTGTATTGTTTTGTTTGTTGTGTTCTAAGATCTGCAGCTGTTACTGTCCATCAGTAATCAGTCGTGGCACATTTTCAGAAATCTGTTGCAGTGTGGTTGCCCTGTCTTACCTGCTGCGTCTCATTTCTGAGAAATGACATATTCATCTCCTAGTCTTTGAGTTCTGTCTGAGCTGTGCGGTCACAAAGGGAAGTGTGGAGGTGACATATTAACAGCCCCCTCTGTCTTCTTGCAAGATGTGGAGAGTGTGATGAACAGCATTGTCTCTCTGCTCCTGATCCTGGAGACGGATAAGCAGGAAGCCCTGATCGAGAGCCTGTGCGAGAAGCTGGTCAAGTTCCGTGAGGGCGAACGCCCTTCCCTCCGAATGCAGCTGTGAGTCGCCTTTCCCCCTCTTTCTTCACTGTTGTAGATAGCCAAAGGGACCTCGCTCACTACGAACCGTGCCACGTCTTGTCGGTGTGTTGGTTATACGGTCACAGCTGAGTTGTCTTGTGATTTTGTCCAGTGCTTTCCCCAAATTCAAGCCAGAATTTTTTTTTTCTCCACTGTTCTGTCCAATTACAGGCTGAGCAATCTTTTCCATGGCATGGATGAGAACGCCCCTGTGCGTTACACTGTCTACTGCAGCCTCATTAAAGTCGCAGCCACCTGCAATGCGATCGCCTTCATTCCAACTGAGCTCGATCAGGTGAACAGTCCCAACGTGTCACACCCTGTCATGCCTCATTGCTTCCAAGAGAAAAGTTTCAGAGGTTTTTTTTATACAGGGTGACAAGATGAAAGCCATTTCATACAGTTGCCTTCCCCTTTTTTTCACATAAACAACTTTATTTACTCTTATCCTTTCTGCCAGGTCAGAAAATGGATAACAGACTGGAACCTCACCACAGAGAAGAAACACACTCTGCTGAGACTGGTGTACGAGGCGCTTGTAGACTGTAAAAAAAGGTAGATTTTAATGTAAATCGGCACCACACTGTTCTGGTAGACCATTTTCTATTCTGTTTAATGCTTGTGCTTGTTTTGTCCTCAGTGAACCTGCAGCTAAGGTCATGGTGGAGCTGCTGGGCAGCTACACTGAAGACAACGCTTCTCAAGCCAGGGTCGATGCTCACAGGTGAGCACCTCTTTCCTGGCTCGCTCTGTCTCGGTGTTTAGTGTAGAGCCAAAGAGGAATTCAAGTGAGTTTAAAATGGGTTTTTGAAGTGGCTTTATAGTTTCACCCAGCAGGATATATTAAACCATGAACATTTAATAATAATAATAATAATAATGCATATTACAAACAGTACAGCTAAGAGGTGGTGATTCAGGCTATCTGGCTCACTTGGTTCTGGTAGCTTAAGTGATCAAACACCTGTCATCTGGTTTTTGTTTTACCTTTGATTCTGAAGAATTCCTTTGGGTTCACACTATCAGTGCTTACTGGCCTGGGATTGAACCCGTTTACTTTTCATTGTACCGATTCCAGAGAGGCAATATTATTTTGTAACAACCGTCACAAAATTTGTATACACTGTTGGCTGGTTTTTAAAGATTTTTTCCCTTTTCTTCCCTAGATGTATTGTCCGTGCTTTAAAGGATCCCAACACATTTTTGTTTGATCACCTCCTGGCCCTGAAACCAGTTCGATTTTTGGAAGGGGAACTTATTCATGATGTGAGTAGGACAGGCTTGTTTCTCCAGCACAATGTGAGATGCACCATGTTTATTTTAATATTAAAGTAATGTGGGTCTGAAGAATTTAATTTAGCTGAGCCATGAAACATACTCAAAAAAGACCCGCTTTTGTATTCTTAATATTGTGGAAAATAGGGGTAAGTTATATTTAAACTGCTCAAATATCCAGCTTGATATTAGTCTTTTAAATTGCATGTCTTTCTATAGAGTGGATATTCTTAATGTTGTGGTGAACAAGATCCTTAGATCTTTGAGGTTCACTCGTATGTTTCACTTAAAGGCAGTTTTATGAAAGCTGAATGGTCAAAACTCTAAGCTAAAACGTAGAAGTTAAGAACCCTGGTGTTTCTCTAGCACAATGTGTGATGCACCATCACACATCTTTTTGGTAAAACAGCACACAATGAATTCCATTTTCATTTTCTTCCAGATTTTTTTTTTTTTACTCCTTTACCCATTTTGAACTTAATAACCACAGAAAATGTTGATCCATTCTTTCTATTTGCTGTGCTTTGCTATTTGCGTCATTTTAAATTTTAGTAGGGGAACTTTTTCTAAATGTCCATTTCAGTTTTAACTTGGTGTGAACCATTTCCCAGTGCAGTATAGGTGGAGAAGAGCGGACGTTTTCCATATTATTTTTTGTGAGAATGTTTTTCTTTCCTCACTAGCTTCTGACCATCTTTGTAAGTGCAAAGCTAGCAGCATATGTGAAGTTTTACCAGAACAACAAAGACTTCATCGATTCCCTTGGTAAGCTGCACACTGCCCTTTGATTACATCTGGCTACTTTTGTTACTCTTGTTTTCCTTTAACAGCTCAAATGTAGCTAAAAACCAACAAGGGCTCATTTCATGGGCAAGATGAGCTTATACTCTTAGACATGTTTACCTGAAATTACATTAAGTAGTCCCAGATTCATGCTATTCAGTGTTTGAAACCACTGGAAAGAGTTGCGTGACACTTACATTTGTAAAGTCATTTCTTGGAATTTAGTTTCATTGTGCACATTAGGGAATTACATTGTTTTAAATTTTGAACATGAAATGGCTGAATATTACAGTGTGACCCTTGCATAATTTGAAAGTTAACTTATCTTCTAATATTAGATGATCCTATCTCTTTTAATTAAAATAGAAGCTATTAGGTCATTGAAATGAACTAGTACCCATTTACCTGTTTCCTAATAATGTGCTAAGCAGCACTGAGTGTTATTTTAGTGTTAAATGAGTGCATTAGACCCTGTAGAGAACGTAATGCACTGGCTAATTTGCTTTGGCATTCAAGGCACAGTGATGGAATGTTAATGTCAGCAGCCTCTTTATTTACACACTATATAAAAAGGAATAGTAATTAACACTTGGGCACTCCCATACTGATGTGTAATTGACTGTTTCAAAGGAGCACTGGTTCATAATCTAGTGTGTGTATTAAAATTACGTTTTCCATATTGTCCCCCCCTTAGGATAAGGGTCAGTGGTACCGTCAAAGCCACTCGTGCACACAAGAGTTCTTTATTACAGCATTAACATTTTGACATATTAATCAGTAAGTGTTTTGATTTTTAGTGACCTCAAGAGAGTGGAATAGACCAAACATCCAGATTGATTGTGGATGGGGACATGGTTTTACATTGTGCAGTGTGCATTTTGGAGTTATAAAGATCTTAAACACAGGAAATCACGATTATATGGTTCTTTGTGAGCTTACAGTTGGATTACCCTCATCCCCTCTCTTTATCATAGTACAGAACCCTTTTGATGACAACAGTTTAGTTACTGGAAATACTGTGGATACTCCATTTACAGCTGTAATAAACCCAAAATAGTTTGCTCTATAGAGTAAGGGTAGTATTTTAAAAATCTTTTGCCAGAAACTAATAATAGAATTGTCATACTATTTAATTTATGTTCTTGGTCAAATATAAATGCTGCAGCAGTTAGTCCAAACAAAGCCTTAATATAGTGTTAAAACATAATTATAAGTGAATAGCAGTCAATTCTGTATATCTTGTATCTAAACTCGGTTGTTGAGCTGCAGTTATCAGTTGGTTTATGAGTAAATTGAAAGCAGTTTAAATTGTTAGTTTAAATCAATATAAAGCACTTATTTATTCATCTTGACAAGTTAGGCCAAATGCAACACCCTATTTTGTCAACTGTATCGCCCTAACATATGTCCATCTGGTTTCAATGGCCTCTTCAAAACATAAAGTTAATGAGCAGTTCATTAGCATTTGTTAATTAGGGTTAATGTGCATTAATTGATTCTTGTTGCTTGTATATTCCAATTAAGTCCAGTTAGTTGTAGTAGTGCCTGGTGTCCCCTGTGCAAATGAGTTATGTTTTCCCCTCTACATCTCTTTTGCCAGATGAAAATCCTGAACCTCATTAGTGTTAATTAACATTATAGAATTAGTAAGACACATCTTCCCTGCTAATTAGTTTGCACAGAAGCAGTATATATGGTTTAAATTCAGTATATATTTTCAGTAACCTGTATTTTAGGTTCATTCTTTATTTTAATGGCATCTTTGTGTTGCTTTGTACCACATTTAGTGATATTGGGTGCTTTTTATTGAGTAAACTGGATAAATTGTAAAAAAAATAGTTCAGTATAAATTGAAAGAATTGGTGCTTATTTGGTGATAACATTTGTTCGACACTGGTTAACATGCCATATTAGCAGTTTTCATTACTGCATTTCTCACAAAAATAGACATTTTACAAAGAAATTGTTGACTTCCGTATCCATAAGTATGATGTAAATTGTTTTTCAGGTCTGTCACATGAGCAGAATATGGCCAAGATGAGGCTTCTTACCTTCATGGGCATGGCAGTGGAAAATAAAGAAATATCATTTGATACCATTCAACAGGAGCTGCAGATTGGAGCTGATGATGTTGAAGCATTTGTCATTGACGGTATGCTCTCTAAGCATACTAAGTATTTGCATTATTTTATGAAGTGCCGAATCTACAGATATCTCTTTTCTGGCTTTAAAAACAGGATGTTTGTAGACCGTTAATGGAACTGAATTGGCACTAGACCAAAGACAATTTTAGTGATCTTTGTCTTTAATATTTACAACCGTTTCAATATTCATTCATGTTTCTTACAGCAGTGGCTTTTGAGCACTATATTTGTTCATGACAATGTCATTTACTTGTAGATAATACCATATATCAAATGAAATTAAGGCCAAACTTTTTTTTAACCGAATTACCATTTTATTCCTTTTAGCTGTAAGAACTAAGATGGTTTATTGCAAAATTGACCAGACACAACGGAAGGTAGTTGTGAGGTAGGTCTTCTGTTTGATTGCATTCTTTCAGTTTATCTTATTTACTGTGAGCCACTGCAGTGTTGACATTTGCTGCCTATAATTAAAATCTGGTAATTTATCATAATTTTATTAAATTTAGGCATGAATGTAATTAGCTAGTATAATGAAATCGGCCTTTTTTTCCAGCACACTTCCCTTAATGACCCAGCCAGGACTAGAATATTAATGTCTGGTGTTGTTTTCGGTGGCTGGGTCAAGGCCGCTGTGATCCTTTCAGCAATGCAGCAATCTATTGTACATTACGAAATTTCCTTCTGTATGTTATCAGTATATCTGGAACTTTTTTATTCTTTCAGCTGAAGAATGTTTATAAAATGGATTAAAAAAGCTTTAGTGAAAAGGTTTATTCCCTAAGAGAGAGATGCATCGTTTCTGAAGTGCAAACTGTTTATTAACTTATTTTATACAGCATATACATGTGTTCATGCATTTCTTAGAACTGTACTTATGGCAATTCTGTAGTATTGTAATGCCGGAGAATTGTGATTTTCTTGAAAATTAGTAGAAGAATATTTCTGAGAGTGAATGTGAAGTAGAGCATATAAGTCTAGTTTTGTGATTGTTTAGTAAAGTTTGTCTAATCAAAAGCCTACAAACACTATTCAGAGGTAAAATTAAAAGAATCTAAAAGGCTTTGAAATGGTCTTGCAGTATGTTTATGTCAATCTGTGTAAATTGCCCATTGACTCCCCTGTACATATCTCTCCTCTTACAGCCACAGTACGCACAGGACTTTTGGAAAACAGCAGTGGCAGCAACTGTATGACAGCCTCAACTCTTGGAAACAGAACCTGAACACAGTGAAAAACAGCCTTCTCAGCCTTTCCACTTCATCATAAAATCTCAAAACAGTGTTTTGACATTTTTATATTTACAAAATAAAAAAGAGATTAATCATTTTTGATTAATTTATTGGTCATGAAAGTTAGAGCATCATATTAAAAATCTGAAGAAGAAAAATAAAGTTTGACCATAACATTTGCATGTCCAGAATAATTCTTAATTCTCTTTATGCTGCAAAGTCCTAGATGAGTTTTCCTTAGAAGAAACAAACACATTCTGACAATGTTGTCATTACTGGAACAGACTTAAACATTTAACAGGACATAAACTTTACACTAACAACACTGCAGATAGTGTAAAGGTTGAAGGTAACAGAACACATTTGTCAATAACAAGCAAAGAAAAGTTGGTAAATTTAATTTGTGAATTCATACCTTATCTGCTTATACCAAACTGCAAATTGTCTTTGCTTACATGTAAAAGTGTTTATGAAATCTTAATTCTCTCATCTTTTAAGTACTTTCTGATGGTACAAAACAACTGGTAAATTGTTTTTAGTTTGTTGCTGAGAAAGTTGTAAAGGGGAATAGAAACGGAGCAAATGAACAATATAACACTAATGAATTTCCTCTACTCTTTCATCCGTTTTCCGTTTCCTTGTGCATCTGAGTCTCTCTAAAATCAGAAATTTCTGTATCTTGCTGACTTGGTCATGAATTCTCTGCTGAAATTCCAGGTCTTCATCAGACTTGGCTGAAACACTCTCGGGACTCATTGCAGAAGTATCATTATGTTTGTTGGGAGAATTTAAACATGCTGCTGGAGTGTTTTTTTCTGGCTCTGCATAAACGTTGATGGAGGAATCTTTTTTTAATATGGATACTGCTGTTGTAGGCATATAGCTGTAAGAAACTGGAACCTTTAGAGCCTCAGTGGTCTTCTACCAGACAAAAGCAAAAAAAATGGCATCTTGTTAGAGACAGAACTCTGATTTACGTGTTCAGATTCACAAATTGTTCTCCATTAAAAAAAATCATGATAAATGTTTAATCAAAATTAAAGACTTATATAATGAGAACAGTTTTTTAATCCCGTGAGTGAGAGAATTACTAGGGGTTATATTTCTTAATGTAGCATTTTTCTTTCAATTGGAAACACCTGCTTCTAATGAACTGGAGAATGACATTGTCAAGTGTCAGATGAAACTGAAGTAAAGAGGCACTGGCAAGTAAACGTCCATTGGTAACTATTTCTTTAGGTAATCCATCCCCATCTAGTTGATATACTTGGCATGTATGACATCATATAGAAGCAACGTGTGTATGAACATGGATGTTGGATGACTTCTGGTTTTGGAATTAAAAAGTCTAGGACATGTTACACTTTAGATTTTGTCATTTTAAATTGAGATTTTAATTTGTTGTATAATAAACTAGAAAATATAGGGTACGGCTGTAAAATAGACATTTTGTAAAGAGACAATCTAAATTAACAAAAGAAGAAAAGCTGCAAACATTTTTCCCCTCTATAATAGTCAAAATAATCTTTTCATTTTTAGGACCATGTTCAGAACAAGTCATGATTTCTCCATAGAATCAGTTATTCAAGATTAAATATCCACATTCCGATGCACAAGAAGGTTGTAGTTATTGTCATTTTCTTGATTTTTTTTTTAATGGATTAATAATGCACAGGATGTTTTTTAAATTTAATGCATTGGCAGGAACAATGACATGGTTTATTTCACATTGTTTTTAAAAAGCATTACAAATTTCAAATCTAAATCATTTTTGGTCCTTTAGTTATGTTTCTTTAAAGACTGATGCTGATTTGAACGTTATAACATGGCACAGCAACCGGCCTAAGTATTTCTGACTAAACTGTTTTTTGGCAAACTACTTTTAAAGGAAGAGTTTAATCAACATGCTAACAAGTTCCCTCCAGCAATTAAATGTTTTCAATGGAATACACAGCAAGCTGTCTTTCCCCTCCTCCAGGCTCCCCGAAGTGCTGGATAGCATCTGTTTGATTTATATGCTGTGACTGTTTCCCGCTGTTCTCCATCACCCTTAATTGTGAAAAATGCTGCCATCTTGCCCTGCTGATATATTTTTGAAAATTGAAAGGGTCTTAAACCATCCAGATGTGTTCGGTGCTATATCACATATCTATGGAATTAGCTCACTGTGCTCTTCTGTGTAATATTTTTAGTTAACTTACATGTTCTGCTGAGATTTCACAAAAAGTCTGTGCTATTGCATTCCACTCGTCTGTAGGATCTCTCTTGTGGCAAGGATGAATACTGGAAGTATTCAACATGTCAGCAGCCCTTTTAATTGTGGGGGAATCTGGATGACAAAGAGGAAATGGTAGCAACAGCACTTAGAGCGAGCCAAGATACAATTCCATAGATGCTTGTTTTTCAGCTATAGAAAGCCTGTACTATCTTTGATCTCAAGATGTACCGCTATTTATCCAAAAAAAAAGGAAACTGCTGTTTATTCTAGCCATGTATAAAATCTGATATCTCATTGTACTGTACATTAAGCAATAAAATATAAAGATCTATTCTTTGATCTCATAGCTCAAGAAGCACTGAACTATGAAGATTCCTTTAAAGGAGAGACTGTACCTCTTCAACACAATGCAGTTGTTTAAAACAAATATAGTATATAAAAGTGTTTCAACTGCCAATCACTGAGAAAATCCTGACCATAAATTTTACTTTTAACCAAAATTGAGATTTTGACATGTTAATGTCAATTCAATTGCAATTCAATTCTGTATACATTACTTTTGATTATCTTATACAAAACCTTATGAAACGTTTTAAGTTGTAGATCTCAGGGAATAGGTCTTCATGAACTTATTCCACAAGTAACCACCCTAACATAGTATTTTATCTTGTACCTATTTTAAACATTCCTTAAGTCATCTAATGTAAGTAAAACGTGGTTAAATTTATGGGGTTTTTTTAATTTGCCCATTTAATTTAATTATGTTCTTGCCTTTCTCATTTTGTTCCTCATCCTGATACAATTTGGGATTCGTTTTAGTTGAAGATGCCTCATGCAATGCAGGAGGCAAAACAGTTTCTCTTTTTAAACAAGATGGTATTAAAGGTGTTGAGGTCCGGCTGTTAACATCTTGATCCACTTTCACAGAAGAATGAATATCATGGGATTTCTGGGAAGTTGGGAACTGTATATTTTTTAAAGGTCTCAACTCAAATGCTGATCTAATTTTTTTGCTTTCAGAAGTGAACATACTGTCAGAAGAAGGAAAATATATTTCGCCATTTGCATTCTTTGTGCTGTCTTCTTGGTGTTCATTGAGATTGGTCTTTCCAGCCCTAGGCATGAGGGTTTCTTTTTTGAAGCTTTTGTTTTTATGTGCTTCACTGTAATTAGTACATGGGAGGATTCCTTCATTTAATTTGTACATAGAATGAGATATACTGCTCTGATCACTTTCAAATATTGTTCCCTGTCCACTGTCAACATTAGAATCCGTCTCTGTACATGTCTTTTTAACATCTGGAGTGACTGTCTGGACCAAAGATTTGTTTTCTGACCGATTGTGAGCTGCAGAATTTATGCTTTTTTCAATGGTTTCTGACTGATTTGATAGTTTTGTTTCTGAGTCATTTGTAGCTGGTTGGCTGCTTGGTGTTTTGTCCCTTTTGTCATCAGTTTCTGTTGTCATCTGGTCCTTGACTTCCAATTTGCTATAACACTGAGATATGGTCATTATGTGTTTTGTGGTATCTGCTGGGTCAGATCTGTTAAATCCATATTTTTCTTTAATAAAACGAGATGTTATTTTTTTAAGTTCAGGGTCATTTTGCAAAGGAGTCCTAAACCCGCCAAGAATTTCAGGAGCTACAAGATGTGTTGGATACATTTCATTTAAAGCACTTTTCACTTCAGGAACTTCTATAACATTACTTAACTTGGATTCTGAACATTTCTGGTTGTCTTCATCATCTTTAGCTGCCACTTGTGTTTTGAGTTCAGGGATGCATTCAGCCAGCTCATGCTGACAGTCCTTGTGTGCAATTACTGGGTCAACTTCATTGTGATAAACACAACTGCCTTTGGGACTGGGTAGCTCACTTATAAAGTCACCTTTGTTGCAAAGCATTGTGGTCGCTGTAGAGCTCTTATCAAGCATACCATAAACTAGATGACTTTCACCCATGCCAGATTTATGTTTGCTGGAGTCTGTCTGCTGACCTGTATCTGCACTATAGACACCTAATGCATCAGCACTGTCTAAAATCATAGTTTCTGTAACTGGGACTTCTGCCAAAGTATCAGGACTTCCTTGTGGCTTGAGAGTTGTACTGGCAAGGTCTATAGTAGAGCAAATGTTCTCAGTCCCTCCTGTGTCTTTGCTTCCAGAAGCATAAACATCATCAGTCTGCACATTGATAACCACACAGTAGTCTGCTTTTGGAAGTTCATCATTCACTGTCTCTGCAGGCTCCTTGGAACTAGCAAATGTACATTTATCTGTATGTATAAATGATACATAAATAGCAGAATAGCTGATAATTATGTTTATATAAAAAAACAGATTTAGAGAATTATGTTTAAGCTACATATTTGCACTTATAATTCAGTAATTTACAATGTGTGTTTGAGTAGAAGGGTGAATATAAAAATGCCAGATTATCTTATTTTATTTCTTAAAGTACACTTTCTGCTGTACTATATAAATTGGAACATCATGACATTCGAATCTAAACTTTAAAACATAATAAGTACCAAAATTACATCATGAAAAACTGAACTAGAAAACCAGTTCTTCTAGTTTCAAGTGAAATCATCCTGCTTACCTTTGGAACGTTCAATAATGGTTTTTTCCTCAATATCAATATTCTGTAAACTCTGCATATTGTTGCTTTGTAATACAACTGCTTTACTTTGAGAATCATTTATTAAAGGTGAGTTTAGTTCATGTCTTGGAGCACACCATTCTTTAATCTCATCAGAGCTGTTGTGCTTTTTGGGCTTTACATCAACGCTGAAACCTTTAACTTTTAAATTATGCTGTCAGGGTTGAGAAAAATAAATTACACAGTAAACATGAAGAATAGCACATTTCCGAAGTAGGAAATATGAGGTAAAAATTGACTTGCATGCATATACTGTATTTGTTAAAAGTAAAAATAAGTTGCAATGAGACTGGTGTAAAGTCTTGTGAATTTCTTATATGAGAAGTGTCATTAAACCTTTATGGCCTAAAAAATGTAACACGTGTTTTGTAGGCCACTGTTCACATCTGGCTCTTTAGGAGATGAACTCTGGCCAGTGTCCACCAGTGATTCTGCAGTCTAATGTCATTGCTCATTGAAAATCTCTTCCTCCTCTTTGAAGCCCAGATTCAGAGTTCACAAACTTTTTCTATTGGCAGGACTTTCAAGTGAACTTTTGAACTGACAAACCTGTTTTGTTTGGATATCAGTTCAAAATGACTAAAAAATAAATCTAGTTTGTTGGAAGTAAAAATGTTAAATACTGTTTCCATTGTTTCACACACATGAATCACAAGCTAATGCAAAACTACCTTTAGCATTTGTATTTGCTCTGCTTGCTGGACACTGCAGGATGATAGCTGGTTGTGCTGCTCATGGAGATAATCATATGCTTCCTTGTGAGATCTGAGCTCTTCCTGTGTTTGCTGAATTTTCTCCTGTAATCTCATCTGCTGCTCAGTAAAACAATCACATATAAAACATGTATGAACGAGAATGGTGTTAAAATACTTATCATATAGCATTATCTTCACTATTTTAATTATAACCTTTTTTTACATTTACCCTAAACACAAAATATAATTATGTTTTAAGATCTGTTAGGACAACAGGGTATAAATAATGATGAGTATTATTATACTTCTCAAACTCTACCTCTTTTTCCCAAATTGCTTTAGAATTTTGGCATTCCTCTGTTAGACTGATAAATTTGTCTTCTTTTTCTTTGATCTTCTCTCTGAACAGTTCATTGTCTCTTTTAAGGGCCTGCAATAAAATTAATCACCCAAGAAATTTTTAATACAACAATAATGAATTTTTATGTGTTAGTTAGCTTGGACGAAGGATTCTAAACGTGCAAAAGGGCCTCATACAAATCAGTTAGGATGTGTCATCTTAACAATAATTTCAATAAATTAGTAAAAATGTGCATTTAACTCAGCTAACAGAAACCTGTAGGAGGATATAAAGAAGAAAAGGCTATAAAGGAGGATTAAAAACACTTGCTATTATTCAGTTGCAGTTCATGCCTCCTAATGCGCAATATAAAATGATATATAATGCTATGCCATTTTATGTGCAGCTGCCTTACATCATTTACTTCAATCCTCACATAAATATATCCGGTAAACACTGCACAGGACAAATTCATACTGTCTTTAACATTAAAGCTTGAGATTTTTTTTTTAAAGAAACAAATAGCAAGTCAACAGCAGTATTTTTATTTGTTATATTCAATTTTACAGTTTGCAAAAATTAAAAATATTAAAAAGTTGTTAAAATGTTTTCAAAACTAATGGCAAACAGTTGTAATCCATCACCACCAGTTATTTTTAATGAAGTACTGATTTCCTTTTCATCAGCAACAAACTAGTATTCCACTGACTTAATCTGACAGTTTCATTATATTGCAGTCAATATCTGAGGAACAATGAAGTAGTCATTTCCTATCACTAGAGAAGCCATTTGTTAAAGACAAGAGGCATAGGCTTATGCCATTTCTAAAATTTAAAATAGCTTAAACTCATGTCAAATTACATAAAAAACAACAAACATTTATAAAATGCATTGACTATTACTGTTTATGGAAATAAACCTTCTTTTGTGCTTATCTGAATGAAAAAAATTGAAAACTCAGCTCTTTCTCCTTCTAAAGCAAGACACGAAAAACATCAAAATTCCTTAACACAATCTTTGTTTAAAAAAAATAAAAAAATGTTTACGTGAGTTTGTAGAATAGCTTCTGCCAATAAAGACTTCATTTCATTATTATCTGAGACAGACACAGACAAATGAACATTTAAAGACCCTGACCTGATGTTCCTCTCTCTGAGCATTCAACTCTAGCTCCACTCTACCAATTGCCTCAGTCTGTCCTTGCAGCAGCTGCTGGGCATGCTTTAGGGAGTTCATAACCTCCTGAACACCAGCAACAAACAGAGAATGTATATTAATGACATATAATGCTGCAGTAGAACGGTACTTAACAATTTATCCCTTTTTATTGCTGTGAATCTTATAGTTTAGATTGCAAAATAAATGATATTTTTAATGCTTGCAAAATAGAAGTTAAAGCACATGATATACATAATCATTAAAATAAATTACAAAATTCATTTCCAGGACAAAAGCTGTCTCAATTTGCACCTGTTTTTCTTCTCGTATGGTGGCATTCTCTTTAGTCAGCCTTTTGGTCATTTCTGTTTCCTTCAGAAATAAACATATAGGTAAATACACATACTTCATGAAAATGACTATTTTAAAAATAAATTATTTTGTCCACCATTCTGTATCTTCTAAGATATAGAATTGAAAAATAATTTTAAAAATATACAGTACATACTGCACTAATGTAAACATCTTTAATACCGAAGCCACACACAAAAGCTTTAAATTACAAGCATGTCTATAGATTTTATGTTTAAGTAAAAGATAAAAAATACTTACAGTATTCAGATATTATTCAAAAGTTATATTTTAAAATAATGTAGTAACTACAAATAGTATTCTCCAGTATCAAAATCATCTACCACAAGAAGTTTGTGTTGAAGCTGCTGTATCTCTTGCTCCTGTAATGTGCGATGCATGCTTTCATCTCCCCTTTTGCAATGAGATAACACTCTGGATTTAATTAGCTCTTTATTAAGTTTCTCAATATCCTAAATGAGACAAAATTACATTATATACAATGTGAAATCTTAAAATTCATTTACAGGACAATAGGTTGAGAAAGTTAGCAAAATTAACTGACAGTAATAAACTTCAACCATTGACATTTTTATTAACAGTAAAAAAATGGAAGGCGGTAAGTACAATTCTGTTTTATATTCAGAGCAATATTTTAAAGAGGCCTGGTGAAAGTCAGGAACTTATCTACAAAAGTACTCTCATTGAATACCTTTAATATTCATAAATAACCCTCTTCCGCAATATATTTTCTCAATATATAAGCAATGTAGCAAGGTGTAGCAATTAAATATTACATGCTTTGATCTCTTCTAATGACAATTTATTGAAACTCACATTTGAAGATATTCTGCCCTTCTCCCCCACCTCTCCCTTACTAGTACAGTGTTGTCTGTTTCATATCCCTGTCTCCTTCAGAACACTGACATTCACTCAGACAAATAACAGAAGTTATGAATGCTGCTCATAGATAGTATCAAGAATTCTTTATGATGCCATCATAGTGAACTTAGTATTTGTAACACTAATAGCATTATCTGGCAACACAGGTTGGTCTGTTTAACTTTTCTCTGGGAAACTGGAATTCAACCTTATCACAAAGCAATTTCTCAAATGCTCTTGGCAAAGTCATAAACCAGTGTAAAACATGAATGATAAATGCAATGTATGTCTGATAGATACATCATTGCACTTTTTCATTTCAAGTTGAATGCATTGCAGATAGAAGGAATGGAATACAGTAGGCATATTAAAGATTGATCATTTATCATACTATGGATACCTGTGCCATGGAGCAATAATACTGTATGTGGAACATCCAAGACCAGACCTGGAAGATCAAATCTTATTCCTATGAAACACTCTTGTGAGTCTACAAAAATAATCCAATTGATACATACAGTACTCTCAAAGGATCTCATCTGAAGTGCTTAACATAAAAATGTAATATCAACAGGGAGTACTGTTAGACATTCAACGTTGCATTACATGGATATTAGTACATAATCAGAAGAATAAATATTTTACCAGCTCTAAAAAGTTTCTTCTAATAATAATACAAAAATCATTCAAGTGGCTTGGTCTGTTGTATCATAGAGTACCCAATTCTCGGTGAGGCTGTAGTATATGAATAGGAAGGCAATCTCTGCAATACGTCAAGGCTCAGTGCCAGCAATTAAGAGCTGCTGGAAGGTGTGAAGGTGTTGGTTGGAAAGACCACCTATTAAAAGCTGTATCAGTATGAAAGTACTTCTGTCAATTTCAAATTCTGAATAAAACTGGCAAGATGAAATATTATTTTACTTGAAATGATATATGACATGATACACTTTATTAATACCCAAGGGGGAAATTAAGTTGCCAACACAACTCATAGACATAGAAGAATCATAAATAACACTACCCAAACATGACAGCTACTGCAAAAACAGACATATTATAAAGCAGTACATTGACACAATTGATCAAACTATGCAATACACAAATTGGAAATGTACAAGTGTACATTTACTACAGATGTTTTTACCTTTTTCAAACTGAATATGGTGGCTTCTTGATTGTAATTCACAAGAGTAAGTTTTTTATTTAGCCTCATCGCTTCTTCAACTAAAAGACATTTTTTTAAGTTCAAAATGGGTTTAAACATAAAAGAAAGTTTCCCTCAATCACAAATGTTGCTTTGTTGTTTAAATCAAGTACAGCATTATCAGACATCACTTTAAATGTTCCTACAAAAAAGATAGCAATATTGACATACGGAAGACAGGAAACCACTGAATTTCAAGGCTGAGGGATGACATTTTTGTAATAGCTTGTAAAAATTTAATTTTAAACATTTTATTTTGCGATGTATGCTTTTGACTAAATCCTACTGTTTAATCAAACAGATACAGATTAACAACATATTTTTTATTGCTTAAAAATATACTGTTAAATATGACATACAGTACTTGTTATTACAGATTAATCCTTAACAAATGATTAGAAAATGATCACACATTGTACTTAAGGCACAATAACTCTGACATACCATCAAACTTTATTTTACTTTGAAATGTAGTATTGCTATTATAACATAAACACAGCAATTATTCTTAATAGATAAAAACAAGGAATTATCTTCTTACTAGTAAAACAAATAAGACCAATTTAAAGGTCTATTTTAACACAACTGTCCTCTATTCCCTTAAAGAAATAAAGAAATATAAAATTTTCTAGTACCCTTTTTGATAACTGAATATTTCCCACCTTTGATATTTTAAATGAATACTAACACCCAAGAAAACTTCTCAACTTTATAAGTACTATTTCTTAATAAATAATGATATTTGTTTTAAACATCATAAGATAATAATCATTCAACAAGTTGTTAATAGATGCCAAAAAATTGGTTGCACAGTAAGATACCTAATATGTGCAAAATATAAAATAATGTAATTTTTAAAATAAATCATGACAGCTTTTACTTTTTCTTAATGTGGACTATATTTTTAGATTTGTTTAGTTTAGTTACTTTATTTCAAACATTCTAAATGAATGAAATGAAAGATTATTGTCATTTGCTTTATTTAGGTACTAAATACTAAACTCTTACAATAATTAAACTTAGAAAAACAAAAATACATACCATTTTGTTCTAGTTTCTCGTGAAACTGCTTAACCATAACACACTGACGAGAAATGGTTTCAAAACGTTTTTCAGCTTCGCTTATCTGGTTTAGGTGATTGTCCTTGGTTTGAGTCTGCAACTGTAGTTTCTGCTCCTGTAAAATGCAACTTAAGTAACGCATGATTGAGAAAAACTAAAATAGTTTACGACAAAAACAAAAATATTCTTAAATTATGACTAATTTTCCATTCTGAGCTAAAAGAGAACAATAACCTAACTCTTTTTTTTAAATATCCGATCAATATATAATAATACTCTTGCAGGTTGAGTGAACTATACAGTATGTATAATAGTACTATTTTACTTCATGGTAAGTCAATAATATTGTATGCACGGTTTCTGTCATTGTTCATTTGGTTGTTTCCAAACATTTTTAACAACATGAGGGTTATAGTGTGATGTGATGTTATCAAAGAATTTTAATAGTAATATTTATCTGTCGCGCTTGAGGTCCAAGTGTCATATACTCCCTATCCGTTACTACTGATGAGCCAGTCCCTTTCTTGTTCTTCTTGTTATACTCCTCTAACTCCCACTCTTCTCTGTCAACAGTATGTGGAATTGGAGTCCTTACCAGTTCACTTAGTTTCTTCTGCAAACTGAACTTGAACACCTGTAAACAATAATAAAACAGAGTTTTATACAGAATACTACAAAACACTTCTATTTGTATTATTCTTTACTTTGTATTACATCTGTACTCTTCAGACCTAACTCAGACACCCTTCCGTGTATTTAAAGACTCCTCACAGAATCACATGACATTTCTAAGACACTTTAACTCAAACTAAACTCTTCTGAAAGCTACTGTACACTGTAATGAAAATGGCTTCTCTTTTTTGAATTCCATTTCAAAATCAAAATAAGACGTTATTTTACGTAGATGTGAGAGATTGCTTTCTAACTGTGAAACATGAAGAGTACACAGGTGTACATAAGGATAATTATTCTATGCATATCATAGAAGCAGAGCATTTCCTGACATACAGTTGGTATGTTTCAGTCTTGAAATAAAAATACATTTAGTGTCTTAAAAGAAAATAAAAGTAATGAAATCAGTGACTGGAAAGAAAAAACTAAAATATTCAGCTTGGTGTTCAGGTGACCTCGTATGTGTTGGCTTGTGTCAGGCTATATCATTTCTATAGGCATTAATACAGCTTAATATAAAAATTCCATTATCTTACTTAGAAAAGGCCAGAAGAGCAGTTAATACTCCTTCTCACCAATGTATCATTTGCAGTAGACCATAAGATATATCCTATACATCATGTTTTCTATGCCATTCTTATAAAAAGACCAAAAAAGGTCAACTATATATAAGATCATATGAATGTTCTTTGTCTCTGCAGAGACACAACACATTTGGAGCTGATGTAGTAAGCTCAAGCATAAAATCATTAATAAATCTGTAACACATACATTTTGTCCAGAAACATTACCTGCAGTGATTTTAGCTCTTCCTTGAGACTATTGATCTCTTTATCCCTTAATTCTGTTGTTAGTTGATGTTTTCCCTTTAAATATAAAGCAACATTAAAACAATATTCATACAAACTTTTTATAATCAATCAATAATTAAATTATTAGGAATGCAAAACAATACCTAAATGTTCTACTGTATTCATAATATACAGTAATTAATACTTTAATAAATAAAACTGCTTTATGTAATAAAACAATAACATTTTTCAATACAGAAAAGTGTTGTATTAAATGTTATGATACAAAAAATAAATAATACATTTGTACTTATGGACATAATATTCAATACAAACTATATTACCATTATATGATTACTGTCAAACAATACACAATACATAAAAGTTCACTGTACCTTTTCTCCTTCAATTCCTCTGATTCTTGCCTGAAACTATTTTTATGAGCATTTAGAATATTTGTCAAAGCATAATAAATTAATCTAATATTATAATGCACAGGTTAAATATAACTATAATAAACAGCCAATTCTGAAAGATAATGTAATACAACAATACAGTATAATAAATTCCTGTTTTAATAATAGAATGATATGGATTTTATAATGTTTGAGAAAAACAATCTTGTTGCTTTAACCTGATTATAGAAATGAAAACGTTATCATTACAATACCTTTTTCTTGAGAGCAGTTAAAGCATCTGTCTGCTGACTTTTTAAAGTATCTGTTTGATTTTGAAGGGATTCCTAAATTAATGAAGAAATCAGATTTAGGTATGTATATCACCTGCATATTTATCTGTAACTCTTACATATTTAATAAATAGTTATTGAAATATTTATAAATCTGCCATTTACCAATTAACAAACTGAAATTTTAATTAGCAATTAGAGAGAAATAAGGTAATAGCTTCTCCAAAACTATTCCAGTATAGGTGTGAATAGTATTCCCAAATACTATTTAGAAAAAGTCCTGACATACTTGGGTATATCAAAGACTGAACTGTCAAGAGCTGACACGAGCATCACAATAAGACATTTGAAAATTATTTTGGGACTTCAGATGCTTTGATCACAAGAATGCAAGGGCCACAGGAAACCATGTGTGACAGGTACCAATGCATATATTTTTATATTGTTAATGCTCCTTCAAGATGCTGAAAAAGGATAAATGAGAATTGGCAGACAGCCACCCTAAAAAAACAGCAGTTAAGAACAAAATCTGTGAAGCATTTGTCCTTCCCAGTTTGCTAGTCACAAATCAAATGATATAATATGTAAAAATATGTATGCAAAGTAAACTAATTGTATCCACTGACTTAGTGGAGAGGTTGTGTGTACTACAGGTATGTATAAAAGCATTATAAAAACTACAATAAAGCAAAAAACAAAAGGATCTGTAGAGGAAATGAGCTGTACTGCCATATAATGAGAAATAAATACCAAAATGAACTAGTGCAATGAGGTATTAACTGTCACAGTGACCAGTTGTTTTCATCTACTTAAAGAATAAAATATTGCTTTGTGGTGGGTATGAATATGCAGGCTGATTGTTTTAATTTTTCCATCATGGCATGACTGTACCTGAATTGTGACTAGATAGAGGGAGATAAGATGCTGGTAGTACCTTTACAGGCCAGGGTAATCTGATAAGATCAACAGCCCCCAGTCAAGTTTGATAGCTTTCAAGATGGGAACTTTCTGGATCAGACTGACCAAATTCATGTGACTAACCAAAACACTACACTTACAGACTGGAAAACAAAAGAGCTAGTAGGTTCAAGAATGGTCAAGCATTCTTACATGAATTTAAATGTATTGATGCATAAAAGGTTGTTTCTTTTTCGCATCAGTTTAGAATGTGGACTTACCTGTGGAGGATTACTTATTTTATTAAAACGGTTGTATTTAGGTCAATAAAGATTTATGTCTAAATCTAAGTATATTTGGAGTGATCAAAGTTAGTAATTGAGTGTGAAGATAGAATGTTGTGTTTAGGCTCTTCACAACTTTCACAACATACTTTAATACACTTACAAAACTGCATTCTAAAGTTATTATTATATTTAGCATTATATTTTCTACAAAATAACGTTTATTTATATGTGTGTATTAAAATAGTACACATACCTTTTCCCATTCTAATTCTTGTTTTTCCAGCACAAGTTTATTAATTTGGTCTTCAAAACGTATTTCGGCATCCTAAATGAAAGAGAAAATCAATTTACAACCAATCACAAAAACTCTACTTATTATATTTATATCCTATTGTATAATTATTATGTATAGTTTTAAACAGTATTATGCTATTTGGATTTAATTATGTTAAGCATTTTAACATACATTATATATAATGTGACTGGTCTACATGAGTATTTTATTTTATATTAGTATTATCTAATCCTTAACATGTTAATTTCTTCATATTATAAGTATGTATCATGACTACTACATCCAAAGACAGTCTGCCAATCAAAGGAATTCCCTTAGAAAAGTTATTCTAAATACCAGATTACAGGGGTAATCCAGGTACAACAGGTTCTTTTCCAGCAAGATCTCTGCATAAGCAAATCTCTCTTCCATAAATACAATTTCAATCTTAGAGATAAAACAACATTAAATTACAAGACATAGGAAGAGTATATAATTTATATTATAACACACCTGTTATATCAGCAACTATAAGAAATAGTAGTACATCAGAGGTATGATATTAACACAAGAGCATCCTTATCCTCCTTCATTCCTCAAAGGTAGGTAGAAGTCAATTGCTTTATACATCTTGTGACTTTTTTTATATGTATGTAGGAGTTGGCCTATGCAGTTTATTTATAAGTTCCCATTAAAGTGTGCTACTAGCATGGCAATTTCCAGAAGAACTGCACACTAGATAAAGCAGTTAACAGTTCGAAATAAAATAATGAATGGATTTTTTTTTGCCCTGTAAAGCGGTCATTAAACTTGGTTATCTCAGTAAATCTTAGGACAAAGGGAGATCTACTGTGTCGCAAGTTAGACAATAAGTTAAAACCCAAGGCACATACCTTTTGAATGCTAAAACTTGTGTTATATCATTTTGCTATTTCCCTGTAGAGTACCATAACTGTATAATACATTAAAAAGGCTAGCTAGCCAAAATCAACATAATAATGCAACTCTTACACAGGATGTTGCTGTAGTACAAGAACATGGCATGAAGAGTGTTTGGATTATTTTAGCTTTCTTACACCTGCATTGTAAACCAATGCTGTTGTATTAAGAATTGCATTACCTGATCTTAACCCAGATTTTTCTGGGATTCAACTTGACAGCTTCAGTTAGACCTACTGTACTGTATACAAGCTCAAGCTTGACATAGACCTTGACCTTTCCTTTATTGCACTGTAAATGGGCACTTTTTTAAATGGCAAGAGATCCTCTTAAAAAATAATATCAGTACAATAAAATATTGGTTCTGAGTATTACTTACTGTTCATTTTAAAATCATTCTTGTACAAATATGTCTAAGTTATGAAAGTAACCCAAAGATTATTATAAATTATTATAACTATAGTATTAATACATATAATTAAAATAATTACACAAGCCACATAGAGTACTAGCTGAATAATATTAATGTGCGATATGTGTCCTGAGCTTTGAACTGTTTCAGCGTGCTAGTTATTTTAATGTTGGTTTCTTAAAGTGTTCATCATATTGTTTTTCCAAATACTCATTTAAAAGTCTTCTTTAACTTCCACTTAAAATGTTATGTTGCGCCTTTGTATAAAAACTATTACACATGCGTGATGTGAAATCATAACCTTTTTTAGTCACTCTCACTTTAATGAAAAAAAGAAGAAGGAAAGTGGTTCCATTTAAGAACTAATGTTGGGTCAGACATCAGGTTTTAACCCCAGACCAATAAAACAAAAAAATTCAAAGTGTTGTTTTATGGCATGCCTGAGGAGCACAGTGATTTAATGTATTTTTACAATTACATGATCATAACAATAAAAGTGGAGTGATTCTAAAGATTATTTATTTATTATAACCTTTAAAACATGTCACACCAGTTTTAAAGTGTTTGCTTCAGGGGGCTGTTTTACAAGCCAGTATGAGAATTGGTCAGGTCCTTGCTTCATGACCCTAAACTGATGTGAAGACTGACTACAGCTGGCTTATGTCCAGATGACCAAAAAGTGCTGCTAGGTTCTTTTACCCGCTTCTAAAAACTCATAATATGCCTCCTACGAAATTACATTCCCTTTCTCTTGACTCTGCCAAACAGAGACCTTTAGTTTCAATGCAACTCCCAGGGAATCATCACACAAAGAGAAAAAAAGAGACTGAGCAAAAACTAAACAAAACACAGGAAGAAATTAGTTGGATGTCACTGATTAAGCATGTTTTGTCAACTTGAATAGGGTAAGCAATCATGACACCATATGGGTAAAAGAATGAATCTAGTGGCACTAATTTACATATTTTCACGAATACAATTTTTAAATCTTCAACAGTTTCAGCTGGAATTCTTTTATTTCACAGTTTAGGATGAATATAATTAGATTTTTTCTTTGTACTACTACAATGTGTACTTAGTCAGAAACATTTAATTTGTTCTATAACATGAAGTAGTTAATTAAAAGTAGTCTTTTTTAATACTAACTACACCTGAACAAAATCAGCAACAAACATACTGATATCCCTACCCTGCGGATGCGTAACTCCTCAACGGCTTCAAGAAGACTTGTTTTACATTCTAACATATGGACAGAAATGATTGCATCTGCCGACTCCTGAAGGCTGAATGGTGATGAAGTCTCAGCCTTCAAATAGTCTGATTCTGTCTTGTGGTCCTTCTCCTAAAATAAAAACATTTCTTATACTTGCATTATAATTAAACCCACTCAAAACATGCAATATAGGGTAAACTATAGAGTAAAATATAAATAAAACTGCAAATAAATAAATATGCAGTATCTTAGGCAGTCACAAAATATATATTAACTGAAACTTTCAATGCTTATAAATCTTAACAAATCTTAAAAAGTGATTTAAAAAATAATGTCAAACTGAAAGTGTTAGTTGACATACAGCAAGTACATATATATTTAATTAAGTGCATTAGAGTTTTTAGTGGATCACCTGAGCCAGAGATAAGCCATTTCCAGAAACCTTATGGAACTCCACTGAGTCCCTTTTGAATGATTCTGAGTTTTTTTGGCCCAAAATTACCTCACGGTGTTCTTTACAATCAGATGCAATGACTCCTGAGGGTGTCCCTGACATTTTTGAAGAAAGCTGCATGAAAGAATTTCAGGATTATTCTTTTCAAAAACACCTTTTTCAGGTCATACTTTTAGAATAAACATAAATAGCTTAATTGTTTTTGATTACTTTCACTGTTTACTTGCTCTATTCACTTACAGCAGATGTGATAATGTAGACAAAGAGGTTGTCAATAAACAATTAAAGCAAGCACTCAGATCCACATTACACAAAAGGTAGTTCTATTGTTTACAATAAAATACAGTAGAACTCTTCTTACTGAAATCTTAATTGAAATAATTACACATGAATTATTGAATTCGTGTGTAATTATTTAATAAAAATTGAAAATTGTGTCTTACACAATCCTTTTGGAGACATTTAATATTTTAATATGCTTTGAAAGTTACGTCTTAAATTCCTCAAGGTGGAAAGGAGGCTGGCCTTTGAGTCTAATGGGGGTCAGAGTAATAACACAGAATGGACAAATTGCACTGTCATTCTGCTTAAATTATATAAGTTATTTAATTTGACCTGTAGATAGTCTCTTGTCTCCTCATCATGCCTGACTTTTAAGTGGGAGGTCTTCACTCAAGATGATCCTTTAATAGAAGGGAACCTTTCTCCATTTAACCCATGCTGTTATCAATCATGTACAGGAATAAATGATCCTGTTAGAATTTGCTACTATCACAAATGACATTGTGACCTGAGGCCAATGTCTTTATTTGCTTCTCCAGTGATTCACTTCAGCAGATATTAAACAATTTTATAATCCATGAAAGGCAAAATTAAAAGGACACCATCCATAAAACTGAATAATTTCTATCAGCAACATGATGTCTGTATTACCTTTATGAATTATAAGGCTGTATAGTGCAGTAATGTAATGAAGGCAAAAATGGCAATAGTCAAGTGCCCTGGGCTAACAATAATATGCATTTAACAATAATATGCATTTCTGAAAACTACATATCACAACAGTTGATCGTAAATACGTATAACATAACAATCTGAGACAAGGAATGGGGTTTTATAAAGGCACTGACAAACACTCAGTTAAAGTTTACGAGAAACAACAGTTACTTCTAAAATAATCTTAATTTCAAATGATATATCAAACTTTTAATAAAAACAATTTTAATGAGGTTCATTTCTAAAACAAAAATCAAGCAATGCATTTTTTACACTCTTGTGCACTTTATTTGCACCACTACAAATAAAATCCAACAAATGATTAGGTTAATACATTAAAAACAAATGCCTCCATAAAATGTCAATTATGTATAAAATAACTTTGTGAAATGATCCCAAAATTGATATTTGATATGGTTGTAAAACAAATTTAAAGGATTTGATGGGGTTTTTTTATGTTAACCCTTTAAAATTAAGACTGGCCAAAGCTGATCTATGATATCTTGTGACCTTACAAAATTAGGATTTTAAGTAAATGATAAAAAGTAAATGTTTTGTTTGGACGTTTATTTGTGAGCAATAAAGTCCCACACTGTAGGAGATAGTGTTGAGACACAGACTAGCCCTAAGCACTAAGTCACTTGTCACAATCAAATGTTTTTAAAGAAATGTCATTAATCTGTTACTCCAGAGTTACCCGATACAGACTTGTAAAGCAATAGTTCAATATTTTTATATATACAACAAGAATTACAATAATGCTGAGGCGTACCTAGACAATTAAAAAAATCTCAATATCTTAACACTCGGTGTAAAAATATGTCAGAGATTATACATGCATATTCCAAGTTAACTATCCAATCGCCCGAAACAGTGAACGGGAAATCTCTCAAGGTTTATTTTAACACGAATGTGTTTTGGTGCCATCTAGCGATCTACAATATATTCATGCTTAAATTACAGTCATTCGCTGGAACTGAGACAACGTTAAGAGTTCGTCTTCAAAACCAACCGATTTCACAGTGAGTGTCTTTCGCCTTCTTTTAAATCTGAGGAGTGCCAAAGCCAAAAGGTCACAAAGTAGCTTAGAATAGGCAGAATGGTAATGTCACTAAACGTTTCACGGAAATTGTTAATACCAATTCTATTCAAAAAAGCAAACGCTTCATAAAAGCTCAACCTTCGCAGTCTCCCCTTTGGTGTTATTCGTCCTCGCAGCATTTACAGGAACTTAAAACGGTAACAAAATATTTGGGGGTTACCATATCTACAAACATTACAGTCGCCAGCCCCCCCCCCCCCCCAAAAAAAAAGCAGAAATGGGACTGGTTGATACAGTACGTCTGCATCCCGATGAAAAGTCGGGAAACTAAAACCCGAGGAGATGAGAGTTCACCTTACTGTACTGACGGCGTCCTGGCCGCTTCTCCGTCCTCAGGCTCGAGGCACCTGCCGGCACGCGGTTGAAGCGGCCCCGTCACCTGATCAGAGACCGACGACCGTAACTCTAGAGGGAGGATGACGTCTGTGCCGATACTGATAACCCAGTTGTTGAACTGATACTTAAAATGCTCTTTTCGATGATATAAGCGCTCTTGCCAGACAAAAACCTCGACTATTTTTTTTAAATTCGTGCCATTTTCCCCCCTTTTATCCAGATCGTCCATTGATTACGAAAAAAAATGCTTATTGTCTCAATAAGTCTTAAGGTCAAATGTCCCTTCGGGAGTTAAAATATTTATTTGTGTCTGTTTTGTTTGAATCAAGAATTGTGTAAAAAAGGAAAACAGTAAAAGAAATAAATAGGGAACAGACATTTAGGATTGCACTTTAAATAAATTGTGATATTTGGGGACATATCGAAGACTTACAATTCTTTTTTTTATTCTAGCATTCCATTATTATTCCAAAATGTATTTTGTTCTATCCAGGATCTGGAGTGATCGCTTGTCATAAAGTCTGACAAATGACTGACAAATGACAGGCTGTATTCAGCAGACATCGAGGATATAACAGGGGTGTATAGGACAAGATAACCAGCATTAAAAAGAGAACTTCTTTTGCTATGATGTTGCTATGAAGTCACAGCTTTTGGGTCCTGCGTTTGATCCTGGTTGGATTGGAGCAACATCTATGCAGAATCTGCATTTTCTTTGTGTGGATTTTGGCCTGGGGTTCTGTCTTTAGGAACGCAAGCGTGGTTAACTTTTAAATTGTGTTTGGTATCCTGAATCGCGCCCTATACTTCCTCCATAGACTCCGAGTTCCGAGATGACCCTTACCTGGAGTGAGCGGCCTGTTATGAACGTATAGATACAGTAGCTGTATGTGTACGTTTAGTGCTGCCACCTAGTGCTTAAACAGTGTACGAAAAATAAAACAGCGTTGAAGTAAATTGTATCTTATTGTATCCTATGCACGCAACTATTTTAGCCTGTTCGCAGATGTTTAATACAGTACAACAACAAACCTTGATTATTTAAACTTACTCTAATATTTATTATTTCATCTTACTCTAGATTAAAAGAATATAAATATTATTCAAAGCTGTATAAATATTTTTGCACTTGTTTGAGAGCAAAACACAATTATTTGCTGAAACTAAAAAAAAAAATACTTCAAACGTACATAAATTTTACACTGTATTTCTGACGTCACGTAAGTCTTATTCGTAAGCCTCTGGTTTTCCCCAAAATACAACTCTAATTTTACACCTTTGTCTTACACATCTCGGTATGTAAAAAAAAATCAAGACGCAAATGACTAATCTTTAAATAATTAAACTGTTTTTAAGATGAGGAAATAATTCCTCGATTTCTACTTTCATTTGTGCTCTCGAACGATGTATCCAGGTAAACACTGCTGCTATTCAGGTCTGGGCAGGTACTGAGCTACGTAGTAAGAAACAGGAGGTGAGGTCATAATAACTGAAGGGACATTGAAACGAATGGTTTCTATACGAATTTCTAGAAACTAGAAGGCGAGCTATTTTAATGTGTTTTGTTTAGAAATTGTGTTTTTTTGTTTAAATCTTTTTTTCTTTAATTTATTTTGATAATGTAACGTATGCACGCTTGGCGGTTGATTTTAACGATTACGTTCTATCCAGTCGGTTTAGTTTCGATAAGGTTATACGGTATCCCCTTGTTTTCAGTGTAAACTAGTAAAAAAAATAGTATATAACCTCACCAGGACGAGCAGACTGAAGTGGATGGGTGGGCGAGCTAGAAAGAATGAAACTTTTACGGATAGTTCATCGATAAACTTTTTTTAAAGGGTTCAGAGGTCCTGGTTTTGTCACGAAGTTTCCTTTGCCCTTTCCAATTGAAGGTAATTGATTATTATTTTAAGCCTGCTACTACTATTGTGTTTTTCATGGGTTAGAAGGTAACCCTTTTCCGTTTCTACGTATTGGAAATTCATTGTTCTAAATGTTGTCTGTGCTGTATGTATAAAGTGAATTTTAATGTGTTACAGGTGTACAGAAATGCTTTTCCGTATATTTCTTCTATACCAACTTGTCTCGTACGGATTAAGTAGATGTACAAGAAAGTTATTACATATGAAAAACACAGAACAGGAATCCAACAGTGGTAAGTAATAAGTTGGGTTTTTTTTTTTGCCCTTGGCTTACCAATTTGAGTTTTATTGTATGAATCAATGAATCAAATAGGCTAAATAGTCTACTTCAGTATAGTTCTGTTCTGATAGATACGTATTACATTATTCATCGTGAAATTAAAACACAAAAGCGGAAAAACATTTCTTGAGTCTCAGTAAGATTTTTTTTTTAGATTTCGTAATTACTCTCCATTGTCGGATGACTAAATTAATAAACTAAAGGTAACTTTCCAACTTCTTATTTGATACGTATTTGATATTTCATCATTGCTATTTTGAAACATTTTGTTGAATAGAACCAAACTTCATAAAAATGAACCTCCACTTTAACGCCTGTAAATGGCAACATTTCATTCGATTTTTCTACTAACATGGACTCATACTTTTATTGCTTTTATTACCGTGTCATAATTGTAATACATGCTTAAGTGCCTACGTGTCCTTCAATAGTAGGAAATGTGTGATCATACTGTATGTATAGAAATCTTCATATGTCCATATATCCTTAAATCCCACATTTATTTTGATAATATTTCTGATTGCACAAAGTTTGGAAAATGTGGTCAGTGTACATTAAAATGATTGGGACATATATATTTTGGTAGTGTTTTTTACTTTGCACTATAGGTTTATACTGTATACAAAAGTCATGTCTATTGCTTGATATAATAACGTAAGAATTTACAAGTGGTCTCTGGTTGCTAGTAGCTAATCGATCCAAAGATCTCGTCCAGTTCTTCCAGAGTATCATCTTTACACAGTTGGGTAGCGCGGTGATCTTTTGTCAATATAATAAACAGTATAACATTGTTTTGCGTATTTGCCGTTGGTCTGCAACGAAAGGTAGGTCTGTGTCGTGGAAGGTGTGTGGCTTTCGCGGAAAACGCGAACTTGAGGTGTTGGGAATGATTTGTGGATGAACTTGTTTGGTTTCAGTTTTTGCGAACAAAGACGAGGCAAACACGTTCTTGGGGCGCCACCTGTTGTTCAACCGCTTTGATTTCGAGCTATTTACTCCGGGGAATTTGGAAAGAGAGTGCTATGAAGAGCTCTGCAACTTTGAAGAGGCACGAGAAGTCTTTGAAGATACTGCAAAAACAGTTGAGTATTCAATGCTTAAAGTTTGTTTAAGACTATTTGTTATCTCATACCGCTGTAAAAGCAACTGATGCTTAGAACCATGACAAGTTCAAATAAATAGATATTGGAAAGGGAGAGATTTATTCATGTTTGGAGGCTCTTCTCTTCTGTAAAAATCAATTGTAAGCAAAGCTTTGAATCTGAGTGAAATAGTCAATTCTCTATTTTGTCTTTGGTTTCTCTCATTACAAATAATACACTTAAGTAAAATGTACAGCATGCAATTCATCAACAAACATAAAAGAAGAACAAAACATCATGCATTAAAAAGCATACATTTACAGATAAACTGGTCATAATGCAAATACCTCATACAAACAAATAAAATGTCATTAATTACTTGCACCCAGTACTTGTATGGATTATGGGATAAAGGACATAATATACACATTTCTAACAGCTCTAGGAACCCTGAAATCACAGACAGATGGAAGCAACACAAACTGAAAATGTAGGGTTTGGGAGGCAGCTTCAATTATATTTTTGCCACCCTGTGCACTGCACTATCAAAAATCTCCCCCAGTTATTTTCATAATAATGATTATATATTCTAATAAATAAATGTAGAAGACATAATATGTGCCTTTTTATTTTTATATAACATCTGGCTTTCCAAAAAAATCACAGAGCCCTTTCATCCTATTTTGCAGGAACATTTCTGGAAACTGTATATAAAAGGACAACTAGGTAAGAGCCAAGTCTGTATGGAGTGCAGCGTAAGCCAATTCAAGTCTGTGATTGTGATTTAAATGAAGAGAAACTGTATGTTGACTAATAGGATAAAAAGTAAGCCACATGTTTTAATGAGAACTTTTTGCTTTTGATGTTGAAGATGTGGGCTCTTATGTTTGTTCCTGTGTACACTGGTCTTGTCTGTTTAACTTGGAATTACATGGTGAATATAGCGTTTTAAAATGTCTTCCCTACCAGGGTGAAAAGCCGTATTCCATTAACTTGGTTTTGGGGTGCTTTAGGGGTTTGTGGATGGGGAGAAGAGGTTAACTTTTTAAATAAGATAGTTCTTTAGTCAAATATTTTTAATAGAAATGTATTCGGATCCCTACAAAACTGATTGAAAACTACCATTTGCACGCAGGAGACTCGAACGCTCAGAAGGTGGACGTCACTGCACTTCTTACAGGTCTCATTGCTGCTGGAGTCTCTCTAGTCATCATTGGGCTGCTTTTTTGGTACTTCTGTCACAGGAGGTGCAAGCCCAACAGTCCCCGCGGGTACGGACCTTAACATTCATCATTTCATTATCGGAACCTAATCTTGCCAGTGACTCAAGTTAAAATGTTGTTTCTCCCGTTCAGTCACAATAATCATATGTCCTGTGTGGTCTTTGCATGACAAGAAACCCCTTTATCTTAAACTGGGCTTTCAGATTAGTTTGTTTCCTCTAAGAGTTGGTTCTCTCAGACTCACCACTGTAACCTGTTTGACTGCAGCTCTTCTAGGGGTCGCGCCAGTCGAAGCAACGCGTCCCTGATTATGAGGAGACTAGAAGAAACGTCTCTGCAGCCTGTACTTCCCCCTCCTGAGGAGCCATGTCCGGGCCTACCTTCCTATGAACAGGCCATTGCCAAACCCGGACAGCACGATGCACCCCCTCCGCCGTACCCAGGGTAGGTGTACAAGACACCCCCTTTACACCAGGCATCTCCAGGGCAGTGGGTTTCATAGGTTAGCCTTTAAATCATCACTGTCTGGACTGGGGCGACAGTTTTCATGTAAATAATGAAACAGGTGACTTGTTCAATTTGTCCAATTTTAGAGGTCAGTTTAAATTGTAATCCCCAAAATCCAGTGTTTCCTTAATTGAACAAATTTCTCTATCAATTTGACAATTGAGCAAAACAAAATCCCAAGCATTCCTGATGTGGGATTTATCTTTCAAAGGAGCTGCAACTGTACACCAGTCTTTAGAAAATGGTTATTTAGGGTTCAAACATATTGCACAATTTCCAGGATCAAGACTGGAGATGCCTGATTTAAATTATTCATCCCGCAGATCTTCACACAATGTTATCAGCTCTTTGCATAAGAACAGCAGTGTGTGTTCTATGTGTATTGGAGTCCACTGCAGTATACTGGAGTCCTGCGTGGAGATACACCATGTCTCTGTTGGAAGTATCTAATGCAAGCCCACACTATTAACAAATAGTCCAGATGGCTGCACTGATCCAGTCATTCCTAATTACTGAGAGAACTTTGGTTAATTTAAATATACAGAAATTAAATTTTTGCAGTGATAATTTATTATTGATCAAATTATTATTTGACATTGATCAAATAAAATAATTTAAAACATATCCTGAAATCAGCACATCCATTTCTTAGCTTAAAAAAATCCGATTTTAAATCTTTGCCAATAATCATGTTTACCAATAAAATTCAACATACTAGTTTATACTAATGTCTGTGTTTTCATTCTTCTTTTTTAACACCATTGCCACCCCATAGAACTGATAAAGAATATCAAGTTTCTGAAGATATTAATTCAGTGTTTTTTTTTCTTCTGTCTTTAGATCCCGTACAGCAAGCATACAACGATAAAATCAGGAATGGCCTTTTGAATTTTTGGAATTTTTCTGTCTTTCATATATTTTTCTCACAGATTGTTCACTATAAGAATTAATACGTTTTGTGTTGTTCTTGAAGTCTTCAGTGTTCTAAAAGTTTATGTTTATCATTTAAATAAAGCTCAAATGGCACTTTCAAGCTATAGATGACTCTGTGGGATCCTTTAAGGAAGGTACAGATCAGGCTGCTAGTATCCAAACAGCCAAGATGCACTGAAATGCTTCCTTTTGTTTGTAACCTTGCTTTTTGTTCTTACAGTATATTCTTAGTTGTACAGTACTTGTTAATTAAATATAACCAGTACTTACAAAATGCAGTGCCTGTATTTCTCTGCTCATTATGTAAATATGTAACTAAGATTTTTATTTTATACTGGTGACATTACACAGAGATTCAGGTTTATGGTTGACTTGATTGTTGTTTTAGGATAGATAGTCAAGGAGGAATACCTTTGGCTGTGTTCAGTTTAATTATTGGTAATTTCCACATTTGAACTTTGTACTGTAGCTTAAGGATATGTTTCACTGTAAAAAGATATAGTAGCATTCAGGAAATCCACAAATGTGTTCGGAAGTAATATTGTTACTTCAGATTACAGCTTTCAGAACCACTTTCTCTGTGGTATTTACCTCCTGTGTTGACAACTGCTGGTATTATCTGTGAAGGCTACGTTAAGACAGGGTTGTTGAATAGTTTAAAGCAGGTTTTACTTCACAAAACAAAATATGATATTTAATGTTCACGGTATCAAAATAGAAATATGTGAAACATGAATATTTCTTTATTGTTGACATTTTTAACTTTTATTTGAAAAAAAGGAAACATTGATATGATTTGTACTTTGTGACTCAGACTAGATTAAATCACACATAAATCAATACATTGTGACAAATAAAAATCCAAGTAGTCATTTAGTGGAAAAATGCAATAGACCTTTTTAAATAGTTAATGAAAGAGTACATATTAAGGGTTTTGTTTTGTACTTTCCTATCATTATCATCAAAGCAGTCTAATGAGTTGTTTATTATTAGAGGCAGTAGTTTATTACCCAGAACAGAAAGTGAATTATATTTGGGCTACCTTCATCTCTAAAAAAGGGATATTTTAATGACTACAGAAAAGATAATTAGATTAATAATTAGTGTACCATCTTGAACAGCATATTGTGCTATAATTATACTGTATGAAAGTTCTATGAGGTTTGTGAACCTGCTTGATGCTTATTATGTTATTGGATGTACTTATTTAAGAAAAATAAAAACCTTTATAAAAATGCATATTTTGGAATGGAATATAAAGCAATAGAGTGGTGTTTATGTACAAAGTTGTTTTCTCTCTCTGTTTCCTCTTGAAAAAGTAGTGCAAATTTGAAATTCAGATGGAGGATTCGTAAATTATTTCCTCTTTTGAAGGGATGTCAAGTGTCTTTTTATATTTCATGTGTGTCCTTTTATTGTGATTTTACAAAAACATATATTTTGGTAAAAGAGCTATACATGGTATTTTAAATAAATGACTAATTCTATCCTGGGATTCTGTCATGTATGATTTTCACATTCTCCACAATCCCCAACTAATTTAATCAAATTGTACAGCACCTAGCAGTTATGCTGAATTTTGATCAAGTATGATTAACATAACCTTAATGAATATAAATGAAAATAACCTAGATTAAGAAGAACTACATTAATTCGTATTCAATATACAGTAAATATTAAACATAAAATAACTGCTTGAAAAACATAAAATGTTTTAAATCGAAACTAAACTACAATAGAAAACATTATTCTCGACTTGCGTTGCAATGGTGTAGCGTGCAAAGTGTGGACCATTTACAGCATAGCATTGAGAAAGCACAATTGTGTTACACAGTGCAATGATCATTATAGAATTATCTGATGCCCCTTGACTCCAATTACCAAGACTATCGGTATTTCGCAAAAGGTAAATCTACATTATGTACTGAACAGACGTTCAAATAATGCAAATATCCTTGCCTTTGCCAGCAACCTGGTATTCAAAAAAGGATAGAATGCAAATTCTATTGTTAAATCATAGCTTAAAAACAGTCATACAAAAATGTCTGAAGAGGAGAGTCTCCTTTATCAGCTCCAGTAGAGCTCTTTACAGGTACAGTATTTCCCTCGCATCACTAAACCACGTGAAATCGATATCCTGGTATTTTAATAACTTGAGTCTCACGGTCACCACTCCTGCCAATGCAAAATGTTGAAATTATATTTCTTAATTAACTGGAAACAAAATTCCAAAATAAGTCTTAGACTTCAGATTTTTAAAAAATATTGCTCCTATCGGTGATTTTTAATCGTCCAAGATTGCTGCCTAGGTTTCCAGTGCAAATCCGTCGTCAACTGGTTTAAATAAAAGGTTGTTACTTTCATGATGCAGTACTTGCCGAAAGAGGTCAGTATTTAGCATTCTCTTCGCCTTGCTACGCTCGATTGTACGGAAAGGCCAGTGTGGTTTTATGCATGAATCAAATAGGAGTTATCACTTTATAGTTCGGTGGTATCAGTGCTGCTCTCTTAAGGCGCTTGAGTACTACCTTCGATTCGGTTTGGGGTTTCGAAACCAGTCCTTGTGTTCAGTTTGTGTGTTCTCTTCGCGTCCTTGTGCGATTTCTCCGAGTCCTGCCTGGATCGCTATACTTTTAGTCCAGGAAAGGCTCAGGGTTATTACAACGCTCACCAGGAATAAATAGCTTTCTAAAAAAAACACTTCTAGCTGAACATTTTTTAATGAAGAAGTAGCATGATTCACCGAGATTCAAACAATTTAAAAGTAAAGGCAAAACAGAAAGAACAACGTTTAAAGCACTCTAGTAACTGCAACAAAATGTGAAAAACGATTGCACATGAACTTGGCAAGGGTTGAAGTAAAATTATCTCTCTGGCGGAATACAGTATCATGAAATTCTGAGTAATGATAAAGATCACTTCACATTGCCCAATGACATGATTTCTTTTTCTTGACACAAACTTTTACAGAGTGTGGGACAAGCTACTGCCATATTATTGAAGCCATTAGCCTTCTTGCAAAAAGTACCCGGATGAGGTCCTCAGTACAACTAGATATCACCTACCAATTTAACTGTCCATCCATTTTCTAACTGCCTTATCCGATACCGTGCTGCGGGGGAGCTGGAGCCGATCCCAGCAAGCAAGGGGAAAGGACAGGCTCCGTCCTGCATGGGACACCAGTCCATTGCAGGGCAGACAAGGATGCAAACACACGCGCTCACAGCTGGGCAACTTTTCCCCAGAAGCCAATTCATGTACTGTAGCAGTATCTCTTTGGACTGTGGGAGGAAACCCATGCAAACATGGGAAAAACAACAGATTCCATGCAGATAGCAAACCAGGTCTGGAATTGAAACCAGGCCCCCAGTGCTGCAAGGCAGAAATGCTAACCACAGCGCTACCCTACCAAATCAAATTAAATAGACCCAATGTCCTCGTTGGTATTGCAACCTTATTTATTCTCTGATTTATTTCATTTATGTTTGTTCAGAGATGGATCATATAATGTCAAGAGAATGACGGAGAGTATATTAAACATATTCATACATATTAATGTTATATTAATTAAATTAGTCATGTGTAAGATTTGCTGCACACGTTTTGTACTATATATTTAAAGGGGTATACTTAGCTAAATTAATTGATTTCACAGATGTACTTTTCGAATAGTTTAGGAGAATACTGTACTTTTTGTAGTTTCAAACTCAGAAATCATAAAGCTGTTCATTTAAAAACAAAACATGCATAACATGATTTAGAATTCTATAATATGAAATAGAATTTAATAAAAAGCTAACTTGGTGCGACAGCTGTCTAAATGTGTATGAAAACACTTTTCTGCTAGAAACAATTAGTTATTTATTATCAGGCCTAATCAAAATTACTGTATGGCCCTAAATAGTCACGTCTGTGCCCTGAATAAGGTCCATGATGAGCAATCATTTGATCCCACTGCTCATCTTCTCACAGAATAGTGATTGAGAAAGTGCCTCCTTGATTTTTCCTGTATGTAAGTATGGAAACATGAAATCAATGATATGCATTTTCCCAGAGGTAAATTAAACATGCAAGTTGGTCTTAAAGATCAAAGACCCAATCAAAGCTAATCATGCTGCATAAAAAGTGAATGTGTTCAGTTTAGCACAGTAATTAGAATATGAATCACAGTTCTATTCTATGCAAATTTGTGACTTCCACTCCAGATGGCACAGGGAAATGCACCTGGGATATTAAACAAATTATCCTGAATCTTTAATTGCAACACCATACATATACTCAACAAATAAACTCATTAACGCTCAAGGACAACAATTAAATTAAATCTGGCACAGATTTAATGATTAGTTTCAACTAAATGTGTGGGTACATTAGATTGCGTATTTGTTTTTGGTTAGTTGAATAATATATGTGAGTTTAAAAAAAGAGTATAATAATTTGTATCTCAATTTTAGGTGCAGAAAATCATTTAACGTTACAGATACATCTTTCATATCTTTGTATTTCTAAAGCTTGCTTTAGAAGCTTTTTAATGACTACCACTAATGGCTTCTGATGATTACTTCAGCCTTTGACCTGTCTACAGTGTAGTATTAACATTTATGTTAAAAAATAACAATCTAGTTTGTATTTCCACTGAACTGTTAATAATGCAAAGTATGAGGAATCACAAACAGGGAATCCAGGGCTTATTTGCCTGATTATATTCAGAATAAAAAAATACATAAGCAATTTAAAGCTTTCCAAATCACTGTTAACATACATTGTTTTATAATGTCAATTGAAACTGTTCTGGAAGTTCATTATTTGCCAGTTCTCAGAGTTGCTTTCTAAGATCTAGCCTCAAATATCTGGTTGCAACTAAGTCTCACATCAACAACCTGCTATCAAAGTGAGTCTCTGTCAATTGGAATTTCATATTATAATATAATCTCAAAATTATAGAAATATAACTGAAAATATTACAATACTATAACGTTACAAATGCATGTATTACAATGATATGAGTCATTGTAAGACACTTTTTTGACATGCAAAAATTTAACCCAGAATGGTGTCTTGAGTCACCGACTAGTATTGCTTGGAGTCATTAGGAGATTTGGGTCAGGTGATATCTGGTATGAAAATGTAACATTTCATCTGGAGTGTAAATTCAATCGTGCTTTACTTTTTATAATCTAATATTAAACTTACGCTGTATGTGCACGTGATCTTCTATTATGCATCCTATTTTTTAAACAACAAATTACGATGGCACAAACGAAGATCATCATTGCATTTTACTTTGTAGCCATACGTGTTTATGAACACAGTGAGAACCCTGATACAACTAATAAAATACGCAGGTAACATAAAGTGATGCGTTAAAACCTGATTAAAATGCTGTGTTTTTACATCATTTTACACAAAGACTGACAAGGCAAAGAATGCTTCTGTCTTGGCCTTCACAGAAAGTAAAAAATAAACATGCATGACATGAAAAATAAGTCACTCTTTAATTATTTCGGTTCATTGTAACCCCTGCAGTGAGCTTGTTAAATTCATGAATTGTTAAATTCATTGTTATCGTCTACATGTGACAACTGACTTGAACTATTGCAATTTTCTTTGGGGAGGAATACATATAATTGTCTAAAGTACATGTCAAATTCGTGTCTTCCTTTTCCTATTTGTTACACAACTTCACACAGCTCCGAAGAATTACCTGCCTCTCCCTTAAGTTCAATGACAGATAAAGATTGTAACTTGCTTGCAACCCAGCTGGTAGGAGGTGCATCCTGGGAAATAAACCAACATGGGGATCAGATCCAAGTAGCACCATGCAGTTCTAACATCATGACTGAGTGAGAGACAGGAACAATAATAATCATCATACAATAATCTGATCTATCAAGAGTCACTGTGTGGATTCCCCCCTGTGCCATCGCTTAGCGAGTCTGCGTTTCCCGATCTATACTCCGAGACAATGTGATTGTTTCTGGCTGGCCCTGTGCTTGTATGTGTGCGTGCTTTAGAAAGCTCTACGGGGGAAGTGCATCACTCCCGATCTTCTCCGGATGATGGACAGGAACTACCCGACTTCCAGCTTTACAGACCCGCTGGCTTCACCAGCACAGACCGCAGCTTGGGCCTACGAGCGCAGCACCGCAAGCATCAAGCCTAGGTAAGAGAAGAAGGGGAGGGCGGCTCATCTTAAAAAGAAAATCCCGGTGATGTAAGGCCTAGCGCAACAAAATGTCGAGTTTTTTTTTAAGTTTGCGTGCCGTCTTATATAGGACACCGAGTTAAAAAATATCGTCTTTCGTGCAATCATTCACTGTACCGAGTTAGGCATCTGTTTGCAAATGGAAATGGTGGACTTTGGGAAATCGCTGCGCTACATTGTGACACTTATTACAATGTTGAAACTTAATTGCCATTAAACAGAATGCAATATTTATATTTAGATACGCTCACCATTGAAGTTCTGTGAATTCTGAAAATTATGAACTGTGCATTTGATCCGATCAAGAAGAATAAACATTAGTCTGTGTCTTTCATGTGTATACGAAGAGTAAGGTTTTTTTTTCCACAAGTTGACACAGCTTTTTTTCTTCATTTCAAAAACATTAGTTCTAACCTTAAACAGACAACGTGTCGTACACGAGAGTGTTTAGTACCGCACTGCTTATTGCCATCAAATGGATACATATAATAATCAGATTTATTTAATTTGTTTCTGGGAACTTTGGCGGATTTGATTGTGTAGTTAACCACTGGACTGAGTGTATATATAAAAACTTGTCCATATCCAATAATATGATTACGTATTAGGAATTTTGTTTGTTGAAATAACTATTTTTACTAAATTAAGAGTAACACGTAGCAAAATAGGTCCTCCGTGGAGGCGTGGCCTTGTTTGTCAACATAAAAGGCTGCATTGTTTGGAAATTAAAAAGTGCAGTACAAATCATACACATTGATTTTTATTATCTCCAATAACAGTGACCTTGCTTGTTCCGTTTTCTGATAAGAGAATACCCTTGGTTTGCTATTTTAGGGAGAAACCCATTTGAAGTCAGTTAATGTTGTCATTTGTTGTTGTTGATGTTGTATCAGCTTTTAACGGAGCGGTGTCGTGCTATATTCCTTCATGGCCCATTATGGAGAAGTCATGTAGACGTGCAACATTAGAAAAAGGAGTTGCCCTGAAGAAAACTGAAGAGATGGGGAAAAAACATGACACGATTTTTTTGGCTCTTATTAAAGTGTCATCCACATATAGCAAACGTTTAAATATACTAGGGTACAGTGATAGGCTTAGCAACATTATTAATGATGACAATGACTTTTGTTTTTGTTCCGAATTCCGAATAAACAAAAACTGAAAACGCTCTAAAACGCACATCTTCACACAGATTAAATCCGCCGTCTATTGATTTAACTGGAAAATAAAAATAGTCGCATCATTCTGTTTTGTAGCTGCAGTCATGTGGGGAGTCGTATGTTTCTTCTTTGCCTGATTTGGAAAATTATGTTTGTAGCTAAAAATCGGACTCTCAAGATTTTACTACATTGTAACAAAGTAACTACAGCACTTTCACAAACCCCAGCTTTAGAAACAGTACGATCCCAAACTGTTTTCACATAAAGTGAAAATAAAATCTACAATAGCAGGCCTGTGTATATATATTGAACTGTATTGTACTTGCCCAATATTTCCTAAACTGAATGCAGTCTGCAAACATTTCTGTATCATAATACAGAACACATTTTAATTATTTAGGCTATATCCTTTTGTTTCCTGATAAAAATCATGATTTGTATTCTTAATGTTAATGTGGAACATTTGATTAAACATTCATTGTTCAGCTTGATATTTCCAAACATTTCTGTGGAATGGAAGAGCAGTCAACAAGACTCACCTTGCAGACATGCTATAACCAGGTTGATATGTTTCAAGGGTTAAGTTGTGAGAGTCAGAGAGTCTTAACACAGGAGTAGCTAGAATCTCGAAGGTGCCGAGTTGCAGAGGTAACTCACAATAGTTAATCTAGTGAACATGTACCTGGAACAAAATGCAAAGAAATAAAGTCAAGTCCTTGTTGTGTCATGACTAGCAGGGCCCCACCAGCCCTGACACCAGCTGGGAAATAAATAAATCAACATAAAAATGTAAGAAATAGCATGAATACCTTTCTCACTTAAAGTGTCACAACACCAGACTGAAGATCTGCAGCGGGGATTCTAGTATTATTTCAGTAATTTTCAAAATCGAACGGAAATTTCATATTGGATTCCTTTTGGTTGAAATAACGATTGCAAGGAGGGTCATGGACTCTGATACAGTACATGAAGTACATAATTAGATGTATTTTATTTCAAAAACTGCGTTAAAAGTGTTATGTATGCTCGCTGGGAAAAGGGAAGGGTAATTATGCTCACAGCTATTCTTCTCCATTGCTGGTTTTAAGTGCATAAGACTCTTAAAAAAATAAAAGATTATAGCTCAAATGTAAATTTTGGCGCCACCTCTTTGCTTTGTTCTGTACTCTGTGTCTACAGTAGGTTCAACACGTGCATGAGGGCTGGGGCTGTGTTTTCTTGTCTGTTGATATTTGATCAGGTTCTTTAAAGCACTTTCCAGTATCTGCTCCGAGTCAGCATTGGGGGGGGAAAAAGAGAAGGAAAAGGTTTTAACCCTGCTGTTTCCTGAATATGAATGTCAGTGCACATACTATATCTGGAGGCAATTGCCACAATTTGTCTGCCTTTGTTTATAGGTTGTTTTCAGCACACATCCTCCTTGACATGATAAGGTCACTTCAAATATGTCAGTGCGCTGGCTGTGAAGGGATTTAGGTCTTGTCAAATAGTGATACTGTGTACACTGAGAGAAACTCTTGACCAAAGGCCTTTTTGGTCACATATTTACTGTTCAGCATGCTGGAGGAATTTCAGGGTTTTCCCTAATTTCAGGAACTGCAACAAACTCGGAAAGCTAAATTTGCAGTGCACAGGGCATAGAAAAGCGATCGCAAAGGCTTAATTACAAAAGTGCAAGGATGAATTGTTGACAGAGGGTGAGATACCACAGCTTTTCACGTAACGGGATGAGTAAATGCTAGGTTCAGAAGAGGAAGGAATGTGTACAGTAAAAGTAAATATTTAATGTAAAAAAATAATTCAGAAACACATCTGCTAAAACTATTTTTTTTGTGTAACAATATAAGTTGATGCACATTTGAAGATGTATCAAGTAAGGACGCGCCACAATTTTTGTTTGATTTTTTTTTTACTGCTCACTGTTATTGTTCACTGGTTTAGGAATGTATAGTGTAACTTCAGAGCTTTAGCATAGATAAAGTGTGCTTGTGATTCCGAATTTCAGGAAAAGTATGCTTTTCCTTGAAAGCAAAGCAGTGACGACAGTGATTACAGGTCCTGTTCATATCTTGAGTCACTGATCACGAGTGACAGAAAAATCTGAGCCTTTTCTCAAGCTTTAATATGATCATATTCAGTCAACCTTCAAATACTACATAAAATATCATTGAATTATGGAGTGGTTCGTGACACCCTTAAGCAATACACAAAACAGACACTCTTGTGATTTGTTTTTGCAGATTGTTTCAAGTGATGTAATTTTTCACTGGTGGATTGATCTAAGCAACAAAAGAATGTACCAAATTAATGTCACAAAGGAGACGCCTTATTCTACTAGTGCTGCATGTGTTAGTGATGTGCAGCCTAGATAGAATTAAAGGATATGATATTTTTTATTCTTCAAGACTGCACTGCACTTACAGAAGTGCACTCGTGTGCACAAAAATAAGAGAGCTTTTATATTGGCATCAGTATATTTGATGGACTAGATTCTTAATGTTTTTGTGACAAGCAAACACTAGGCAAAACTCTCATTCACATTAATAAACATCTTTTATTACACTCTTTACAACATTATGTTTAAAATCATTTTGTTTGAAATGCACTTCACACAGTGTGATACAGCAGTGTATCCTGGATATAGATTCAGGAGAAGAGAGCTGTGGCCTAGTGTTTAGTTAGCAAATGGAAAGGACCTAAAAAAGACTGAAATTGATTTAAGAAATGGTTTTATCTTGGAAGTATTTTGCCAGTACAATGAATATTGCACTGCTGCAACAGATGGAAAAATCCAGAAAACCGGTTGTTAGGAAGCTGATTAAAGTGTTCTGTAATGATTTAAATTGTGAGAACATATCTGTTGGCTCATTTGACTTCACTTCTGTCTTTTGTACTGTGAAAGGTGTTAACAATAATGGCCATTTAGTAATTACTTACCAAAGTAAAGTTTGCTTCTATAAATGATTATTGTTGAAATGTTGATAGAATTCACAACAAACATGCTACAAGTGTATACAATTGTGTCTGGAGCATTTTGAAGCCCATATAATTTAATGGGTTGGAGAATTTAATTTGTACTGTGGACCGATAACAGTTAGGAATGATACTGGAAAAAAATTCCTAGAAAAGACACTGTTTTTTGTCTGATCCACAATCTTTTAATGGTTTTTTTGCCTTGTGGCTATGATTATTAGACACTAATGGACTCAGCTGAAATGCTCTTTAAGGATATAGTTTATCTTCCAGAAATCGCAGTGAGTCCGTGTGTTTTGAAGTACTGATCTTTTTTTTTTTTTACTGACTGGATGCCTACTTTGAGTTCACAGCCCATGTGTATTTACAGACAACAGCACTAGGTAAGTGTGAGCACAGGTCTCAGATGATGCACATGAAAACATTCACTAAATCAGTCATGTAACTGTTGGAAAAAATTCTAAAGTTTTTTTTTCATTATACAAATCCAGCTTTTGTTTTGTTTTCTAAAATGTGAATAATAAACAAGGATAGGACTTGGCTCGTCATGTGGTTTGTGTAATGTAATTGTTTTCAGAATGGCATGTTTCTACTGGTGCACAAAGCTTTCCTAGTATCCTTAACTTTCTGGATTAAATAAACATTTTATTGCCTTGTCTAAACCTTTTTTAGGTATTGCATCTAAAAAACATTGGTGCTTTTAATGCCTCAGAACATGTGACCTTTTGGGAAATTGACTTCCTCTTAAGAATTAACAAATCTATATTAATATTAACTGGAACTTGGTCTGCTTAAGAAAAAAAACCTTTTCGGTTTCACATGAGTGCTGGGAACAGGTTGGTTCTTCAAAAATGCATATGATAAAGTTCACTTCTTGACCTCCCAAAATGACAAAACAAAATCATAAGAGCCCTTAGTGTACTGGGACTTAAATAGTTGTACTTTGTTTTTTATCTGCCCAAGATCAGTTGTTTATAATACAACATAACAGAATCATACTCATAAAGTTATGTATCATACAATATCTTGAATTCATTTGTTTTTTTGAAGGTATCTTTCTGCATATTGGATACTGTGTTGTAACTCTAGTGGTACTGCTGATGTTACCTTTTCTACAAAAGAAATATGCGGATGTTTGCTTTCTGTAGGTAGGCTACATCTGTTGTGTTAAAGCTTACGAAAAAGATTATAAACACCTAATCTCTTTTGTAAAACAAATCCTTCTGTATTTGTCAACAAATGGTAGAGTAAAATGCAAAACCACTGCCCTCTTGTTACTGAAAATTAAGAGGATGGAGTTTTCCTCAGCTTGCTTTTTAATGTGCGTCTCTTAAGATTCTTCATGATGTACAGTATATCTGTTGGCCAAAAGGCAGTCCAAGTGAGATTCTTCTCAGCTGTGACCTTCATAAGAGTGTCATATTTAAGAATCGAATAGATCTTTATATAAACATAAATGGAGAAACATTTTAATGCTAATCTCTTCTACTTTGGCCTGTAATTAGGTCTGAACTGAGATGTGTGTTTTGGATTTATTTTCCCTGCCAAGGAAAGGATTTCTGGTGTTTAAGACAGACTGGCCAACAACATAGAAACGATTACACTTCATGGCCAGTGGTTGTTTTCTGTACTCAAAAATGCACCGTTATTTAAATGTGAATAAGTGATACATTTCCAGACATATATTACATTCTCCAAATAATGTTGTAGCAGTTGTGACAGTGTCAAAATGTACTCAATACTGTTTGATGGGAAGGACCTCTTGTATGTAATTTATAATAGTCACAGGGTCACTTTTAATGGAAGATATAATCTGCTGGACTAATAGGAACTAACAAGAGCATTGAACTTGCTTTCTAGTGTATGTTTCCAAACAAGACTTAACATGTTGTGCAATGTATTCTTTCAAATAGGATTTGGAAACATCTGTGAAAGAGAGGTTCAGGTGAAAGAATGATGTATTCAAGTTATGAATCAAGGCCTATAATCAGACAAAATAGCAAAGTTCCTCAACCTGTATTTATGAGCAGTGTGAGATCTGCTTTGAGAAGGATCATGTAGTTCCAGATCGATCTAATTAAATGTTCTTAGGTTTATTGCTGATAATTGCAAGGGATGGGCTACGTACAGACGCAGTACCCAGTGAAAACAGGAACAGTATGGTAAGATATGTGTCAGACCCAGAATAATAGATGATTTAATCGTGTTTGCAATGGTCTTCTAAAGTGGCCTGCCTTTTACTGAATGTCAGAACACGGGATTATCTGTAATGTATTTATAAAGTTTATTGATTACTATTGTTCACCATTCCATGGTTTAAAGCATCAATATTTCTATATATACTTTAGTAAAACATTTCTAGGATACTACAGCTAGCTTACAGGTTAACTGCAATTTTGCAGTCGTGCAAATGAAAGCACCCTTGGAGAATTCAGCTTTGACAGCATATCTGTTGTGTTTTATTAAATGTGCACTCTCAATGCCTGAGGTAAAGCTCTGTTGACTGTTATCTTACGAGGTTATGCCTTTCTGACTTCGTATTGTTGTTCACTGTGCAGTTTGAGCTATGGAGCTACGCATCCTGAAACAGAGCTTCTCCACAGACAGACCTATGCTGCTTCCCATCAGCTCCCTTCATATGCTGCTGCACATCATGCCACAGGTGAGAGAGGTCAAAGCAGTAGTCCTGCAAGGCCTTGATCCTCCAGGTTTCGGAAGACAACTTCAGTCACTATGGAATTTAAAATTGCAGAATTTGAAATCAGCCGATGTCATGTTACATTTTTGATGCACTTCTAAAACCACATGTAGTGTTTTGTGTACAGTTTTGGTCACCTTGCTACATAAAAAGCCTTTGCTTCTCTGGAATCTGTTTATAGAAATGTGGCCAGGTATATTTCTTGGCCTAAAGGACTGATCTACACAGACAGAATAAAAAGTTGTTTCGTTCTAGTCTTGAACAAATTAAACAAGCAGGGCTGATTCAACTTTTCAGAACCCTCAAAAGTATTGACAAAGTCAAAATAATGAACTTAAGAATCCATGAAACATGAACCAGGGGACACAAGTGGAAACTGGAAAAGCATTTAAATATGAGAACAGGAGGCACTTATTATGCAAAAAGTTGTTAGCATTTAGAGCAAGCTTAACCTGCAGTGTTGCTGCATCTGGCACTCCGACTTCCTTCAGGAAATGACTAGAGGAGTTCCTCAGATCATTTAGCCATTAGCAAGTAAGCAAGCTAAATGCCCACCCCTCACATGTATCTTTTCTCATGGTCTTATGCCTACACCAACATGTTGTTGGGATTTGTTTTTTCCCCTAGGACTGTCGGGAATATTTGACACAGGTTTGCACACTGCTGGCAGTAACACTACTGAAACATCAGTCATGAATTTCCTCTCTGCTATCGAGTCCCGGAACCAACAGGCTGGACCAGCGGCAGCCGCCCTGCTCCCACAGTTCAGGACTCCATCCTGGCAGACAGGTACAGCTGGGACCTCCTGAGTGTTGTCAAGAGTGAAGTGTTTGGCTGGAACATGTCAGTTGTTCTGTGTGTTCTGCAGTCAGAGAGGAATTGCCAGGTGTTCCCTGAAAACGTTCCAAAGTTTGGTCCTGAGTTTCCTTAATTCCTTCTGTGCTGCCTTTGTGGCTCATTAATCGTGAACATAGAGACACACATGATTGGCGTACTTTAAGTGTCACGATCATTGATGTTTTTTTCTTTCCTCCGTTAGGCATGCATTCATCGGCGGCTACAGAGCTGTTTGTTACCGGAGCAATACCAGCTTCAGGAACGTTTCCCCCAACATCAGCTCTCTCTGCCTATCAGCATCCCAACACGTTCACCACAAGGAACTTTGCCACTACTCCATCTCTGACACTTCAGGATGCAGCTTTTAGCCCCTCGTCTAATGGCCTGTTGTCTCCCCACGATCCTTTGCTGCAGATCAAGTCAACCCAGGGCACTGTCCCGACTGCTTTGGCATTTGACCGCATTGGGAGCACTGTATTGAGTACCAGCCTCCCACCGCAGTCCTCAACATATCGTTCAGCCCAAGAATCGGCCCCTCATCTTTTGCAACCTCAGTTCAGTTTGCTACCCTCGTCCTTGGGAGGAGCACAGCAGGCGACTCAACCTTACAGCACATCGGTCTTCACAGGTTCAGCCACCTCCATCGAAAGAGCACTTCAGCGGGAATGTAGTGTTATCAAGCACCATCAGAGGCCTTCTAGTACCCAGTCAGTTCAGGCACAGTTGTCCAGCACTCAGCATTCTTTGCAAGGTTACCTAACCAGTGGAAGCGAAGTCGCTTTCCAGGATCCGTCAAGGCAATCAGCCATGCCGTGCAGCCCAATTGGAGACACTACTCAGGTGAGCAATGGAGGACCACAGCAAAAGACATCTCAAGCCACACTGGAGCAAACTCAGGCATATCCATCATCCATCCCTTCCCCGGGATTTTCATCTGCATCCAACACAAAAGCAAAAGACTGTTCTACAAAGCACACCCAGCCCTCCTCAAAGACCTCTAAATCCCAAAGTGTATCTCCTGATGTTCAGCCTCAGAGTTACCCCTCCCCTGTGCAGAAACAGAGTACAGTAATAGCCAGCCAGCCACAGGTCTACACCTCTGCACAGCTGCCTAGCTTAATGTCTGTAAGCCAGTCACAAAACTACGTGACTTCACAGGCCATGTCCAGTAGCGTCAGCCACTCACAGGTTTATTCTTCCAGTCAGTCAGAGAAGTTGCCTTCTTTGTATAAAACTCTTACTTCTTTCTCTGGCCAATCAGAAAACCTGACTTCTGCGAGTCAGACGCTTAGTTACTCTTCCAGTCAGCAGCAGGTGTTGTCTACAGTTGGACATAATGAAGAATACGTGGTTCAGGCACAGGATCTGTGTTCAGTTAACCCATCTCAAAGCTATTCTTCCAGCCACTCTCAGGGTATGCCTACTGTGAGCTATTCTGCACAGTCCCAGGGTCTTTCGTCCGTTAGCCCCTCACAGAGCTATGCTTCAGGACAATCACTTACTCTGACCTCACAGTCCCTCTCCTTCTCTTCCACTCGTGCCCAAAATTTACCAGCCTCGAGCCCTACCCAGAACTATATGCTAATGCATTCTTCGCCCAGCAGCCAGACAAAAAATGGATCACCGCCACAATCTCAGAAGTACCTGCCTCCAGTCCAGTCGCCTAGTTTTACATCCTCCTCCCATTCCCAGGCCTTACCGAACAACAGACCATCAGCTGACCTAAAGCCATCCTATGGTAAAAGAAAATCAGACTCAAATTTGTTTGTCCCCTCTAAGCAGGAAGAAGATGAATTTCCCATTCAGGACCTGCAGGCTCTGCAGCAGGCCTCTCTTGAGGCTTCAGCCCAGACACTTGCAGAAAGCGCAATAGGAGAGCAAACTACACCATATATTGTCTCAAAGACAGATGACCGGTATAATTCACAGAGTGTAATCCGGAGTAATTCACGGCCTGAAGATCAGATGGTTGGCCTTACACTTCAGGAATCTAAAAAAGGAGATAGGATGACTTCAATGAGCCACCATGGGCAACATATTGTAGGTGCCAACAATCGAGTAAGTCAAGACATTAAGAAAAATTCAAATTTAACACAACCGACACACATTACCATAAGTGCTGAAGATTTAAAGCAGCACTCAATGTTGCATAAGGTACCAGAATCCAGATCACAGAACCATCAGGCACAAGTTATCAGTGCTCAGCAACAACAACAGGGTCAGAATCATGCCACACGACAAGCTCAACACATACGTCTGCCAAGTGCTCAGGTGCTTCTGGAGCCCTCCCGAGATTTGCAGATGATTTTTCTCCAGCAGTCTCTACTGCACTCGGGCATTGATCCTTCTAAGATATCATCCCAGATGCAACAGATTCCAGCCCAATATCTGCAGATGGATGATCAGATTATTAACTCCAATGGTGGGCCAAATCAGTCACACCAGATTCTTTCTCCCAGCTCGGAGGTCTTGAAGATGGATGTTACAGAGTCTTCAAAATCACTACAGCAGCATTTGTCTCCAAAAGATAACTATAGCCAACCAAGTCAGCATGAATCTAAGCACCACTTTGCTCTCAGTTCCATCTGTTTTCCCGATTCAATGTTGCTGGCAGATGAGAGGAACATCCTTTCCAACGTGGACGATATTTTAGCTGCTACTGCTGCAGCATGTGGGGTTACTCCTCAGGATTTTGTCAAACCTAACTCCTCAGAAGGTGAAATCCCTTCGCTTGCAAGCCCAGCTGACTCAAAGACTCCTTTTCAGGTTGTCGAGGCAAGGCATGTTTCTCCCAGTTTCACCTCCCAGCATTCTGGTGTTGCCAACCCACAGAATATGAGCATGTCTCTAAATGGTGGGCAGTTAAATATGGGTATGCACTCAGTGTCAGCAGTGCAACCCAAGGCTTCAGGCCTTGAGCACCAGGGGCTGCAAGATTCAAACATACAGCCTGCGTTGACCTCTCCATCAGTTAACTCTAGGCACGAGGTTGGCGATAGGAATATGTCATCTGTACAGAAGTCAAGAGGCACGAACCACGAGTCAGAAGAGGAAAATGAGGATGTGCCTGACGATGAGGCTCTGAACCATAACGATCCTGACTTCATTCCCAGTGGCAGGAGCATAAGCGATGAAAGTGCTGCATCAGAAAATGAATTTAATTTAGCCAATGAGGAGTACGACCCTACTGGGCTCCTGAACAAGGCAAAATTGCAGATGGAGCAGAAGGGCAAAGCTCAGGTACAGCCTCGAGGGCGAATGAACAGCAAGAATGATGAGACAATGCTGGAGTTTTCTCCTGACGGGCTTCCAAAGAAAAAAAACAAGACTAAGGGGACAGGGAAGCCGGCCGCAGAGGATGAAAATGGCAACGCAAAGCCGATGAAACGAAGCGGCCAGGGCAAGCGACAGAACTCCAGGGGAAGTGACACCAATTCGCCTTCCACCTCCGACAGCTGCTACGACAGCTATCAGCACCAGGAGAGAATACGACAAAAAATTCGGGAGGTTGAGGAAAAGCAGCCGGAGGTCAAAACTGGATTCATAGGTTCTTTTTTAGACTTTTTAAAATCAGGACCTAAGCAGCAGTTTTCGTCTCCTCCGATACGAATGCCCAATCGCACAAGAAAGCCGCCTGTGGCTTCCATACGGCCCCCTTATCCTCTTCCCTTGCCTGTGAAGCCTCAGCCTTTAGCAGCACCGTTGATTTCTCCAGAGCCTGATAGCATAAGTCCTTCCAAGAGACTTGATGATGAGCTCAAAAAGAACTTGGAAACACTGCCGTCGTTTTCCTCTGACGAAGATGACTCTGTTGGAAAGAACCAGGACCTGCAGAAGAGCATATCCTCTGCCCTCTCTGCACTGGATGAGCCCTCTGAGAAAAAGATCAAGTCAGGTAACTAAGACTAGATCTATCATTGGCCGAAATTAAACAAGCAAAGGGGACTCCTTCATCTCTTTAAGTGGAATCCACTTCCATCCTCTTAATAGTTAGAAACTAAGTATTAAAACTGCTTCCATCATACAGATTTTAACATTTTAATTTGTAGTGTATATTTTTTCTGGTGTGTGCTAACTTGTTGTTTATTTGGATCTGAATAAAAATAACACTTTCTGTAAATGCTCATGCACTTTTCTTATTGTAAATCAACAGAAGCTGCAGAGACGAATCTTCTAGGTGCTGTAATAAAGCAAGAACAATCTCCAAGTATGCCTTCCTCAGTCTTCAAGTCCCAGGAACCTCCAGCTGCCGCAACTGAATCGCCAACACAAGATGAACTTCAGGACGTTCCCTCTGACCAGCTAGCGGTCAAACTGACATCGGTGGCTATTGAGGGCTTGACAGACGAAGATCAGTCAGACAGCGGAGGGGAGGGAATGTACAGGGAGCGAGATGAATTTGTTGTGAAGATTGAGGATATCGAATGCCTAAAGGTACTGTACATGCAGCTTGTGATTGCTGTAATGGCAACTGCTTTTCAGGGCACTTTAAGAACTTAAAGCTGCCAGTGAATGGACGGCCATATTCCTGTGCCCCAGTGATTCCTGATCTGATTCATTTTTTGTATATGTAACCATATTTTTAAAATGAATATTTTTGAGGATGTTTTCACATGGCATGTCTTAAAAATGCACTTCTTTGCCCAGTTACTTTCTACCACTTTTTTCAGCAGAAGTTGTATTTTTAAGCTTCATAGTGGGGGAAAAAAAAAGGAAATATGTAAGCAGAATGATGAGTGAGTTTGTGATTTAAAATCCCAGATGCGTATATATAGTTACAGCTTTGAGTGAAAGCTTACACATTGATTTTTGATTGATAGATGATTTTATCCTGTCTTTGTGCTTTTTTAAAAATTCGACATTAGTAGCAGGTTTTTGTTGACTGTAGGGTAACAGTTTTACTATCAGAAAAACAGTCTACTTTGCCCCCTTCAAAACAGACAATTCAGATGTTTTTTTAAACACATGTGTCTTTCATTCTGATTACAATAATTTAATTTACAGGAACACTATCAAGTCCTTCATTAGGATTTATCTGAATTGGAGAAATCCTTTATTTCCTTGTTAAATGTCGTAAATTTGCATTAAACAGGAGATGTAAATCTTATTGTTTACTTGTCACCGATTGCTGTAAGAGGTTTCAGGGAATTCTCTTCAGAATTAATCCAAACTCCTTGAAATGTATAAATGTTTAAGAATGAGTCAGTGTAGCAAGAAATAAGGAAATAAAACGGCTGCTAACACTTCTTGCCACATAATCTGCTTTAATGTTGGTCAGACGTAGGCTTTCCACTCCCTGGGGAATTCCATGACCAGAGGTTTCGATGGAATCACTTGTATTCTCTGGAATCCATAAACATTTGTGAAAACTAAACTGTTTTGCAACTATGTAACCTAAACAATGTTATATTAAAAAAAACACGATGTAATATATTAGTAATGCATAGTATTTTAACTGATTTGATTGCAGATAAGAGACCCTGCATAAAGCTGAGTCCACAGAATTCCCTAGGGTGCCATTTTCCGTGTCCTCTTAAAATAGGGAGACTGTTTACCCTTTTCTTCTATCTAACAGATAACACTAAGAGCAGGAAGGGAGCCACCAGCCATTTGGAAGGTGCAGAAGGCGTTGCTGCAGAAATTTGTACCTGAACTGAGAGACGGAAACCGAGTTTTTTCAGCTACCAATAGTGTAAGTGTGGTGCCTCTGATTGGTGTTATCGGCACATCAGGAGTGAGTGAATTCTTTACAAACGTGTAACAGTTCATCGTGATAAAGATGATCCTGACTCTGAACCAAATGAAGAGCTCCCCATTCTCACACTGCCTTGTTATTACGGTGTATTATATGTTGAGAATTTCAGAAGGCTGTTACTTAATTCTGTTTTTTTCCCCTTTCCACAGTATCTTGGGTACTTTGGAGATGCAAAAACCAAGTATAGGAGAGTGTACGTGAAGTTTATTGACACTGTGAATAAGAGAGAGTACGTCAGGGTCTGCAACAGGAAGCCAAGGTGCAAACCAATGCATTCAGTGAGGTATGAAAGTCAAAGAGAACATTGTGTCCGTCATGCTTGCCTGCTCTTATTTTAATCACCCATAGCTTGTAGCTGGAAGATGAAAGATGTAAGATTTGATGTCATTCACAACCCTGACAGGTGTTAAGCCCCACCAGCCTTTGGTAATGCCCCATGTGTCATTTAGGAGCAGGTGGGATTTTCAGTGGGTGGATTATCCTCAATCCTGAAATGGACTTTCGATTGGATATTTTAAATCCTCAAACTGCCAGCATTAACAAATCTGGCACATCCACTGTAAAACAAGCTGTTCTGTCCCTCCTGCCCCAAGTCTTTTTTTTCTTTGTTTGTTTGTTTTAAATTAATCTAAAAGAACGATGCACCAGTGGCTCAGATTATATTGTTCTATCTTGGATAATGAGCACACCTTTTTTCTTCCCTGCTGGTCTTCTCAGGGGCGGCCAGTCCAAATCGGTGCTCGGCAGCAGATCGGTTTCTGCCCCGGCCTCCGATCAAGCGGCCCCCAAGCCCACCTCGAGCAAAGGCTCCGCGGCCAAGCCCAAGGCAAAACAGCCGAAGGTCAAGGCGGAGCCGCCACCCAAAAAGCGGAAAAAATGGAAGGAGGAGTTTTCCTCGTCCCCCTCCGAGTCTTCTCCCGAAGCCGTCAGCGAAGACGACGGTGAGTTGTCACAGTGCTGCTTCTCCCGCCAGCTTCACTCAGCTCTTCTTCTTCTGTTCTTTTGAGCGCTGAATCCTGAGGGTTTCCGGGATCCTCTGGATTTTTCTTTTTTTTCCTGCTTTAATAAAGAAATCCTTGTTAGTTTTTTTGTGGTCTCCGTGATGAATATGGACTGCTTAATTCAGTAAGGCCTTTAATTCTGGAAGAAAAGAGTTCCCATCACACATTTTCTTAAGTGTTAAAGTAAAAGGACTGTTGTATCAGGGCATAAGTGCCAAGTAAGAGAGAATTTATCTAATCTTGAAGGCTCTGAATTAACTGCCTCTCCCCAGCTGCTTTTAATGTTGGAAACAATGTCTCCTGATATTTGTATTTCAGAGTTTACTCCTCCAGTTCCCTTCGCTACTCGTTTTTTGAACACCAGGACCATGAAAGAGACTTTCAAAAGCTACGTGGAGCTGTTAATCAGTGTCGCGCTGGACGCTGATATGATGGAAGCACTGGAAAAAGAGAGCGGTGAGCACCGATTATGAGAGAGCGAGACATTTGTTTTAAGTTCTCAGACTTGGAAGGCTCAATCAGAACTAAATCTGCTTGTAATGTGAAGATGTACAAAGAACACTGAAACTTTTGAAGTTGTAGTTTTGTAAGGACAGTAATTTCTTTGGGTTAGAAATATTTAATGTATCTTCATTTTATGTTATCTTGCAAGTCCAGTTTTTGTGATGGGGAAAAAATTAATGAATGACTTTGTCAAGTGGCTGGCAGAAAAGACATCTCTGTGGAATGACATTGAACCAGTGGACATTTCCATAACGTTACTTTCAGACTATCTGACTTATTTTTCTCTGAACGTTCTTCAGATGAACTGCTTCTTCCACACATGAAAAGAGTTGATGGTATGATCACTGATAACAGAAGGAGACTGCTTCCCAAACTTCGAGTTGGACAACTGTTCAAGGTATTGAATTTTAAAATTTGGAAAACTGGACTGGAGTTGAACATTCGTTTTCTGCAATTTCATAAGCCTTTAGCATAGATCCAGAGGTCTGCCCTTTGAGTTTACTACTGCATATTTTCTATTGTAATTTCTAGTTAGGTTTTAAATATTTTATACCGTCTAGCACACTGTAGACAAACCTAAAAAGATACATTTATTCCAAATTAGAATGCCAAACACGGATAACTTTGTGCTCTTGTGCTGTTTCTCTTTCAGAATGCATTGGACAGCTTTCCAGAATTATCAGTAGTAACGGACATGAAAAAGGATGGAGAAACTTCTTCTTTTAAAGTCCGATTAAGTGGGAAAGCTTACAACAAGAAGACTCTGAGGCCAACCAAAACCTCCAGCAAATTACCACTAGTAAGTCATGTACAGTTTGCTAAAGTAAGTTATAAACACTTCATTTCAAGTTTATAAAATAACCTTATAGAAGCTTGGAAATATTTTCAGAACAATTTTCAGAACCTGAGAGTTAAATACAATTTCCTCCAATTCTTGTTTCCTGAAACCCAGATATATACCGGTAACATACCTTAGTTATATTATGTGACCGTGAAATCCAAATGTTTCAGGAAAGCCTTTAGTTTTTATAGCACTTTCACAGGCTAACTTCTTTTCCAGAAACATCTACAATTCAACCAATGCGGAAGGGACTGCAAATGTCTGATTGTTACTAAACATAAAATATATTTTAGGTCAGGGTGTAATTTAAAAGATAAAAACTGCAAAAAGATTGCAAAAGGGCAAGAATTTCAACAAGTGACACATTAAAAGCTCATTTTCATCAAATCTTCACTGCACCTTGTAATGTTGTGAGCAGCTTTTGTCTTGATATGTAAGAGAGAACAAAGGAAAAATAAAATTGACCACTAGGTGGTGTCTATGATAAGCAATGAATTTTCCTACCAGTGAAAATGACAAATTGCCCAAGCACCGCTTACTGTAATTTAGCATTAAATTACTATGTTTGTATTCCACACAACACTTGAGGGATGATTTTTATGTGTTTACAACTTAATTTCTTGGCCTTAATATTTTTTCCCTTAACATGCCAGCTTTTTCCTAGCCTAGGGAACAACAATTCCAAAAACAGTGTTCGCTTTGGAGTAGTTTTCACCACAGTCCATACAAAGCAGGATTCCGAAAGTAGTATTTTTGAAGATCTTAGTAGGCACCAATAACCTCTCTATAAAATATTTCTTCAACCTGTTTTATAGGAATATACTGTGGACAAGGAAAAAACCCACTGGTTTTCATTGTACCATTCACTCCAACATTACAAATATCACACGTACCTTATGTGTAAAGATGAGGTAAGTATAGTGTTCTTTTTCCTTGAGGTATTTGCCCAGAAGAATCGGGAATCGGAAATGTCGATTTTTTTTAAACTCTTTTTAGACAGCATTTCATATTCATATTGAAGGTTTCTTTTCCTTGCCACTTTTATGCTATGTGGAATTTTAGGATAAATGTGCTGCAAACACTGCTTGCTTCAGTGTCTTTGTTTTCCGTGGAGGTAATTGGAATTTTAAACATTTTAGATATTTGCATGTATTTTATGTTGATGTTTCTATTCTCTTTACAAAAGCATGGACACGTAACCCCAAAGTTGAATATTTTCCATGTTCTCCTTGGATAAAATGATTTTCTAATTTATAGCATTTAGTCTATAAAAGTTCATGACTATTACAAACACTGGGTGTACTGTTGCAATGTTAGTGCAGTTGTGTTTATCGCAGCAGTGATTATTGGCTTTAGGGATAAGGCTGTGAACATATACCCTTTTAAAAGGGTACAATTTTGCACATTCTGGAAAGGTATTTTCTGAGCAGTTGACCAGTGTAGTTCTATCTTCCTTTTGCTTTTTTTTGAAAGCGAGTCAAATCTATTGCACGTTTCTTTCCCCAGATTGCAGCGCTTCAGAAACAGAGCGAGGAGGATCTGGGGCAGGAGGAGACTGTACAGCTCTGTATGAAAAATGCCAGATGGGTAGAAAGTCTCTTTGATAAGTTTGGTGAACTTCTGACACAAGTACAGCAGACCTGTTTATAGCAGGACGGGGGGGGGGGGGTGTGGAAGAAAACTTGGTAGTTCTTTCGAAGTCACGTTTTAAAATAAACACTTGTGAAGCACTAATGATGTACAATACAGATATAATGAAATGTAATGTTGGCATTCTGCAATGCCAGGCAAGCTCTTATAAGTGGGCATTTTCGCTTCAATAATGGATATGCTGCACATGGTGCTGAAGAACAGAGTTTTCCATTGCTCTGTTTAATATGAGAAGTCATGTATTTTATGCTGGCCAACATTTTTGAAAAAATAAATTTTCTACTTTGTAATCCTTTTTCGGTAACATGCTTTTTTTGTAGGACATGTGTGACAGATCAAGTGGCAAAACAAGCCCTAGATATGAACCGATTTACTAGCATAGGAATCAAAACACTTTAAATCAGAAAAGAGTAAACGCTTTAATATTTTTTTGCCTCTAGACAGTCATTAAGAAATAATTATAAAATGGTGGGGGTAATTATATACAGTATAAATATATATTAAAACATCCATTTCTATAATGGAGCGCCAAATTTATATAGAATATTGTAAATTTTGTAAAGAGAGCCAGTGTGTCATTACATTCTTTTAAAGAAAGAAATTGACATAATATAGAAAACAACTTTTTTGCTTTAAAGACTCCTTTTATTATAACAATGGTTATAAGTCTGAACACGGAGTTGGTGCAATCCTAATACTGCTTTTTGTGACATATTTTATTGTAATGAAATGCAATGACCTTAACTATTTTCTCTGTTTGAATAAAAGCGAAAAGAATTTGCCTTTATACTGTTTTCTTTACAAATGTACATTTTATCTCACTAATAGTTGTATTTTTCACAGAAGAAAATATTGTGGTTGAATTTGTTTCATGTATCTTTGTAATACACTTTTCATGGATTCAAGAAAAAAATCCCTATACATTTATATGTTGATTACATATTGTATACTATATATCTTGAGGTAATCTTCTTTCTTTGTTAATACAAGTTTGCTTCAATGTTAACCAGAATATGCATACAGTATTTGACTAGTTTTGCTTTTCAAGTGTAGCTGTGTTACACACTGCAATTATTTTCTGATACATGAAAATAAATTTCCTACTAAACGAGGACACTGAGGTTGTGGTTGTTTGTCCAGATCCTCTCAGTAGTATTTGAAGGTATTGGACCTTGTCAGCTTCATCACATTCTAGATGACTTATCCTGCTGGTCCCATGTGAGACAGGAGCCCTGTCTTGTGCTGTGGAGTGTGCCACACCTTGTGTAAGCCCAAGATCTTCCAGTTCAGTCACCACAGCCCAGTTCCATGTTGTTTTTGTTCTGCCCTGTTTACTTCACTCAGCTGGTGACCAGCTTAGAGTAACCTTTGGTATTCGATCTTGGAACATTCTTAGTATGTTTTTGAGACCTACTATCCAGCGAGTCTTAATCTGAAGGACAGTGCTTCTCGTCTCCACCGAAGTCCAGAAATCCAGTCTTCTTGTACAGTTCCTCATTAGAAATTTAATTTAGCCAGTAGATGTTACAAGTCTTGCAACCAATGGTTGCATGTCCCCAATAAGGTGGGGACATGAGATGCAGGCCTGCTGCAGTCCAGACGTCACTTGAAACCAATCCAACATGGCTGGTGTTTGTAGATTTGCGCATAGAGGCTGACAGTCTTACTTGGAATTCCGTAGATTTGGAGAATCATCCACCAGCTGTCACAGTGTACAGTCAAACTCCTTTCTGTGAATCTGATGTAGAAGTGTGAATTCCATTTCAGACTTCATGCTCTATAATGTTTCACTGTGCGAGCAGCTAGCCTGTACATCCTCTGTCTGCTTAAAACCTGCTTGCTCTTTGCCTAATCTTGGAATTAGGGGTCCCATAAGTGCTCTTGGGGAGATTTTGTCGGGGGTGGAGAAGAGCGTGACTCCTTTCCAGTGGTTGCTACTCGTCCAGAATGCCAGAAAGAGAGCTTTCACACCAGTCTTCTGGAATGACGTCATTCCCTATTAACGTGTATGGCAGCCGTGAAAGCACCTGCTTCCAAACCGCTCTTCTGCAGAGAGTGAAATCCAGGGACTTGGATGTGTTTTTCTAAAACAAAAAGTTATCCAAAAAGTCCAGCCCTTAATTTCACCTCTCAGGTGGGACACTCACTATTTTATCACCTAACCACAAGCAACCAATCGTATCGATCTTAGTTTAGAGATCTGAATGAAAACATGCAGTGCTACTGTAAATCTTTTAAATGAATCTCATTCCATCGTCCTCTTATACCGAAAACAGTCCTTTTCCTTCTAATTTGTAACGAATTGTTTAATCCTAACATTTACTATGCATACCTGCTCATTTTTCATTATTGCCAAAGAGAACGAGTACACAATTGTCAATGTAAACAACACAAAAAGGCGTACAGAAACAAGCACTGCAATAGGAGTGTATACAAAATACTGGAGACTGCTAAATTGATGCAATTTAAGATGAAGGTAGGTCAGGGACTACTATGTTTTAGGCTATATGCATATCTGTAATAAAATTACAAGAATTTAGCTGTTGTTTTCTAAACACATTTTAATTTTCTCAAATGTTTCGGGAACGTTGAAGCTGTTTCATTAATAAGATGCGCTTAATATTTCGAATTCTATGGATTCCGATGTCTTATCCAGTAAGAAATGCATTTACTTGATGGTTTACAATTGCAAACGAATAGATACATAAATATTTTTTTGACTACGTTTGTGGTAAAACGTTTCGTGGGTTTTGTACATTTATCAGTTTTTGGACGGGGTGAAGATAAAGTCTAAGAATCACTGTATTTTTGAAAAGCTAAAATCCTTACGGAAAACCTGCTCGTCTTGGCGACTCCAGCTTTATTTAGGAATAAACGCTACACGACTTTCTGCGCGACTGCTGTATCGTGTCTTTTCTCTCCTACACACTGAATGTTCGGTTGCTGTGGCATCCGAATTCCGTTATCTGGTTTGAAGTAATACTGGTCGTTCAAGACAAACGAGAGAAAGAGAGAAAGACATGACTGAATCGGCAATACAATCTTGCGTTTCCCTTGAGGTTTTAAGATCTTGGTGGGAGATACCTGCAGTAGCCCATTATTGTCAGCTGTTTCGTGATGTTTTTGTTATCCCGGCTTTTGAAATCGAGGTACGCTGGTGTTATTAAATTTAGATCTTTTTATAACTCCTTCGACAGCCTGTTGATCTCGTAGTAGCTCAGCTTTTGTGAACAATTAGTTGAATTTCTACAAATTGTTTATTTTTGCGCACGTTTTACTTAACGGAGAAAAATGACCAATATGTTTTGAGAGTAACTATTCATTATTCCCAGATTGTCCTTACAGTATTTGTTGCAAGTAACTGATAACTTTCGCATGTCACCTTTTAAAAAAAACAAACAGTGCACTTTACTATTACTGACAGACATCCACAAGCAAATGAGGTCTTGTTGCACAAGCAGTCTCATTAGGATGCTGCCCTGCCTAGAGCAACCCTGAAGATAAAAGATTGTAATCCCACAACCTGAAAGCTAAGCATTAAAATATATATTTTTTACATTAATATCACACAATGTACTGCAGGTACTGGAGGAAGCTTTGCTGGCTGAAAACTGGGAGTTTTTAGAAGTGCTTCTATTGCATCTTCTCAAAGGTTGCTATCAGCGCCAGGATATAAGGTAAGTTACTGGTATGATTTTTCATCATTATTTTTGATTAGAACCTTTTTTTTTTACCTTCCATGAAAGCAAAACCCCAGTGAAGGTCTATTTTTTCCTTTCCATTGCATCAGTAGAGAAAACTTCCACTCGTACCTGAAGGACATTGTGTGGTATCGCTGGGAGCTGGAAGATGGGCTGGTTAACCCGCTGAAGGAGAAAAGTTTCAGAGATCTCTCTGCAAAGTCTATCGTGCAGATACTGCTCAGACTCTGTGTGTACCGAATGGACGCTCCTGATGTCACTGATCAATTAAAGGTAGGAAGTTACAATCTAATCAATTAAAGAAAAAACTTACAATCTAAGGATGAGAACCATTGCTTAAGAACCATTGGATCATCCACTGTGTTCCGAAGCTGAAATATCCTTTTATAAAAAAGATTTAATGGTGGCTTAAAACGAAAATTGTGTAGTACATGTGTATATTTTGTATACTTGGGCATTCTGGACACTTACCAGATTGTATGCTGTATATTTATGACCACAAAAACAGCAGCTTCCTTTATAGCCAATATGGAGGTCATCTCTAGGGGAAGTATCTTGGAGGGCCTTTGTCATTGTGCTTTGCAGGCATTTGCAGCAGACAGCTTGCGTGTCGACCCTGTTGGTGAAGACAGAAATGGCACCCTGTACTGGTACTTCTGTGAAACTAGATTGTACAAGGAAGAGCCTCCACTGAACAGAGTAAAGCAGAAAAGAAGGACAAGCCTAGCCGAGACAGTGAAGAAAAAAAAGGAATTGATGTAAAAGCACAATTTTCCTTAGAAGACATAGATTAAAGTCTATGTAAATAAGAATATGTACAGTATATATTTTAAATCATTTTGCTAAAATGAATGATGCTATATTGTTAATAACAATATATTTTATAGAATGTATATACTATCGTCATATTCCTTAGAAATGTAGCTGCATCGGTGGTGATAACTTTTATTGTGTTAGATCATTTTTTAATCAGTCCACTGTGACAGAACAGCAGTTTGTTAGCTATTAGGTACAGAAACATGGCTTTAATGAGCTATAACTAATCTCAATAAGTATCACAAAATACAAAAGACTGCTCATGTTGTAAAGGATCAATTAAGATATTGACGTTTGGTGGACTGAAACTAAAATTATAAATTGCTAATAATAAATAATGAGGATTCAGACTTGCTGTAGCATGTTGTTTTTGAAGTCTGTACCACACCATACCGGAAATGCTGATCTTGATTATACAGAAGCATTTTCTCACTAAGCCTCTTACTACTTTTTGTTTCACAAAGATTTCTTGTTGATATTTTTTTTTCAGGAAGTCAAGGAAATGCAAAGTGAAGACCTTAAGGCAAAAGGATAGAGCACAATATTCAAAAAAGAGCAAAAAGAAAAAAACAGGGTATTGTATTTCAAATACTGCTTTTACATTATGTAGAACACCATCAACGAGGACACCAAAAACATTACGCCATGTCAATTCTAAACATTACGCCATGTCAATTCTTACATTATTTTTTCTACTCTTCACTAGAGATGATGTAACTAGCATATTCTTATAAGCATTAATGTGGTCAAGGAATCTTAAGTCTCTAAGTATTTAAATTAATCTAAGACGTTACCTGGACTTGTTAATCAAAGTGCTGCTTTATTCTAGAAGTAGGCTGAAGAAAAACGAAGACTGCCACAGACTTGAAAGGGGAGAAAATGAGAGATTTCCTAAGATCAGTAGTAAGAGTAAGAAGTTCAGATTTTAAGAATAACCATCAAATTATAATGTAGCGTTATTTCTTTTTAGTTCTGAACGTGACTTGTAGTGTCTCTTTTAATAGTGTATTTTTTTCCAGCCACATTCACTTCGTGTTTTGGATTATGTTCCTTTTTTATTTCGTAATTATTAGGAATGTTGACCCTGTGTGTACAATCTGAGGATATGGGCACTTGGTCCCTTGTGTGCGAAAGTCTGGAAGCCTGGAAGGATTTGGCAGCAACATTCAGGGGAAGTGTGTATCGGGAAGAGCAAGATCTCTACAAAACCCTCGTTCAGACTTTGATTCCTCAAATTGGACACTTAAGTACTCAGAAGGTAAGAAGGGCCTTTACTGTCCAACAATAAACAGTGATATCATGTCAACTAGCATCTGAATAAAGGGTTACAGAGTGATCCAGTAAGTAAAGGGACTTTCTTAGAGTTAAGAGTTAAGTCCACACATTTGCCAGCAAAGTCTGGGAATCCAGAAGCTAGAGCACACAGCTGGCCCATCTTCATCAGGGTCCATTGAGTTTGAGTAAATGATGGATGAGATAGAACTCTTGTCATCAGCTCCTGTAGTGTGCTGCTGAGCTAGCACTGCAGTGTGTTGTCTGGACATTTTGGAGGAGAGTATTCGCAGTCCTCATACCCTTTCTGTTGCTGGAAAAGGTCTTAGTTCTCAATTGGCACGAACAGTGAATTGGATTTTGTGTTCCCATGCATGTACAATGTGATGTGGTTTGCTCTTAACAAACACTGGAGTGTACCATCATTCAAAGTATACCTTTGAGTCTCTCATTTTCTTAATTACATTGTGTAACATCTAGAAAAAGAAAGAGGTACTCACCCAACCAAGAAGAATGTCTGAGTGCATTCAGAAAAAGCAGGAGACACATGTAGGTGGATTAATGATTGATTACATTGCTAGCTACCATTGCTTTCATTAAAGTACAGTACTTATTTACTTTACTACTGTAGTCTCATTCGGTTTCTCTGAATTGTAAACTATTTAGGCAGAAATCAGGAGTCATTTTTTTTCCTATTAATGTCATAAACAGACTGAATGAGTTTAGACAATCATGAATATTTACTTAATTCATGACATTTTCTATTTTTGTTTTATTTTGAGAAATTGTAAAGATAAACGTTTGAAGTCTGGTGTTTTTCAGGAAAAGAATGTTCTGCTTTTAAAAACAGAAGATGGTGGAAGAGGCAGCCATGAATGTATTACCAAAGAGGAAAGTGCAGGACCTTTAAAGCAGAGAGAAAATCCAACAGGAAAAGGTAAACCTCAATGTACAACCCTAGTACCTGAATTATATGTATTTGACACAGTTTGCATTTTGCATCTGTCACTGACAGGGACAGTGAAAAAATATCAGAAACAGACCTTGGGTGTATGCAAGCCTTCTTCTGAGAAGAGAAAAAAAGAAGAGCACCTTGATCTCCACAGGTAAAACATGATCTACTCAGATAGATAACCATAAAGGATCAAAATACACAAAGCTGGGTGGAAACAAAACATTTCTTTCTGTGCATGCTTTCAAAGATACTCAAAAGTCATATTCACACAAATCCTGCCAGCTCTCTTGATTGTTGGAAATACTGCAACATACAAGGTGATGTTCTCATGTCTTATGGTGTGAACATTCCATAAACTAGAAGATTGACCAACATTGATATTAATTACACACTCCTCAGCAAGATGCTACAACAGTTACTTAGTAAATACAGTATATATTTAAGTAACCTTAAATAAAGGCTGAGCTGGAAGCTGGCAAAGATGGAGTTTATGACCTAGTCACTGAGCAACAAAAACAGAACACTTAAATAAGATATGAATCTCCTTTAATAATATCATAATGTAGGACTTCTTTAGCTCAAATATACAATTTTCTTAGATGCAGATACAATATTGATCTCATGCCCTTATCATCCTTTTTTTAATTATAGCATATAGTTTGAATAATCAGAAGCCTTAAATATAAGAAAGGACTTATACATATTTATATTTACTCCTCACTAGTGCATTCCATACCTGTGTGTCTAACTTCTAAAATTAGAACAAGCAGTTACATTTAAGGTTTAATTTACTCATATGCTGTTACTTTTCCCTTTTTTAAAATATTGATCTTTTGAAACATCTGCTATGATGCCATAATTGTTTTCTTTTTTACATTTAAATGTTTATTTTTCAGTGATTATTCAGACAATGAGGAATACATATCCATGTTCAAAGGTAAGTGTTTTCTTCTTTCTATATTGTACTGGGTCGCTCCCCAAGTAGAGTAAGTAAATATATACTGGAAATTAATAGATTGCTTTAGAAATGTTTAACTATAAAGTTATAATACAGATTGGATTAATAATAAAATCTCCTATTAGCCTTGATTGCAATCTTCTATTTATACACCAGATCTAAATTAATGATGTAATTCCTGATTGTAGTAGAGTACAGTAATGGTGGGCTAAACTCAGAGTGGAAGTCATAGTAAGGGCTCTCTCTTGGGCATCGTGTGGAAATTGAAAATATGTGAATCCTAATGGGTCTGGTTTTAGCAATATATTGGATTTTTTAGGTTTTCAATAACCAAGTCTATATTCTTTGCAATCTAGTTCTGGAAACAGTTAAGAACCATGCGGACTCATGGACGTTTACGAATCCTGTAAAAGAAGATGTACCTGGTTTCCACAAAAATATTAAGGTAACAGTGATTCATTTGCTAGCCATTCATGGTAGGTTCATTTTCTTAACTTTAACCTTTTTTAAAGGCTGCAATTTAGGAATAGTAAATTTAAAGACAGAAAGTGAATCGGTGAATTATCCATATTTTATCATACTCTAATATCCATATTTTATCATTTTATACTTTTTTATTGACATGTTGTGTGGTGATTAGCACTGGTCCTTCATACCTCATGGGTGCATGGGTTTTCACTAGCTACTTTGGTTTCCTCCTATATTCCAAAAATAAGGCTTGCCTGCCAGGTAGACTGCTGTCTCTTAATTGTCCCTGTGTGCTCGTCTGCCCTGCAATGGACTGGCATCCCAGTCAGAGTGTGGCCCCATCCAGCACCCTGGTTGCTTTGTTTGCCACAACCTCTGCAAGAAATAACTGGCTTTAGATGGATGGATATGTTTTTCATTTTTTGTTAGTTTTGGTTCAGATTAGTTCGTATTTTCTGAAACAGGCTCCGATGGACCTTTTGACCATTGAGGATAATCTCATTCATAAGCGATACAAGACCACAGATGACTTTGTAGCAGATTTTGGCCTGATTTTTAAAGAGGATGAGCTGTATCCTGGGAAAAGCGGTATGCGTTTTATAGATGATACAGTACATATATAGCAGCCAGCTGTGAGGTGCCAAACCCAATATCTTGAATATCCTCCTCCTCTCTTAGAGTACACCCTGATGGCATCTTCTGTGAAACAGTGCTTCCACAAGGCCATGCGGAAGTATTTCCCTGAGGAGCAATCGGACAGCGACGAAGAGGAGTTCACAATGGACATGCTCAAAGGCAAACCAGAGAAGAGAAAGAGGCGCTCAGCATCAAAGAAGGCTGCAGAAAGGAATGTGTTAAAATTACTAAATGAAGAAGTCAATCCCAGGAGATATTACAAAAAAACATACAAAAAGGATGTTGCAGAGCTTTGTGTCCAAAGACAGGCAAGGAGTCATTCTGTTTTATGAGTTACTGCTGATAATGTCTTCCACAGGGTGTATTTTACAGGGTATCTGACCATGTTCTGCTGTTGCGCCTCTGTGCTATAAAAAAAGAAAATGTGTGTGCTTTGAGAAAAAACTTCATGAGCAAATATGTAACAAGAATGAAATATTTATCTTATTGCATTTAAGGCATAGTATTCTACCATTTTTTTAATGGTAAATATAGAGACTCTTTTATTCATAAAGAGGTCTGGCTCTTAAGAGATGTGCACATTTTGTGAACATGCAAACAATGCAGTGGAAAGCACCTTTGATACTTCATCTGGTGAGCCCAGCTCAAAAACCAGGCTTTGTATCACAGCAGATATTTTGAAGTAGAAGGGATTTGTCTCCTAAAATACTGCTTAGAGTCATTCTTGTTTTTTTTTCTTTTTTTATAGACCCAAGCAGCTGCGCCAACACCATACCAATTTATTCACACAACAAAGCATCCCAGCTTAATTGCACCATCTCCCTGCTGTGTTAACAGACCACAGAATGTGACAATGTTGCCACATTCTCCATTGATGCCTTTACTACAAACTCCCAGTCAAGAGTCATTGAGTCAAGCACCATTTCCAACTTCAAAGGTCTTTTACCCCAATAACCTCTTTCCAGTGCAGTGGCAGAGCTCCATCTCTGGATCTGTTCTACCGTATGCTTGGCCAGTGACTTATTTCATTCCAGCCTTCCCACAACCTGCACCATACCAGGGAACACTGGAAAGGGCAAATCAAGAAGGAGAAAAACAGCACAAAACAACTCCTGTTGTCTTTGAATTCATACCACAGCTTCCCAATATCTTACAAAAGATGGAGATGCCTTCTTCATATGACGTTGTACCATGTAAGACCACTCCAACACCTGAACCCACTTTGGAAGGTATCTAAATTTGTAATGGTATGTGGAAAGTATGTTGTGTCTAAATTTAATAAAACATAGGAGGAAGATTTTAAAAAGAAACTTGACAAAACAAATATTTTGGACTGGGTAAGAAATTCTAGAAAGTATGTACACAACTGGAACGGTGGCTGACTGTACTTTCCATTTTTTTGCCTGCAAGGGATTTTACATTTTTTTTTTGCAAAAAATACTTTTTGGAAGTTTCTGAGGTGTAATAGTTTTTGGTGATTTTCTATTTGAATGGCTGTTATGTGTTCTTTTTGTTGAAATTGCTAATCTGCCTTTCCAGTGTAATCTTATTTCACATGCTTCAATTTTACAGGAAATGCCACAATGGGAGTCGGCAAACATAATGTCACAGAGCAGCAAAAGATAAGAAAAGTGCCCCCCAGTGATATGAGCTGTCTACACAGAGCCTCACAGTCAGCAGGTGCCTCAGATACATCAACTAGTGAAGATTATAGTGAAAGCAGCTCTTGAATTCAGTGTCACTGAACAAGAAGACTTGACTTCCTCTCTGAAGATGAAAAAAACAGAAGACAGCATTCTGAGCAATGAAGACCAAACTGCTGAAGAAGCCCAGGGGAAAAAGCAGGGAAATCTCTCTATGAATGCTTGGAAAAGTCAGCAACCCTCAGATGACACAGAAAGGCAAAATGTTAGAACTAGAGTTACTGAAATGGTCATCTTAATTCTGGTGTTAAGGAAGAAGATGATTTAATTAAAGTATTACTATATAGCATGTTAGTCAAAACGTGAAATAAATGGCTCATAATGTAAGATAATTGGCTTGAATGGTTCTTTCTAAAACAAAGTTTTTGGAGCCTCCTTAGTGACTCCTCTGGTAAAGAATCGCTTGCCTGAGTGAGCTCTGTGATCCAGGTGATGCAGGTCCAAGCCCGGGTCGTCACTGACTATGACTGGGATTACTGCCCAAGCGGCAATGCGCAATGTGCTGGGTGTCTCTGAGAGCTCTCGTCAGACTCCTCCAGGCTCTCCTCTGGTCAGTACAGAACCTTCTGCGTGGGGCTGTGCTTCCTTGGACATGTTAAGAGACAAGAAACTCGAAGGTTTGCTTGCACTTATTCAGTTCCCTGGTGGGAGGTTAATAATAATAATAATTACACTTATATAGCGCTTTTCTGGACACTCCACTCAAAGCGCTTTACATGTAATGGGGACTCTCTTTTTTATTTTTATCCCGAAAAATGATTTGGTCCTTGAGAAATTAGTGAGTTGCAGTAATTTGTGATTTAATTTATAAATAAAAGAATGTTTACTGAAAAGGAGACAATAGCTACTTTAAAAGTCAATGAGGATTAAGACTCTGACTTAATCTGACCTAATAAATGTACAATAGTATAAAGACAGTTCAAGCCTTAACAGCACCCAGCAGTCTTGAAATTATCACATTAAAGTGACCATTTTTAAAACTTTCAAAAAGTTTAAAAGCAAACATTTATTAAGCGATTTAGATATTTTCAATGTCTTGCTCCAGCTGTGCTTTTTCCATTGTTGTGTAATCACAGACAAAACAAAGCACTGCACAGCAATACAGTGTGTACTGAAATAACAAAAGCTGCTTTTGACCAAGAGCACTATTCAACAATTTATTAGCAAATGTCCCCTATTCCTGTTGAGAAAAATATTGTATTTATTACAGTTGCCTACTTCTAACTACACAAAGGGAATTCTGTGATTTTCATTAAACCTAAATATTTGAGTTGATCTTCTCTGTGAAATTCTAACTCATCTGTGCTTTACATCACTGTACTGTATGTTAGAAATCATTCTGTTTCAACCCTGATTATTCTTTCGCCCTTCCTTTAACCTTCACTTAGACCTTTGCCTTCATTACCTGCCAGCCATGATATTTTGAGTTTACTAAAGAAAGAGGATTAGGTATCGTATTTCGAAATGTTCTGGTTCAAGAAATCACCTACTTTTTTGTGTGAAAATCAGTTTCATTAGGGTGTAGCAATTTATAATTCTTAGTTACACGTTGTCCATTTTTAGATTTTTATGATATGTTGATTTAATTACAGTCTTAACAGCAGGCATTGTTTTTAAATAATTTCCCTTATAATATTGAATATGTATCAGACTGGCAATGAAGTAACTATTTCCCCTTTCTTCCCTTTTCTTTCTAAGCCAGGTATCTTCATGAGCTGAAAATTGGAAATATACCATTGTAGGAAAGCTGCTTTGTAACATCGGTTTTGAGCTCTCTAAAGCAAATTTAGAAAATGGGCTTATTTGGGTCCAGCATATTCAAAATGTGCATTGTTCTCTTTGAAATCCTAAAATTGTACTGGGCTATTGAAGAAAATATGTTGAGCACAATGTGGCAGACGTTTCGGATTCCCTCTACAAAAGCATGTCTGTTGTCTAACACACATGAATAAATGAAAGCACTGTTCATAGTCTATCAAAATTTCCATTTAAGTTGGAGTTAAGAATTCAAGGCAGTATATTTGTTGGAAAAAAATCACTGCATATTTGTTAAACACAAATGTCTGGGTTATGGTGGAAAGAGATACATGAATATTAATATTTTTCACATATCTTTGCAAGTGGGCCCGAACTAAGAATCCCATTGTACGTTTCACTTGGTGCAGTCAACGTGGAATTTTGTTTATTCCTTTCTTCACCATTCTTCCAATTGAAACCCAATCTCCTGAACTTTAGGGCCTCAAGACAAGGTTGCGTAAACTTTTCTGCCTTTTTTGATTATAGCTAATGTATCATTACAGTTGGAAAGATCTAATATCAATGTGTGTTCCCCAGGAGGTTTACAACATTTCGATGTTTCAGCAACTATAACATATTCACACAAACTCTTATCTCGTCTTCCTTGATGAGCAGGAAGCTCCCCGAACTGAGAACTGAGTGTGTTTTGTATTCATTTAGGAAGCCTTCACTTCAGCTTCCTTCATTTTTAAAGGGAAAACACCATTCAATTGAGTGCATAAACGGATGAGGGCATTCAGCCATTTAGACTTCAGGTGTCTAGTATCATACTGACCTGAGAACTCATCTGCCTTCGATGATACGGACGTTCAGGTTATTCCACCCACAAAGCTTTAAATGAATCTTGATCCCCTGCCGCTGTTTCTTTTGACACTTAGCTGATAATTTAAATTAAATTATTCCTCACCATTTGCTTGTGAAAATAAGAGTTCCAACAAGGACTTTCGAATTTAAACTGTAAATGTACATCTGAAAGGTGCAACATATATGTCCATGTTACGAGCCCGGCATGTGTCAGGGGTGAGGACACACTTAAAGAAGACAGCGAATTGACGAAAAGAAAGCTGAAGCGCTGAGTGTGATGAGATGTGTCAATTGCCAGATCTTTGGGTGCTGCATTAAGGTGTGCAGAAATAAAAATCTACTCAGCTGTAAAAGAGCAATGTTTTCTGTTTTGACATTGAAAACCTCTGACTCCAAAGCCTTAAAAACTCTCTTCTGTGGGTACCATTCATACAAGGTCCCTTATGACAAACCTTTGAGGTACCTGGAGTTTTAGACAGTATGCGAAGCCGTAAATGAACTGATGATAAAACAGGACAACCCAGACGAGGAAGCATTAAGTGTCCTAAAACAACTTTAAATTGTATGGCTTTTTTCATTGAGAGAATAACAGATGATTCTTACTGCAAATGAGTCTCATTTCATCTCAGTTTTCTTAAATTCTTCTGAATCTTTCAATCTGATGAAGTCACACCTCTCTAATTACATTTTAGAACAACTATTTGTTATCATATATTTAATAAAACTATTAATACCAGGGGGTAGTGAACATTATCACATTAGTCTTTGTTACTGCATGTATGCTTATACTGTCTAATTGCTCAGAGAAGGTGTGGTAGTTTCTATTACAAAGCACCCATTACTTATGACCTTTTGTCGTGGTAAGGTGACAGTAAATTATGGACTTAACCAGGAAGCGCAGAAAGTGTTCAACCTGTTTGGCTGGTTTGCTGAATGTCTTTTTGAAAAACATATTTTCATTCCTCTGCCACACCATTTGCATGGATGACTGCTTTCAAATCACGTGCTGTGCTATTCTTTAACAGAAACAATGGTCAATGTAAAATCAGATCTTTATGTTTTGTATCCATTGCTCGTCATTAATGACAATCCTAAAAGGTAGTTGTCTTGGTTCAACGGGAATGTTTACACAGGTGGCAGATAGAAATTAGACTTTGCACAGCCTGAATGTTTTGTGCTACCCTTTCAAATTTTGTAACTCTAACAAATGACTAACTTTTTAGCCCAGAGCCTAACTTGTACTTAAATACTTTTATTTTACTAGGAACAATTAAACCAAACATCCAGTGCAATATATTTGAGTCAACCCTATTTAGTGTACTGTATCTTGAAAAATGTTATTGTGTATTAAAATTACCATAATCTGTTCCAGCCATTTAAACCAAAACCCGGTCATTTTATTTTGTAAACCATCTATCGCTGTTCAAAGTCTCCTACAATTCCATCCATCCATTTTCCATTTCATCCATAATGGACCATAATGAAGTCAGAGTGAGCTGGAGCCCATCAGACAATGGACACAAGGCAGGATACATCCTTGTGTGGATCCCAGCCCATCACATGGAGCACACATACATGCATATTGGAGAACAATTTACAGAAGAACCTACATAGTGTAGCATGTCTTTGTGCTGTGTAAGGAAACTACATTATCCATAGAAAACTCAATGACATGCAAACTCCACCCCAAGCAGGATTCCTTCTCCAGGATGTGACAGCAACCATGCCATGATCTTCTATAATTTAATGAGACAATTAATTAAAAATATAATGGATTAATTAAATAAATTAATTAGAGGAATAAAGACCTGGTAGGGGAACTAAGGTGTGCTTGAGCACTACTGTTCATACGAAACATACATATACTTTTACCAGCCATAGAAAATGTAAAGGCACCTATGTGCCGTGAGATTCCATTGTCACACTGTTCAGGTTTGACTGTGACCCATATTTCACTATAAACAGCTTCCTCCTCGCACACGGAGGTAACGACCCCACATGCACGCTGATGTGGCCACGCAGTGCTTGGATTCATGGCTGCCAGAGGAGAGAAGCTTCATTCCAAGTGCGTCTCTCCCCCAAATTGTCCAAGACACACAAGTCTATAGCTGGACAAGGACACAGGAATGCTGGAAAGATCGCAAGGGGGGGGGTCATTTGGACCACATTGCTTGTATGGTAGTTTCGTACCGAAGTCAATCTATAATTTCGTCCAACCATTTCTTAAAAGAGCTCAAACGCCAGGTCTTAACCACAGGGTCGGGAAGTCCGATCCAGATGCCCACGGCTCTGTGCGAAAAAAATGTTTTCTGTTCTCTATCTGATATGAATTCCCTTTCGGTTCCCAATTTCGGACCAAGAGCAGTTTTGTCTTAATGTTTTTATTTAAAACAGGTCAAGCGAAATAGAAGACGCGGATTAAAATCTCAGTTGAAAACATAATATATTAGTAACAATACAAATAGTGTAAATTATTAAAAATGAACACGTTAAAATAGATAGACTTACAGATAATTTATTAATTCCCTGCAATAGAATTTATCTGAATTTAGCCAGAACCTTTAATTAGTTTATTGCATTGTTTATTGACTTAAATTGTAGAAATTACGAGTGTTTCCATGTTTTAGTCATTGAGGAGTTTGAATTCCCCATAAAGCGTGCTGGGCTGTTGATCTCTGAGGGTCAATCCTTAAGGTAGTCCAGCAATAGCAAAAAAAAAAGGTACAAGAAACTAGCGACAAACGGTTTGCCATTTCACACGGTATAAGGAACAGCAAACAGATTATCACTGTGGTCGATTGCCAGTGAAACGCCGCTTGATGACTAATTTGCTTAGTGACACCTGCGATGTGAATAAGAGGTGGAGGCTTTGGGGTTGACTCCGCTGTTACGTCACCGCTCCAGTACGAATTGAGAAAGTGTAGCTACTGCTGCAGAGTTATGGCTACAGTGAGGGAGAAAGCGGCGTCTTTGAATCTCTCTGCAGTGATCTACAGCCCAATGCACAGACCACCAGGTAAATAACATTTTGCTGGTTTGACAATAGGCATGATCACACTGATAGCTGTAGACTTCCAAAAGGCGATCCTATTCTGGGTTTTCATTAATAATTAAACACCACTTATTTTGGTTTAATGCAATTTCTGAGCAGGGAAACATTTGTTTCCAGTACTTCAGCGTTAACATCTGTTTTGTAGGCTCACGTATTCCGTTTTCTTTAGTTGTCGTTATCGCTGGTTTTAAATTCAAATTTCTTGTGATTTGGACGGGTGTTTTACTTTCTTACATATTATTATGTCTCTATACATTTGTACGTTGCTTTGTCGGTTTTGACTTTGTTTAAAAGCAAATCGGCGTTTGTGTCCTTGTCGTGATTTTTTTTTTGGTGATAGTTTCGAGAGGACGATTATGAGCTGTTGTTGACTACATTTTTATGACTCTTTGAGATTTGAATATAATCGCTGTAATCGAGTTGTAACCCACAGGTTTTAGCATTCTTCTTTGTGTCGGAAAAAAACTTAAATAAGGCGTTGACTCCACCGCAGCCTTTTTTTTATTGGGACCAAAACTGGAAACCTGAGTTATTTGTACAGTACAGCTGGAAGCGACCATACAAAATCGCTTGTTGGAGTTCTTGAGTGCGTTTCTTCGGGGAATACTATCCAGGCGTGCAGCTCATCGATGGCGTAAGGGGCAGAAGAATGTCAATGTTCATTTGCTACGTTTTCCAAAAGCTAAATAAATAGCTAAACTTTTGTCATTAATTCGTTCCCGTTATCGTGCTCGCATCTTTTTTTCTAACCGTGTTGTAGTAGTCGTGTTGTCCCAGAAAAAGAATAGCAATCAAGTTTGAAGACGATAGAATTCAGAAGCATTAGAAAATGGGGAAAACGGAAAGCCTGCCGTACAGATGGCGTGCAGAATGCAGTCTGACTGGGGTTTATAAAAGCCTCCGATTACTGGGTATCTTTCGCGGATCACGAATGAGTTCATCACTTTAGCCAGCCGCACACAGTTTCTTTCTCCCCGCTTCCTTGCGGTTCCCAGTGTCGCGCAAAATATTGCTCAACCGTTTCGTTGAAATCTGGCAACAACGTGACTCGCTGGCACTTTAGGAAAATTTAACGGAAAGCCTGGCTTTTCGAAGAAAAAAAAGAATCGGTGTAAAGCTTCGTGGAAGGCTGTGCGTGAGGGACAGAGTGACACGCACAGCCCCGTGTCGCGTGTCATTTGTATTCGTGACACATTGTGTATACACAATGTAGACACCCGAAGAAGGCTCCACAGCCGAAACGTTGTTTTTTCTTCTCTTTTAAGCATGGAATAAACCTTTTACTTGTTCCAATGTCGAATGCCCTCCCGAAACTAGCTGTTACGGGGGAACTGGGTTTTTACATCTATTTGCATTAGTTCTAGCAGGAATGCTCCAGTTAGTATATTAGAGCTAACCAAATCGGCATTATGTTCTTCGGGGATCGACGATGCTGTTATACTGTTCCCTTAGTGATTATTTACACTTCTGTTGGGCAAACACCAGTCAGTGTGTTGCCCCTGACAGAGCAGAATCGACCCCTAGTGGATTCTTATCTCTTTTGGGGGGGGGAAGGCTCGCTCTGCGCTCTCCCCACCTCTGTAAAAAAAGGCTAGACCTTTAGATGTCTTTTTCTTGTCCCTGTAGGGTGATTAGCGTGAAGTGAACGATTATAATGTAGAGCCGACGACGACTGGATGTTCAGACTGTAAAGGGGCAGATTACAGCAGTGAGTTTAGACCCCCATATTGAGTGTCCAGATGGCTGTTGCATCTCCCACTGCGTATCTGGACTTAAGAAGGGGTTTTGACCTTCCCTCCTCTCTTTTTCTCACCTACTGTTTGGGTGGAAAGGTCTTTGCTCATAAACCCCCTGATTTTGAAGTTTCTGGCTCTTGGAACATGTTTTGGAGAAATGTGGCTTTTTTACATCTCCCAGCTACTACGACTGGACCTTCGTGTCTTTAAAATGTGTGAATTCCAAGCTACAAACAAAGGAAGGTTTTTTTTTTTACTTATCAGAGATGGTTAATTTGGAAAATGAAACTACTTCTGGGAGTAGAAATGGTTCCCTGCCCTTTCTGGTAGGAGCCTTTTGTTTCTCTTCCACCTGTTAAAAGTGCAGTGGATGCTATTGAAAGATGGTGGCTTTTGTCAACATTATGGATACTTTGCTGCCCCACCCCCTCAGATATCGCTGATCAGGAAAACTGTGGACAGCCTCTTGGACCTGTTCCTCTACATTTTTTTACATGTTTGGTGGGGAGGGGGGGAGGGGGGGAATGCTAGTTAGCAGGTATTGACAAGAGCTATCACCACCTGCACTGTTGTCCCCTTGGGGAAATATTTTAAATTTAGTGGGATTATAAACACTTTTCTAAAATCATCTGGAAGCTGATAGTAGATGCTTCAGTAATGACTTTCAAGTTCCTGTACAATTTGTAGTAAAAGGCAGCTCCAGGTACTTTTTTTTTTTTTACAGTTTACTTGTGTGGGGTTTTTGGTTTAAGCAAACAGAGGTCTGAATTTACTTTGGAAGAATGTGGCTACAACGTAATATTTCAACATTCATTGTATCAACTGTATGCAGTTCATGTTTCTTACAGCCACAGGTATTTCAACATTCTGAAATCCCCAATTTATGCAAATACCACTTGTGAAGGCAGACCATTCTCAATATACGGCCCCTAGTTAATTGCTGATAAAATGGAGTTGCATTTCTTCTTCCGCTTACATTTCATTTTGAGAGAGATCCAGATACCTCTCAAAAAATGGAGTTAAATTTTACTAGAATGAGCTCTAGGTTTAAAACCCTCCTCGCTATCTGAAGAGTTTATATAATCATTTGTTTACTGAACTGTTTGCTTTGTTTCTTTTAGAGAAAAAAAAACACGCACATCCACAAATCACTTCGGATAAATGTGCCACATCTAGATTTCCAGAGACTCCAACTTTCTTTAGTGGCAGAAGAAAGTACTTTCATAAACAGGCCAACAATTGCAAACTTGAAATCAAGCCACCCATTGATGAGAATCCTTCCTAAACGGAGGGTGGGTCAGAGTAATTATATCAGCATGTGCAGGGAGTCTCTGATGTGGGCTGCAGCCCACCCCATTGAAGAACCAGATGAAAAACCCTGAGAGATCTCCAAACAGTTTAATCATTGTATTGGACCGCATGTGAAAAAAGGTTCTTTAAAATCAGTAACTCATCAAGTGTAATGATTTGACTTGTTTAATGAAGTCATAAGCAAATTTGTGCCAGAGCTATTGAATATTCAGTTGTTGTTGCTGCACCACACAGAGGGGGGTAAAGGACATTTAAACATGGCCTCTCCACAGATCTTTGAGTGCTTTTCCTTTTTACAGCAACTCACAGGATGGAGAACAAGCCATTCCGGGCCACGTTTATTTGGAGCAGCATCATAAAGCACCTTCAGTCTCGCGTGGAGGTGAAAAGGCGACGTCACAACCTGAAATACCACAACGACTGCTTCGTGGGCTCCGAAGCGGTCGACGTGATCCTGGCCCACGTTGTGCAGAACAAGTTCTTCGGGGACGCCGAAATCCCCCGAGTGAAAGTGGTGCGTGTGTGCCAGGCCCTCATGGACTACAAGGTTTTCGAGGGTGTTGACACCAAGGTGTTTGGCAAAGAGAAAAAACGGGCGGCCTTTGAGGACAGCAGCTGCAGCTTGTACAGGTTTTTGAACTCTCCGAGCCTGACGGCGGACAGTGTTGAAAATGGAGGCTCTTCTCCTTATCAGCGAACTTTGTTCAACCGGCCCTGCGGCAGGTACATTATTGCAGCTGCAGTGTGACTGAGGAATAAATTGTTCTTTTTTTTTGTGGCTTTCTGTTAGTCTTGGGGGGGGGGGGAAGGATCCCTTATATTGAAGTGTTGTGTATAGATAGATGGTTCTTTAAAAAACAATTGGTTGCTTCAATGTTGAAGTCAGCTGCAGAAACTCAGTGCAGAATGTTTACAAGTCAGAGGACGTCCCTTGTTGGACTTCCACCACTTAAACTTATGTAACAAGCTCAGAAGCCGACGGCTCTCCCTTTTCACCTTTACCGAATAGTGTAACTTGATTGGATTGCTTAACACTTGACACTTTTAAAATGTATTACTCTTTGTGCATGTTTGAATATGGATGTTCCTTTGTTAAATCTTTTCTGAACACATTGAAATATTGGCACACCACTATGTAGAGGTGGGGGCCTGAGTGTTGATGGCTTTAAAACCTTTCGGTGCTGGTTTATTTCACTAGATTTAAATTCCCTTTCCAATGGAGCTAAGACAGACCACATTTCTCTTTCAAATGCAAAGAGGAAAAAGTCAAAGGATAATGGATCCACTGCAGGGTGGTGCTAAAATAAAGGATCTTCCTTAACCTTATGCAGTTTGTTTTACAATGCTAATTTAAATATGAAATGTTGGTTATCCTCAACAAAAATGTGCTTCTCCTTGAGTAAGGTTTAGAAATTTTCAGGCTACAATTAGGTGGTTATGGCAACTACTGTATGTGAATTAGGAACAGGTCTGTTTTAGGTCCTGCAGGTCTATCACAACAGGAAAGGAACTCTTGATATTGTACTGGCTTGCTCTTAAGGTTTTAATTTTGAAGGAGCAAAATGCAAGGTTTGGTGTGTACATGTTATTTAGTGAGAGGCTTTAAGATTTTTTAAAAATCAAATCTGATTTAAAAAAGAAAGTCTATGAAATGTAACTTTCATTTTCGGGGTGGGAATTGTTTTGATACTAGAACAATTGCTTCTCGGTCTGTTGGAGTTCATAGCCATGTTTGAAAATGAAACTTTGGTAACTCCTTCAAAACTAAAGCTGTACTCTGGATTTTATGATTTACAGAACAGAGGAAATTGTGTATTCTTCAGCCACACCCATCAAAACGGACAGATCCTTAGAAGACCTCCTGGATAACTTAAACCTGAGTCCTGCAAATCCATCTCAAATCAAAATAAATCTTGGATTGCCTCAGAATGGTAGGTATTGGATCTTGGTTCCACTTTTGTTTACCATTGCATCATACTTGCTGTTAAATAAAGGTTTTAATAATTCTAAAATAACATGCGATCATTTGTTTTGCAAATTTTAACAACTAGATCTGTATATATTCTTGCTCTCATGCAAGTCACAGAAGCAAAGCAAAGCAATAGTATGGTTAATCACGGAACACTCACTCTGAAAGTACAGTGTGTTAAGTATGAAGTGTGTGGGGCGGGCGGGTTGTGTTTAATCTATAATATGTTGAAGACCTAATGCTCTGACCCTCTGTAGCACCAGCCTTCTGCCCTCTGGCATACAGATCCTGAAATGCTTAATCCCTCACCTGCTGAGAGAGCCTGAATATGGCTCCTCCACAGTATTTATTTCACTAGCTCGGTCCGCAGGTACCGACTTGCCCTCTCGGAGAGGCTCTGCTCTGACTGTGTCTGATGGCTGTCCCCCCCCCTGCAGTGGTTAACGAGGTGTGGCACGAGCAGACCCTCCTGCGGCTGCTGCAGCTCGTGGAGCTGCCCCTGCTGGACGCCCTGCTGGAGGGCAGAGCTCACGAGCTGCCGGCCGGGAGCACAGACTGCGAGGACGGCGAGCCCAACCTGCTTTTCACCAGCAACTACCTGGACCGGGAGATCCTGAAGGCTTTCGGTGACTCTCAGTACGTCGTCGGCCAACAGTGCAGGATGCTTTGCGGAATTTGTTGAAACTGTTTACTGTCATTTATTCCATCCTAATTGTTTGGTCCCAGTAAGGTTTTGGCATCTGCTTTTATTCTACTTGGTCAACTTTTTTTTTAAGTTCAGCTTGTTGAGGGTTGATGGCTTATGAATGCCCAAGCACACATTGCAGCCAGACGCAAAATCACTTTGTAGTGCGCAGTGATATATTCATGAATGTCCTGAAGCTGAAAGGGTGGTTACAACTTCCTTCTTACTCAAAACAAGAATGCATTTGGCACTTGCTGCCTTTCAAACATGAATCCCCACCTGTGTCGCAGGGCTGACGACTGGCTGTCGGCGGCGGTGGACTGTCTGGAGTTCCTGCCAGATCAAATGGTTGTGGACGTGAGCAGGAGTCTGCCAAAATGCTCTGAGGGAACCCAGCAATGCAAGAGACTGCTATACGACACCATTGTGAAACACTACAACCAAAACAACCGGGAGCCCCTCCTCACCAACCATTTGTTTGATATACACACAGGAATTGCTGAGCTCCTTGGTAACCATTTATTCCAACTCTGAACTGCGGTTGTGTGTTTAGTATTCATTTTAATTGCACCGATTTATATCCAGTTGACAAAGGGTTTAAAAACGGCAGTGAAAAACATGCACCTCAGCTAGCTTTGTGCTGAATACTTGACCAATGCGATTGTAAGATGTGCATGCATGATTTTCTTCCCTCCTGCATGGGAGGATCTTCTCCAGTCCGGCCTGCAGGTTCATTTCACTTTTTAACCTCTCTAAGGGACTGAGTCGGAATCCTTCTGGACTGGATGAGACTGAATGTTGCAGGAGTCCCCATTTTTCTAAAAGGCTAGACATCCCTGGTCTGTGGTTGACTAGCACTGCCCAACTTTGGGGTTTAGGGTTAATATCTGAGCCAAAAGAATAAACTGCAATTCTGAGCACTGCTGCTTGAGAGTTGTGACCAACTAGGATTTATAACCAAGTTTTCCATTTTTGTAGCAGAGCTAAACCAGTCTTGTGCACAATGTTGCTCTGAAATAAGTTAGGCACTTGGATCAGTTTTTGTAAAGGTCCTGTTGATTGAGTCCTCTTGGAGATTAATTAAACTTTCTACTTCTCCTGCTAGCTGATCTTGTAATGTGTGTGTGTGTGTGAAAGCTCAGAGCAAACTCTTTTATCTATATGGTTTGTATACATCCCTCAAAATTAGTTTATTCAACTAAGTCGGGGGATATAAAGTGACACAATCCTCCTCATATCTGTTTGCATTTGAGAGGCTGGTGAGATGAACTGAATAACACAGCTTTTATTTTTTCTGACCTTGTCCTTCAGATTCCCTACTAATGAAGAGGTACTGAAAGCTATAGCTAATTGATGAGAGATGTGAACAGTTAATGCTTGTAGAATATTCCTGCTACCTAAAGTGTGGAAATCGGTGTGCGTAAATGGCAAATGGTAACTTGATTCTTGTGACTGGATGTATACCTTAGAACCATGCGTGCCTTTTGTCTGATGTTGGGATGATCAATTCTCTCTTCAGTAAATGGCAAATCGGCTCATGCCCTGGAGGCTCTACAGCTCTGCTTGAAGCTGCTAGATCCCCGCAGCAGAGAGGAGCTGAGGAGACTGCTGTGCTTCATGGCTGCAGCTGCTGATCCCAGTGAATTCCGATTGCACAGAGAGGTACATGTAGAAATGTGCAGCTTGCATGTCACGACTTGTCTTTTTTTTTTGCTGCGAACTAGCCTGGATGCTTGCTGCACTTCTTAAAAAAAGATGTTAATGGAAAAGTAAGTGTTGTGCTCCTTGAAAATGGGCACTAATCATCTTAAATTGACACAAAATGAGCAAAAACTTCCCCTATTGCAATTGTATCCCTTTCATTGCCAGGAGAAAGTTTTGCTCAAGAGAATTTAAACTTAAACAGTTGTTAGCATGGTTCCTTCATTTCACCTTTCTTATTAAATGCCTTCTCAGAATTATTGAACCTGCATTAATACTGTCTTTCTTACAGGTTGAGAACAGAATGGCTGTTAAAAGATCGTTTACCAAGGCCATTGTCTCCAGTAAAAATCTAGCAAAGGGGAAGGTGGACCTTCTTGTGCTGTTTCTACTTGACAATCAAAAAGATGTGTTTAAGGTAAGGATTCTGAAATACTGAATGAGAAACCATGTCCTAAACAATATGGGAAGCCTTTGTACCATCTGCTGTAAAAACCATGCAAGGCGTTATGTTCAAACAAGCTTGTTTGACTTAGGATCTACATAATTCCTAGAGGCAAACGGTGTCCTTGAACTTGAATGGGAATTCATAAACCACATTCTTGTATGGCAGCTATCTGGAATGTTTACAGTGCCAGCAAAACCATGGTGTGATTGGAAATCAAATGACTTCCCTGTTGTGCTCTAGCTAAGCATTTAAGAATTTGTTAAATATTTGCATTCTTGTTTCTGACTCAAGGCATTTACACTTTAAACTGAATTGCATAGGCCATATACCTATACGAACGTTAATCCCCAATTGTTCTCTTCATGCGTGTTTCAGATTCCAGGATCTTTGCACAAGCTTGTCAGTGATAAGCTGGCTTGTCTTGTACGTGGGAAAGACCCTGACCAGGCTACAGGTATTTGTTTATTTTGCCAATCAACACAGGGTTAAGACAAACAGGATCTGTAACACTTTGTGCTTATTGGCCTTTTTTTCCTAGACGGAAACTCCACACAAAAATCTGAAAGGGGCAGGGGGGTTACATATTACATGTATAAAGCACATGAACTATAACTAGTTACTGGGAGCAGAAAGCATGGAGAGTGGAGCACTGCTGTCCCCCTGAGTACTTCACCTGAGTTGCTAGAGTAAAATTGACAGCCATACAAATGTAAGTCACTTTTTGGAAAAAGGTGCCTGTCAAGTAAAGGCACCTGCACAATTTAAATAGGACCCTAGTAACCTATTTTCTCTTCCCCCCGTTCTCAGGCTCCACTTTCTGTCAGAGGGTCTCGAGCCAGGACTACTCTGAAACCACGTTAAAAACCACAAAGGATGAGCTGTGGGTCTTGCTCAGAACGATCCACGAAAACCCAAAGCTTTCCACAAAAGAGAAGAAACGTGTCCTGGGTCAGTTTTACAAAAGCCATCCTGACATTTTTATACAATATTTTGGAAACCGAGCACCTAATGTCTGTATGTAAATGCGCCACTTTGTATTGTAAAACTCTGTATATGTCTTGTATTTACAGCTATGTAAATGTTTAAATTATCAGAATAAAGTATTCTAATTTTTACACTGCTGTTTCATCTTAATTTGACTTTTTGGTCCTAACCACAGATTATATTTTTTCACATAGTGACTCAAGCCATTCTATATGCATGCCACAGTCATTAAATATTGGCATTTTTGGTTTCAATAAATTCATGCTGCTCTTCAAAATGCTTGGCATTTTATTCTGCAGGGGAAATGATTTTGCATTTTAGAACTGCTATCTTCATATTAGATTGCATCTTCCTCTAATCTTTGCCTGTTAGTGGTCTCCTTGGAGACCAAAAACTCCAGCTATATGAACGATTTTTTTTAGTGTTATAAATGATTTGGACTTTTTTTTTCCCCCCACCAGACGTGAAATCCACATGTCCGTCTGTTTCAAAGGTCAAAAGTTCTGCATTTCCTGCGCTTATGAATACATCTCTTTGTAGCCGAATCAGAATGACAAAAGCTATCTGAATGTCAATTCGCCAGGGATAATAGCAGGGTGGAGAACGCGCAATAGCAATGCAGTATATTACCATTAAACTAAGAACATTTAATACTGATCTACACCAGATGCAACTGAATGCTTTATAGTAAGCTTTCAAATCTGGGAACCGGTTTTCGTCAGATCCCATTGCCATTCCAACCGCTACAGGACTTCGTCAATGGAATTGACGTTTCCGCGTAGTGCGCAAAGTAAAATAAAAACGGATCTGCCGCTTGAGGTCGCTAATTGATTCCCGTATAAAGAAAAACACATGCAGGATATTCAAGGGCTTATTTTAAGATCGGGTTAAGGGAGCTGTTGCACAGATAATATCGACGACTGTCACATTCCGAGCACAGTAACTACGACTGGAAGGGCGTTGTGGGGGGGAAAAAAAAAGTCTGGAATTTAATCCCAGCATCATTTTAAAGCCGCCTATCAGAAGTTGTAGTTCTCTTGCAAGTGCGCGACCTCTGAACAGGAAAGAAAGTCGAAGAACCAAAAACAAAAATACAATTCCCATATATCCGTGCCGACTGCAGGAACGTCATTTCCGTAAATAGAGATGGCAGCGTCGTCTGTTTGAGCTGGGAGGTGGTGTGCACGATAATTTCCTATATTATACAGGCTGTATTCGTTTGATTCTGGAAGAATCTTATTCTTTCTAGAGCACTTTATTTCCAGCGAAATCTAAAGGCGCACCATATTCTTTGATTGCAAAAGCCAAATACGTTATTACAATTTAACTCCGTATTGCAGTTATTTTTAGCTGATTCAATTTTTCACTGAAAACCAGAGGAGAACGAGCAGGTGCGTGTTTTCACCTTTGTCTGCGATGTTGGATTTAACGATGTATTCGTTTTTTTTATATTTGGCATTCATTTTGCATATACATATTACAGTAATCGAATAACATGGCGCATTGTTGGATTAAACGCGTCCTCTAGCTAAACAAAATGTATCATATACTTTAGTGAATGCTTTTTTTTTTACCATTTTTGTGAATTACTTTTTTAATTAGTAATGTATACCTTATGTATGCATTCCTAAATTGATTATTTTTACCTTTGCTCACCGTGATGGCACTGATTCAATCAGTCGTTTACAGCTAAACATATCAACGGCTGAAAAAGAAATCTAAATAATCCATAAAATATTATAGGATAAGATTAGATTTATCCACAAGTTACAGCAGTGTTCCAAGTGTAACTGCCAAGAACCTGTCTTCTGTGGGTATTGTGGCTTACAATGAATTCCCATCGGGGGTTTCTTAATTCCTTATACAGGGTAATAATTCTGGTACTGTAGGAAGCATAGGCTATGTGCCGTCCTAGTTATTGGTATTCCTGCTCAAAAAAACAAGGTGAGGCACTGGAGAACTATATTTTTAGATATCTTGGTTCCATTTAAGTTCTGAAGGATTGATTTAAGTTCCTTCAGAAGTCCCTTCACAAGGCCAACTGGAATGCAACAGGAAATTAATCTCTCATTTAAATTCACTGTTTCTTGGATGCTCGATTTTGAGTAGGGGGAAACACTTCTGAACTGCAGATATGTTTGTTTTTTTTTCAATTGAGGTCCTTTGTCAGAGCTTTGTTCCTGTTCTTGAACAGTCCGAAGGAATGTACTGTATGTATGTCACAAACACTTTATTCAGAACACAATGCCTTGTATAAACTGCATTTGTCAAGTAGAGACAGCTAATGCATGACAGGAACTTGGCTTCCAGATGTTTGCAGCAATGTTATTTGCCTGATTGTTCAAAGTCAGCTATTTTTTGTCCTGATTCATGCAAGAAAGCTTTAGCAAGACTAGACACCCAAGATGATAACCTAAGGCTAATTTCATGAGTGCAGTGGTAGCAGGAATTTTGTGGTCCAGTTGTTTTTGGTCTCAAAAGTGGACCTGTTTCAGGTTAGCTTCACCTGTTGCATGCCGTTAGCCAGCAGAGCTGTCATTTGTTACTGACAGTGTTCTCCACGGAAAGCCTTCAGTTCACTCACAGTGCAGGTAGCGCTGCTTGTCAGGCTGACAAGTCTCTTCGTTATTCTTATGCTTCCCCACTTCACAGCTCAGCATGCAAGTGCACAACTTTGTACGAAGGCGGAAGTACCAATAAGTGCCAGTCATTGCTGAATGACGATGGCAATGTGTTGTGGTTTGGGATCAAATGTGCGTGCTGTTGGGAATATTGCGTTAAAACTTAGACGTGCTGAAATACTGGGGTCCTTGATCCTTTGGAGCAGTGTTCCAGCTGCAGATGTTTAGAAGCCTTTTTAGGAATACCAACATCTTTTGGTTTCATTTCAGCAGATCCTTTGGTTACTTCACTGTGTGACTCAAGAACTATGGTGTTCTACCTGATCTTTAGTAGGATGCTTCTTAAAATTAAGAAAGAAATAAGACCTTCCTTTTTTACAATTACTTAATTTTTTATTTCATTTTGTCATAGGCTACACATAAAAAACAAACCTTTAGCTGTAAACTGTAGACATCTGCTTAAGCAAAAGTTGTTTTGACATCAGGATGGAAGAATGTTGTTTAACAAACTACACCTTTCTCTCATTATATCAAACAGCACTGCAAGCACAAAAAAACAAAACAAGAAATGCTCAGAACTGTTTTTTATGTTCAAGCTTGTCTGGGTGAAATAAAGTGATATTTATAATCCAGTGGTTAAACATGGAAATGTCTAACAAGCACGGGGAAACATGTAAGACTGTACAGGGCAAAAAGGTGTTGCTGTTGACTGTAGGTTTTGGTCTGGCTCTAGGGAGATACTGTATCTTCATCTGATTGTCTAACGAGCGCTGGGAGAAGCATGTCTCAGGACTCGGACAAGCCGACATCTGGGGAGGACAAGCTGGAGGATCCCAGTGAGACGAGGAACCGTGCCGAGAGCCTGGACCCTTCAGAAGAGTCTCTGAGGAAGAGGGTGCGACAGCGCACCCCCAGCCCCCACAGGGGCGGCAGTCTGCCGTGTAGGTCCCACAGGGCGGACACGCCGTTTTAACAGATACGCACACTAGTCAGTGAGTTTGGTCTACCTATAACAGAGACAGCCATGTAAAATCACTTATAAGGGCGTTGGGCCACCATATGCAGCCAGTGCTGCCTATGTGCACCCTGGTATAGAGCGCACCTGTGCCTGTAATTCTGCAGGAGGGAGGTGACACAATAATGAGGATCCATCTCAGGGCAAACACAGACATGACCACACTCACACTAGGGCCGATTTTCCCAGCAGCCAATTGACATACCAGTATGTATGTGGACTGTGGGAGGAGGCCAGAGCACCTGAAGGAAACCCACATGAGCATGGGGACATCATACAAACTCCACACAGATGGCACCCCATATCTGGAGGTGAGCCCAGGGCCTTAGTGCTGTGAGGCTGCACTGCTAACCGCTGCCCATAATCAGTTTCCTTTTCTAAAATATTCTGTGAGTGTTATTTCCTGAAATTATCTATGTGTTGCCCTAAGGCATTGTAAAGAAAAAAACCAGATTGTCTTCTCCCTGCTGCAGCCAGTCCTCCCCGATTCGTGTCAGTGGAGGAGCTGATGGAGACGGCCAAAGGTGTGACCAACATGGCCCTGGCCCATGAGATTGTGGTCAATGGTGGCTTCCAGGTGAAGCCCTCACACTTGACAGAGGGCAGGTAAGAGACTCCATTTTGTCTGGAGAACAAGTAAAGCCCTTCATATATGACCACGTGCCCTGTATCACATTGTGATCGCTGCAGGGTTTCTCATCTGAATCTTGTTCAGAAATGCTGAAACTCAGCAGCAAACCTGAGTTTAGTTTTAGCCAGTTGTCAGAAATGTGACTTTAATTAGAGGAAATTGATTTTTTTTTTCTTGTTTGGATGACTAGTTTAGAGAAAAGGGTGCGAGAGATCGTACACAAAGCGTTCTGGGACTGCCTTGAAGCACAGCTGAGCGAAGATCCTCCTACATATGACCACGCAATCAGACTGCTGGGAGAGATCAAGGAGGTGAGAGCTGGGGTACTGGTCCTGTAAAACAGATTGATATTTTTAAAAAATCCTGTTTGTTAGTTTTGGTGTTTCAAAGACAAGAAATTAGACCATGATTTACAGAATAACAAAAATAACTTTCAGTTTTTTTAAATGATTCATGTTTTTCCTGTTTGCGGTAAGCTTGTCTTTGTGTTTCTGCATCGTTTATAGATGCAACTGCTTTGAGAGGGGAAAATGGGCTTAATGGACAGGGGAAGGAGTGAGGGAAAGATTGCTGGTAGCAAGTCTGTGTGTGAGAGAAAATAGAGCAGTAATTCTCAGTTATGCATTGTGTTCTCCAGAACAGAAAAGGTTTGATTCAAGTACCTTGTTTTAGCAAAGCAGAAAGTAGATCACAGTGGCTGATGCCTCAGCTGGTTACACTTACACCTGAGGAAATTAAATGAAGATGTGAAAGTGATGTGGCACTTAAATGCACCTTTGGTAGCTTTTGAATTTCCGTGAAGAATGGCTGCAGATCCTGTACCTTACTTCATTCTTCTCCCTTGTGCTTTGCTGTTTTGATTACAGTCTGTGATAAATGTTTGAATTTAAAATGTAAATCTGCCAGTTTACTGTAATTCAAAAAGTAATTCATTTTCTGGGAATGTCAAGCACTGCATTTTTAAACATATCTGTAGGTCTTCACAAAGATTACACCTGTCAGGATTAGTTATGGCATGTATTTATACAGTACAGCACACAATGTGTCCCATGTCTGCAAATGCATTCCTGTGCCAAGGTTGTATAACATGTCCTTTCCCAGGTAATATAGGTACTATTTGCTATTAGTTTTTTCATTTGTTGAAAAATGTACATTTTTTGGGTAGTGTTAAGTTATAGTCCCACCATGGCTGACATAAGCAGGAGCCAGGTAGTTTGGAGGAGTAGAAAACATTACATTTGTCTTGAAGGAAATACTGTATATTTTCAATCACATAGTAAGACAAACTGCAGCTGTATAGCTACCATGGTTTTTCTAAGGGTATTTACTACTTCAGATCATCAAACTGGACACAGTGTTTTCTAAGTCAGTATTGATGAGCTGCTTGACTGAGTGTTGACGTGAGACCACAGCAGCGTTATCAACGAGACGTGTTTTTTTTCTCTGCTTTGTTAATTATCCCGAACCACAACCTTTTCAATGTGTCGCCAGTCCGGTTTGCTGAAAGATTGCATCTCTGTGCCTAGACTCTCCTGTCGTTCCTGTTGCCTGGCCACAGCCGCCTGCGTAATCAGATTAACGAGGTTCTGGACCTGGAGCTGATCAGGCAAGAGGCAGAAAATGGAGCCCTGGACATCAACAAGGTGGCGGAGTTTGTGATCAGCATGATGGGGACCCTGTGCGCCCCAGCTCGAGACGAGGAGATCAAAAAGCTGCGCGACATCACCGCCATTGTTCCTCTGTTCAAGTATGAGAGAATGTGCACAACGTGAAACGGAGTTAGAAACGAAAATAAAACTTTTGACTATAATCAGTGATGCCTAATTTTGATCTTATGAGTATGGTTGCATTAATAACCACTGTATGTATGAGCTACTTTTGTGGAATTAAACTGGTATTATTAAAGATGTAGTTACTAAGCATTGAAGGAAACATGAATACAAAAGCTTGCTGACAGTATTTCGAAAAGCCCACATTAGGACAGTTTGAGACACTTATTTGACAACCTCTGTCGTATTCTGTTTTATAGTAAAGAAATTTGAATCTTTAAATATTATATTTGAATGGTTAAGTTGTACTTAAAATATTCTGTATAGTGTCCAGTGGTTGTAAAGAAAGAAGCATTTGTATTTTTTTATGGTATTGCGTCCTGTAGGGGTTTTCTAAAGATGCATCAGGTTACAGATACTATAGATGTGTTCTGTGTCTTTCAGGGCCATTTTCACAGTAATGGATTTGATGAAGATTGATATGGCTAATTTTGCAGTAAGCAGCATTAGACCACATTTAATGCAGCAGTCTGTTGAGTACGAGAGGAAGAAATTCCAGGAATTCATTGAAAAACAACCCAGTGAGTAACTTCTCTTGTTTAAAATTGCTCTTTCACAAGCCTTTGCAGTGAGTGTCACTTGCCTGTAACATACATAAGAATGTCATTAATCTTTTATTAACAGCTTTGTATTTTAATAGGTGTGTTATACATACTCATCTGTGTATGGAAATGAGATTCTTAAAAGTTTACATTCTTGATTACACTGTAATTAGTTTATTACTAATTGAGTTTACGGTGACTGATGTGATTGATACCACAGGCAAGTTTAAGTTTCCTGATAAAACCTTTCCACTTTAGGCACCTAATCAAATAACATACAATACACGATATTACTCAATAGTTTGCATGTGGCCTTCTCAAAAGCTTAAGCTCTAAATAGTGCCGCTGGTGCGATGAGATGACACCTTTCAGAGATGTTGACCTGCCGTGTAATAAGCTTGGCTTTCTCCAGACTCCCTGGACTTTACTCAGAAGTGGCTCCAGGATTCAGCAAATGCTCTTGTCAATGTGGAAGCAGAGGCCAGCCCTCCCTGCGCAGGGGCGGCAGGCTTTAGGGCCCCCGCTCTGTCCCCCCTCACCGTGCACAACCAAGCGTACCTGCACCTGCTCAAGTGGGATCACACTCGCTCGCCTTTCCCCGAGGTAGGTCACCTACCACCTGTTCTCCTTCTCATGCGTCTCAATCTTGGGTTGGCCTTCTTAAGCCAATGCACCGCCCTCCTTTGTTTTGCATTTGTCGTTTTTTACATTTCAGTAATGCACACCCGACGTTTTCAAGCACGTACTGCTTTACGGTAGGGTTGCAGCGACTGTCGTGTGTCTCTGGGCTCTGTGGGAATCGACCTTATTGGTTAAAAAACATCCCTCTTTTTGCCAGACAATGTTAATGGACGAGACTCGGTTTCAAGAGATGCAGATGGACCTGGAGCAACTGACAGGAATAGCGGCAGTGATGCTGATCACATACAACATTGCTGGAGCTGCTATCTCTGGTCTCCCTGGGTTTGCTGAAAAGCTGAAAAGCACTGTTAAGGTGCTCCTGACAGGAATGCATGATCCGTAAGTGATTTCATACAGATCCTTTTTTTTATCATGCATCAGATGGGTTATGAGGTTATTAATGACATTACTAAAGCAGAAGAGTTGCTTATTCCAAGTTTAAGCACTATTTTATGGTCTTATTTTAAAAAAATGTATCTTATACTCAATGCTTCCAGGAATTAAGATGTTGTTGACATCACAATGTACAGACTTCATAGTTATTGACACAAAATGTTATCTATGACCTTTACTTAAAACATAATGTGGTCCCTTGTTCATGTTGTGTGACTCGTTTCACCTTGAAACACTGGCGTTTATTTTAACATTCTCTTTCCATTATTCAGTTCCTCTAACAAAATAGTCTTATTGGCTTTTATTTCCTTGTGAAAACCACATACAAATGTTTATACCTAAAACTGCCTTAGGCTAAGAGAAGCTAAGCAGCGTGACATTTTTGCCTCATTAATCCAACCTTTCACTAGTCACAGCGTTCTTGGAAAAACAGGTAGGCAAAATCACAGTCCATCACATTTCCACTTCAAAGTCCACATACAAAGGTATCCAGTCCATCAGTGTGGACAGGGATGTTTATGAAGTTTAAGAGCTGAACTACACTGTAGGTATGATGACATAGACTGGTGTAATGTAAGGAGTGTAATTTAAAGGATACCAGCTTCACTGAGAGCCAAATCAGAACTGAATTTAATGCACACAGTGCTTCAACTCATGATTGATTGGCTAAAATCTTCCTATCAAGTACATAAATGCAGTTTTGCAGCGAAGAGAGCCAGCTACACTCTAAACTTTATCTTTCACATTTGCATACAAGAAAGATAAATAATACATGGTATATGGTATATTTTGTTCACTGTATCCAGGATGGGAATGCTCTCTGGTGGTTGCTATGAAAAGTGCAGATACTGTATATCCAGTGCTGCAGTACCCTAAATAAAATGCTGGCAGTGCATTTCAGTTCCTTTTACATAAAGAATGCCATTTACAGGTTCTTCAGTCCACTACACATGAGAGCAGTGTTGGTTTTCCATGTAACCAGAAAAACATTTGAAAGACAGCTTTTATTCTTGAATTAAACCCCAAAGATTTTATTAATTGCCCCATTTCCTTTTTTTTTCCTGCAAGTTCTTTTAATGCCAGCGAGGCCTTTGCTACAGTTGGAGAGAAGATCTGTGTGGAGGTTAATAGCTGCCTGGCCCAGCATGGCTTCACCCCGTTTTCTGCTGACAGGGAAACTGTGCTGAAAGGACAAATTGAAGCCGTGAAAAATCCAGACAATTCCATCCGCAAACTCATCGGTAACAGTTTCATTACTCTTTGAAATGCCAGGGCTTTCCTTTTTAGATCAAATCTTATTCTGATTGCAGCACAGAACATCAGGACAGTAACCAAACAACCAAGAACATAGTAGCATGTTTCAGACCTTTTATTTAACTGCCTGAAAATTAAAATTTAAGGTCTTCTCCCACCCTGCTGTTCTTTGGTTTGTATATTTGTAGTAATATAATACAGACTACGATGCTAATGTCTTTAGACCCTCATGTCTTGCCCTTCACATAATTATCTCATCTTTTGCATCTGGTCTCTTTATGGCCATTAGATTAATAATCTTTGAGGTAGTGCTAAGTAAAGTCAAATTCCCCTTACTTATTCCTATTAGCTATTTGCCTAATTTTAAAAAAATAAAAGCACTTAACTGGATGGAGATTGAGGTAGTAAAAGAGGCACTTAAAAGTGCCTAGATGACAGATCAGTTGATTTAAAGTACTGTACTTTACACAGCACAGAGGTATCAAAATCAATTCATGTTGTCAGGATGATTGCTAGCAATAAATACGTTCTTTATGATAAATATATTTCTTTTTTTCAGATTCCCGCATTCAGACATTCCTAATGGGCTACCTTGAGTCTAGCCATCAGAAACCCAGCCCTGTTGTACCAGGGGGTCTGGTCCCCATTCAGAAAGAAATGGAGGAAATAGCTGTGAAATTCAGCCGCCTGGTTAACTACAACAAAATGGTCTTTTCCCCATACTATGATAAGATCCTCAGAGAGATATTTAGTGAGGGAGATCATCCTCCAGCCACCAAACAACTTACAGGACAATGATGAACAGTAACTGTATATGTTAGGTTAAACAGTGCTCCTGCCCCAAGGCCATAGATCTCAAATTTAATCAGTCCTGTTCAGTATTTGGCCACTTTAATTGTAAAATGTAACCATGCAGCTGCATTTTGATATTTTCGTTTGACTTTTAATTATTCTTCAAGTGAAACTATAATTTAAAAAAAATGGTTAACAATACACAGAGCTACTATCTCATCGGCTTCCATTATGGTTTAACACTTTAACAGAAAGAAAAAAATATCTGGGTATTATGCATTTTACAAAATAAACTGGAGCAGGGATCATTTGTCTGTGTGTGTGCTATATTAAGCAAAGCAGCAGAATGTTTTTACTTTGTGGAATTATTTCTTTACTATCAGTCTCACACTGTGACTTGAAATAATATTAGATTGGGAATTGAAAAACAACTGGCAACTGGAAACCCCATACAGATGCTGAATTATCCTGTCTGGTTTAGAAGAGAATTCACCCTTAGAGAAGAAGAGATCTTGGACAATAGTACCGATTAAAGATGCTGCTACTTTTCCATCACGGTGAACATTTCATGAAGTAATTTACTATGAAATCAGTAAAATTAATTTCAGGTGTTTCCCCAAGGCAATTCCCAAAGACTGAAAATGTATCAGGTCAACTACAGAATAAGATAAAATGAATTTTGTCTCTTTAAGATGTGCAGATTTTTATAACAAATTTACAAAACTTCGGTTAGAGATTACCTTATTTAATGTATTGATCGTTTATAAATCTTTAAATTCCCGAATTACAGACTCAAAATGGCCTTTTTATCACTAATCACATCTTAAGGTTAAAAGTTCAAAGAAGTGTGCACTGGTTAAAACATTTCTTGACAGTACAATAAGTAAAGTAAAACAATATTCATGGCTATTGCTGCTGGCTGGTGTTCCTGGCACTACTTCTGCACTGCAGGTGAAAACGTCTTGTACTCTTTGTTTCAAACCCACATAAAATTCACAGCTGTAAGCCTGAAAGATCTTTATTGTAACCTATTACAAAATGTCTTGTGACCTATACTTAGCAAGCTTGTAATTAAAGCATCATATATGGCTTGCAGTGAAATAGAATCTGTATCTGTGGACAGTTATCTTTATACAAACCAACCTAGCTATACCAACTTTGAAAACTTAAATAGCTTATGCATTTTATGAATTGTGCTACTTTACATCATTGTGATTTTTTTTCTTAAAATTGCTAATATTTAATGTAGTTTTGATTCCATACTTCCATACAGGCATAGGCAGAATATTTTCTAATGGTTTTAGATCAGCATTATAATTTTAAAAGAAAGATGGTTTTAGACTGGGAATTTTGAATATTTTTCTTTAAGGGGTAGAATCCATTTTTTGATTTCCGATATGTATAGGAAATAATTTTTAGAAAGCCAAAACACAAATTTAAGTGGGCACCGTGTGCCATTTTTATGTCTTTTTTGCACATAGTTTGAAAGCTGGCAAAAGGCTCAAATGTTTTTTAGAGTGTTCATCTACAATGTAGGTGAGGTATGTTATTTGATAGTTATTTACAGGAATTAATTTTTTTGCTTATGTAATACCAGTGTGGCTTTGTTGCAGCTTTACTCAAATAAAATACTTCCAACCCAAAGCTTTATTTTTCGCCTTTTTATTTGTTGGAAATTTGTTTGCTTTGACTACAAAACAGAATGACTCAATTTTGCCATAAATACTGGACCTAGACATGGCAAACTCAAAACATTGTATGTCAAATTAAGGTTTGTAATTAAAATCTGTACAGTATAAGCCACTCAGTTTTTTAAAATAAAACTGTTAAAAAACAAAACACAAGACTTTATATGGTGCATTAAACAGCATACAGAATTAAGCTGAATCTGCGTTTTTGTCACGTTTACCTCTTAAAGAACCCAAAGAACTCAGAAAAGCAACTGTACAGTTACATTCTCACACAAGATATCCCTTGTGTGTCTCCTCTTGAGCCCACTTGCTTTGGAAGAGGCACAATCTTTTTTTAAACTCCCCAGCGAAACAAGAGTCCTGCGAGGTCACGATGAGAGAGAATGAAATATCCTCTAGTGCCTAAGAGTCTTTCTCACCGAAGGATACCCCCTGGGCAGCTCATCGGATTCTCTTCTGCTGCCGAGCTCTGTAGATGTCATGTACAGGAGGAGCAATGGCTCCCTTATCCTCCTCATCATCGGAGTCAGCGTTTGGCCTCTTCAGCGCTTTGTTGATCACTGCGTTGTTCTCCACTGGCCCGTTCCCTTCACTTGCTAGCTCGGGCTGCCTGCCGGTGATGAGTTCCACAGCAGCATCAACAGCTTTTTGAGAACAACAAAAAAGTTAGTCATACCTATTAACAACCCAGTCATTTTAAGAACAGTCTCTCTAGGGAAAAAAAAACTTACTATCACATGCAGGCATAATCCCCCTTTTTACAAGATGCTTGATATCTTTTGGTCAGCCCAGAAGTATGGGCCTTAACTAACACACCTTTACCTTCATGAATGAGTCAGCAAAGCAAACACCACAGTGCAGTATTAAACTTACTTTCTGGAAGTTTACATCTTCTGAAGGCCTCCATTAAATCATCCACTTGGACGAATGGACCCTAAACGTAAAACAGACAGCAACAACTAATCAAACGCCTGCCGAAACCTATGGTTCCTAGCACCTTTACACTTCAAGCAAAGGAAGGGTTTTATACTACTGTCCAAGAACAAAGCACTTGCCCATGTGCAAACAATATCCATCTTTTCCCCCCTCCCCCCTGGACTTCGTTCGTCTAGCTTCTCTTCAATAGCAATGACAGTGTTGTCTGCCCCTGGAAGAAGAGCTGTGTGTGCTGGGAGCGTCAGTGCTTGTGCAAGGTCTGACAGTGCTACTGACCGTGAAGCAGGTGGGAGGTGGCAGCAGTTTCATGAGAATCACCGCAGCAGGGGGTACTGGGAAGACTCCACCTGGCACAGGGTGTAGCCCTGGGGCTGGAGGTGAAAGGTGTTCACAGGTGAGATGGCTTTTAATAGTTATTTTGTTCAGCAAGTGTCTTTCTTTTAGAGAAGTTAAATTAAACACAATTTGTAAAATATGGTATAAAGGCTTCAGTCATCTGGAACTAAGTCACAGGACATCAAAATGAGGGATATAATAAGGCTACACAACATAATGAAAACAAGAAGTACAGTGTTAGATATTGAGTACAATACAACAAATAGAAAGATGAAAATACAAATCAGCTGTAATCCCTGCTTAGGAATTCACAAGAGACATGGAAATTCTAGATATCATGCTGATGACAAAATGTTTAAAACACTTTAAAACATCCTAAAGGTTTCTAATGAAAATATTTGAAGTTTAATTCCCATTATTTCTCAATGAATAATGTTTTACTCTCTGAATTCTTGAAACAGATCTTTGACGAGACACCAGAGAGGCTATAAACAGGAATTGTAAAGAGGAAATAGGTAAAAAAAATTGGCTTGGATACCACTTATCAAAGGTTTTCTATTTTGGAATTATTTCTGTAATTAACTTAATACTTAGGTTAAAGAATCGGTTTATGTTCCCATTGTATACTGCAAGAACAGTATTGTGGACAATAATGTCAGTCTTCCCAAAACTGGTGTAGCAGCTGACTCCCAGTGGAACATCACTGCCATGATGCAGTTTGGCGGAAGAGGCTCTGGACTCCAGGCCAATGGCTTGTGGGTTCACACCCCAGAAGGGGCTGTACCCTTGAGTACAGCTCATCACTCGCACTGCTGCCGTAACTTCCCTGCTGAGCAGACGGACACTCTCCAGGTGGATACCACACTCTGCAACCTCTTCTCATTTTAAAATCAAAAATCAAAAGGAAACATAAAGGGAAGTGTAACCCCCAACTCACGGGCTAGGTGCCGGGGCTGAAACGGGATCATCTGGTTCGTGTCTGGTTTTGGATATTCGGGCTTGCGGTCTGCTTCATCTTTCAGCACAGGCACAATGGAAGGAGCCACTACAGCCTCAGGAATCAGAGATGCGAATTTGGCACGGGAGACATCCTGCAATACACATGTAAGTTATTGGTCTTCTCCCTCAAAGAATGAAAAAAGTTTTATTGATTCACAAACAGCCACTTAATCCTTTTTTCCCCTGTTTCCAGTTATCACACTGGCACAGCACTAATCATCATCATACTTGGTCAGATTTAGTCTGTCAAGTGTCAGTGTCGCTGGGAATGTGAAAACTCTGCTACATAACTGTTCTATTGCCAAGAGTAGGTCAGATGTTAAAAATGACAATGTAGTCTAAGATCCATGCTAATAAGCAACATTTCAATTTGAGAAGTAAAAACATAGACAGCATGGTGGCACAGTGGTTGACACTGCTGCCTCGCAGTAGTGGGGCCCTGGGTTAAATTCCAGACTTGGGGTGCTATCTGTGTGGAGTTTGTATGTTTTCCCTGCGTTTCCTTCCACAGTTAGTTAGGTTAATTGACTTCTGGGAAAACTGGTCCTGGTGTGAGTGAGTGTGTCTGTCCTGTGATGAACTGGTGTCCCATCCAGGGTGTACCCAGCCTTGCACCCATTGCTTGATAGAAAGTCTCTGGCTTCCCCACAACCCTGAACTGGAATAAGCATTTAGAAAATGGATGGATGTAGAAACATGCCATATTGAAGCACATTTTTCTACTTCATTCAGTCTAGGATGACAACACAGTACACACCTTATATCCCAGAGCCTTCAATTCACTGGCAGAGCAGGGGTACAGGTCCATGAACTTGTATCTGTCCACTAGCAGGGCTGTCTCTTTCCCTTCATACTCCTCCTTGAAAGCTGTAAACCTTCTTCGCTCCACCTTCAGGATACTGGCTAAGTCTCCAATATTGCTCTCAAAAGCTAGAAATCGAGCCCAGATTTCTCTGCAAAACACACAGATAAATCCAGCTGAGGAACTGCATTTTCTCAAAGAAAAAAATAAACTAAATAGTAAACACCACATTCACTTACCCTGATTTCTCAGGTGACAGATTTCCTGATGTTAAAACACGTTCAAACAAAACTCTGGTATTGTTATCCTCTGCAAAAAATGATGAAAGAAATGAGAAACTGATTTCTCATTCATTATTGTATATGTTCATACTGAGATATAACATTAAATAACTCTCAGTTCAATACTTCGGGTTTCCTGTTGGGTGACAGATACTGCTACACCCACTGTTTACTGTCACAATATCTGAACACTCCCCCCATACACTTAACACCTGTTTTTATTATCATCATCATCATCATCATCAACGCTAAACTGACTCAAATTCCGCTCTTCTGGCAATACTGCTATAATTTCCACTAAAGCTAACAATGCCAAAATTAAATGTAACTCTTTGTTCAGTATTATTTTTAATGTCCAGAACATGATACTTCTGCAATGCATGTTAAAAAAACATAGTAACATTGTAACATAATTAAACGTTGCTCTGTTCTTCAGCAGCTTTATACCTACCATTGAGATGAGACAGGTAATCAATATATGCCAATATATATTCAGGTATGTCTCCGTATTTCTTCAAACCCAGCTCGAAAATTTTAAAGGCCACTGATTTGTCCTGTGTGAAAAGACATTTTTAGAAATAAACATGGGCTTACACTAAACTTTTGCACTTAATATCATTGCTCTTTATGAGAAGTATATAACAGTGGGCCCTAGGGCGGACTTCAACAGAACAGAAGATCTCTGTGGAAGGTCCAGGAGCACCACTGACCTTGCTGCAGTAGTACTCCATGAGTGCAGCAGACACATAGACATGATGCCGAGTCCTGATGTCCTCTCTGGCTTTCTTGAAGATCATTCTGCCTGATTTGATACCTTCAGCCCTCCTTGCAAACTTCATATACTGAATGTAAACCTTCAACAGTAGATAAAAGGGCAAATTAACAGCCATTGACCAAAGCTATTCAATATATTGCAAGACACAGCATAACTTATTTGGCTATTTGCCTGACCAAACTGCGCACATCTAACCTCCTCACTTTACACTAGTATTTTTAAGCTACGCCATTGAAAATACGCATACTGTAGGTTAATTACCCATTTGATTTTTGAAATTCAGAAACAAATTAAAATGAAAACACTGACGAACCGCACCTTTAATAGAAAACAGAGAACAGCAATGATGACTGCTGCCTCCAGCTTTTTAAATATATTTCTTCTGGTTGTTATAATTTATTATAAATTTTAATCCATAAAGGATATGAAATACATTGCAAACATGAAAGAGTTCAGAAATATGTAGTTTCTGTTATGTGTTCTTTATCCCATTGAAAACATGAGGTGCCGCTACTGTTGCACATGAAGTACAAAACTCACCAATGTTGGATCAATGTCTTCTATTGCCAAGAGGCGGTTATATATGCTGTGCACCTTTTCATATTTCATTCGACTCTGGAAAATACACAGGAAAAGCACGTCGATTACTGTAGTTAGAACTTTTGTAACTGAAAACCCCCTTGTTCTTCTTAAATGTAGATTAATAAACTCACCTCCTCATAATCTGCAAAGGAAAAATATAGCAGCATGTTTTTCTTCAACAGCGACCCAATGGCTCTCTCGTAAATATTAGCAGCTTCGTCGCTGAACAGCTTTGCGTTGTTCATGTCCTGCAGGAGAGTTGACAAAAAGATTCAATTCCTTTATTTGACTAAGAAAATCACTGTCTTACATTTTCTGAGATCTTACTTGTGAACATTTTTCCATGTACAGTTAACCCACGAAACTTGTGACAAATCTATATATTGTAGCTGAATGTGAAGAACTGCCTCCCCAAATGCCTTTAAGAAAAAAAGAGCAGCTTTAATTCTTAAAGAACTTGTGAAAATCCCCTGCTGACTCTTACGCTGTAAAGATTTTGTTTGTGTTGGAGATAATTATTTATTTTTAATATTCTATTTCCTTTGTCCCAGGGTTGACACAAGCTGTTTTTGTCCAAGTACGTGTATTTTACAATTGCTTCCTTGTGTAGCGGGTACTCCCAGGATGCATCTGTGGGCGCAGAATGTTACAAAGGAAATGGAAGCTCATACCCCCTTTTCTGCGAGCAGCTTGCTGGATTGCTCTAGGTACTGAGCAGCTTCATACCAAATATCAGGGTGATGTCCCAGCACCAGCAGACACTGCTCATAAGCAAACATGACTGCAAGAGAAGAAAATCGGATTTTCAAACAAAGTTCCATTAATTTACAAAAGAGCACAGCCCTTTGAACACACTGTGGCCATATCCATACAGTCTCTTGTTTCTTTGGAAAGGATGTTCCTGTTTCTGTGATTTTAATATTAATCATTGTCATCGCATTGTACATTATTATAATGCAAAGATTACAATCTTAAAGCTGATCCAGTGGGGGGAAAAACTAATTATTTTGCTTGGCTACATATTATTCATGAGGTTGTCAGTGCTTTAGAAAAGATGGGCAGTCCAGAGTCTCAGTGCATCACACAGACACTGCAAGCGCAGGACTTTGAATGCAGCAAGAGCGATGTTGTTAAGTTTATTGAAGCCACCTCTCTTAGTGATGAGAGTTTGGTCCTCGGTCCGCAGGGGGTTGCTCTTCTCCCACTGGATGTACTTCTTCCACATCTCCACCTGCTGGGCCTCTTGAGGGGAGTTCTGAGGCGGGACCGACGGCGCATTTCGATCCAGGCCCTTCATGACCGTCTCGTACTCCTGTGGAAGAGAACTGGAGTCTTACTAGCCCTGTTTTCACCACGTGACGTTCATGGCCACTGAGGAGGAGTTACAACACCAACACACCTCACATCGTCCAGACAGAGAGGAGTACTCATTACGTTTGTGTACTGACTGTACTTACTAAAAGAATAAATAGTGAATGTTATCCTTGACAAAGAATCTTATCATATGCCATATAGCTGTGTTGGCACACAATCCTAACCAGACAAATTTTCTGTTCCACACAGCAAAACAATGAACAAAGAGTTTATTTTCAAATAAAAAAAAAAAACATCTTTAAAGCTTTTAGTTCTTGTAATAGATCTATTTTCCGATTATAGAAAACTTTCTAAAATTGGTAGATGTCTGGTAAAAGTGGACACAAGTGGATTTCCTTAGGAACATTCAACATTAAATTTTTTAAATGAATTTTAGACATTAGATTCAATCACATTCAATTTTACCTACATCGAATGTGTCACAAGACAGCACGGTGGCACAGTGGTTAGCATTCCTGCCTCACAGCCGAATGTTCTCATTGTGTTTGTGTGGGTTTCCCCCAGCAGTCCAATCCATACTGGAATTTTACTGGCTTCTGGGAAAACTGGCCCTGGTGTGAGTGTGTGCATGTCTGTGTGTCTGTCCTGTCCAGAGTGTATCCTGTCTTGCACCCGTGGCTTGCTGGGATAGGCTCCGGCTCCCCAAGACTCCGAACCGGAAGAAGTGGTTAGATTATGGATGGATGGAATATGTCACAAAGATGTAAGAAAACTCACCTTTGCTACTCTTCTGGCATTCATATAGTCTCTGCTGCGGTCCTCAATCATTTTTTTAGCTAAATGTACATTGATGCCCTGAGAAAAACAAAAAAACAAACATAAATCAATATATTTTCTATACATTTAAAGCTGTGAAAAAACATGAGACAAAAATAACTAGGAAAAGGTTAGCTAATCCCTGAGGCCTTATCCATTACAAAAATCCATTTTAAAATCAACAAGACACTGATTGTTATTCTTTACCTGGTGCCATTTTCATATATTCCAGAGTATGCATGATCAATGAGTTATAAGAGTTCTTCTCACTCCTCACCTCTTCATACTTGTTATAATCTCTCCACAACTGTTCAATGTTGATCATGGGATTGACACAACCCCTCTGGTAGACGCGACGGACAGCTGTTATTCTCTGGTTCTCTGCATAGGACCCCACAGCTTCACTGGACAAAAATGGGAGGAATTGTACATCTTCTCAAACGAGGCTTTACGATACAGAAAAATGCGAAGAAAATAAAAGTTAAAGTGTATACTTACACTCCTTTTAGAAAATTGATGTAATCCACCCAGATCTGAAAAATTGAGACATTATAATTCTTGAGTTTGAGCTTAATATACAAAGAGTACGGCTCTAAAATGATCAGATTCAGTTATGTACCTGATAGGACATAATCTCCATTCCAATCTTATCCAAAGCAAAGTCATAAGCCTGTGCCATTTTCTCTCTGGAATAAAAATGAACTATTCAGCATGATGCACCATCATTTTTACATCGGTCATGTTTGTCATGTCTCATTCATTATGTAGATTTATACACATCTTACTTTTCAAGAAAAATATTATTCTCTAAATATATATTTATATATATATATATTACAACATATATATATATATGTTGGCAAGGGAATAGTACATTTAGAATATTTACAAATACAATTTTTTATAGCTGCCAAGAATTTTAAACTGGTCAATTCATCAAAAATGTTAAGGCAACTCAGTCCCTACAGGGAGAAAGCAGTCTTACTTGTAACTTGGCAGTTTGCCTTTGGTTTCCCGCACATAGGAAAGGTAACACTTCCATAGGTCGATGTGCAACACTTTCATGAGACATCTCTGAAACAGCTATTTAAAAGAAATAAAAAACAAAGACACTTATGACTGACTAAATAGTGAATTGATTTTTGCACCAGTTCTTGCTCTCTCCATGACTAATCAGAATATGGAAGTGGTTAACGTCAACCAACAGTGTGGTTTTGCATTGTTTAAGGCCATTAATCCCCAGGAGAGAATTCAGTGAACAGCAGAAGATGACAGACGCGTCAGGTGTTCAATGCATCCAAACCAGAAACTTAATGAAACTCCTCACAGGTACAAGCCATAAAAAAGCTAACGCAGACTTAAGGCAAGCACTCTTAAGGGCAAGTCCCGACTTGCCAGAGATGAGTAGCAGTAATCTGGAAGAGTGCCACTGAAGCATCTCACTGACTCCCTACAGAGTCACCCTTCAGGGTTGACAGGAATGAACACGTAAGCCTAAATTCTATCAGTTCACAAGGACCTTGACAGACTAGAGCATTTTAAAATGTACTGATTTGTGCAGGAAAGTACAATCTGCAATGAAGCCAAGAGTTTTGCTGAAGCCTATGCTCAAGATGCTTACGTGAGCACTTCAGCTTGCAGTGTTTTGGTAAGGCAGAACTAAGCATTTTTACCTGGCCCTGTACTCTTCACCTGTCTTTCTGTACAAATGAAAATAAGAATACATTTTTTAAGAATTAGGATATTTTTAGAAGCTCTAAAATGACTTTTTTTTATTTGTACCTTATTTGCAATGTGTTATACACATCTTATACAGCTTTTTCATACAAACATTTAGGGACGTCAACCTATTTAAAAGTCATTCTTTCAGTTTCAATCATTTATCTTGTGTGGCTTTTACGCAGACTCAAATGCCAAAATTTGCGACTCACCTTTTCCACTTTGTCATAGTTTTTAGCCTTGATCTGTAAACAGACAACTTATTGTTAATTTCTCATCAATAATTCAGTTATAAACAAGGCACAATTTAACAGGACACCCACACAATCATGCTGACAACAGCCTTAGGATCAACAAAGTGAAGTCCACACAAGATAATTTACCAACATTTTAAGAGCATTAACTCACAACTTTCATTATCAGTAAAAAATTCTTATATATCTTTTTTTGGTTTAAAATCTCCAAGGGGGAAGATTCGCTTTGATGGTGCTTGAACCCTAAAACTTTCCAACAGCATGTAAAGTTCCAAATACATCAGAGAGTTCTGATATGGACCTTAATTTTGTGTCATATGTGGAACAAATATATATCCACAAAAAATGTCAGTGCTTTAAACTTCTTTTACAATAGATAGATGCAACTGTCTCTCATCAAAGATGCAATCATTCCTTCCGGCTCTAGAAATACATCTGAAAGACGTATTCATGAACTCTGCTGAACAACATTTTCTGGTCCAGCTTGCATTCAAAAACTACAGCAGATTATGACGAGAGCAGTTTTTTTTATAGCAGCTCAATCTTCCTGACAAAACCATTTTTCCTTTTTAAGAAAAAAACCCCAATTTTGATGGATTGCATTGCATGCACCGACTACAAACAAAAATGTTTGCTGCATCTGAAAATGTGTGGCATGGAAACAGGATAATTGAGATCACCTGAAACCACACCAGCAGGGTTACTCTTAATCCCATGTTTGTGGGACGTTTTTCTCTGTGAAGTTCTACATGCAGAACTTATGCATCTTAAATGTTAGTTGCGATATCCCATTTAGAACTTTAGAAAATCAATCTACCTTAAAGATCCTGGTTTTGAATTTTAGTCTGAATTTCTTTTTAAAATGTAAAACACTCATATATTTCAGATTTTCAATTTAAATTCATTTTACGATTATGCTCCTACCTGATTTTATTATAGCATCTTAATCTACAGAATTAATTTTTAAAAATTTAAAGGAATTGGACAAGAAAAATTCTCACCAAGACATCATGTCAAGTCTTGCTGTAAATGGGGCATGGTAGGATAATTTTGCCTTTTGGTATGAAAAACTTTTCAGCTTTAATGCAGGTAAAAACAACCTGCAAAAACTTATTTATATTTTAAAAAGTTTAATTTCTTAAAATGTGCACATCCTCCTCTCCTTTCACAAGTTTGCATCTGTTTATATTTATTTGTCTGCTCTTTGAAAAGTCAAGTAGTCTAACAGCTTCAATTATTACACATTATTGATGGTGTTCAGCTTTATTGTAACAATGTAGTTTTTAATCATGTAGAAGTCAACAGTTACTCTTCAGGTCCATTAGCTCAGGTCAAAGTATTGACATTGTAGAGCAAATTAAGAAATTGAAAGTCATCCAGTCAAAAAGCTGAATTTTAATGCTTAAAGAGATAAAATAATTTTAGGTCACAGAGGTAAAACTAAGTGTTCAGATAAAATTTTGACAACCCACAGCAGTATTACCTGAACATATGTAAGCTAAAGAAAAATGAAGTGCTGATCAAGGGTTAAGGTAATTCCACTGGAAGCTTACCTTGGTGACCATGAAACTAGGAAAATGGGTCACCTGTCAGCAGAGTGGGGTAGAGAACATGTTCTGGCCAAACCCCATTAAGGAGTAAATATGTAATTTTATTTACATGCACACTGTAAAACCATATTTCCCATTTTCCCTAAAAAGTGCACAAATAGTTATGAAACCGTGTCTCAAAAAGGCTGACTTACTTTACATTCACACTGATTATTCAGATGTCTGACATTTTTAGAGATACTTTTTAGTCCATGTTAAACACCTTACTCAGATTTAAAAAAACAAAAACATGCAAAAATGCATTTCAATATGATGGACAGATGCCCCTAAGTAGCCTGACCACTAAAGGCACACAGGTTGGTCCAGATGATTTGCATCCTGCCCTGGGCTAGATCACCAGCTTACTGTGATCACGATTCCCCTGAGCAGCAGCTCCGCTGAGGCTGGGCGGGGTAGACCTGACAGCTTCCTCGGCTTTCCGCACGGCAGGAGCTCCTGAGATCCGCCTGGCACCTGCAATCCTGCAGTGGCATCAGTAAGGAACACACCGCTCCTCCAAGCGGTGCTGTAAGGCACTGAGCGGCTTGCAGCGTGTTGAGTGATGAAGGACTCCGACAGGTGGGCGGGTCACCGGACGGCAGGCACTGGCCCCCCTGCTCCCTGCGACACAGGGCTTCCAGCTGTGAGCTAGGCTGATTAACAACTGGGTGCCTCCAGTTGGGTTAGGAGTGCAAATAAAATTCAATGTTCTGTCTATTAAAGGCACCTGCTGATCAACGGTATCCCAAATCGGCTTTGTCTTCCCTGTGCAATGAGGCATCCCGAGGAATGCAGCTGTGTGAGTAAGTCTCATTAAACCTAGTGCCACACAGAATTTTAAACTGATGGCCCAGCATACAAATGCAGTGCTTTATATGTCTGTTAGAGACTGCAAAGGGTATAATGCCAGGTAACCCAAGAGAAAGAGGGTTTTAAGAGGGGAAAAAAACTTAAGCCAAATAATAAAACTTAGTTTATCTAACAGCATATTGTATTGTCTCACGTGTATAGACAAAATTAATTATTTATGGAATATCTTAAATTACATAATTTTGTACTCCATCAGATCACACCAAATGACCAAAGAAAAAAAGGACAAATTTAGGGTTTATAACACAAACAAGGTCTTTAAACCCACAAAGATGATAAACCCTCCAAATGACCATATTTGAAATTACAGCACTGATGGGAAAAATGGTTTAAGTCATTGTTTAACAGGGGTGATGAATTGGGCAAAAATGTATCAGATATAATTAATGGAAATATTTTCATGATAGATTTATTCTGTAGTTATCAGCAGTCATTCACTGTCTATGAGCGATTTTCCAAGAGACAGTACAAAACTGTCTGAGTGCCACAAGATTCAGATGGACGTTGTGTCCTTGGCATCCTGGGCTTGTTGTACTACAGTGCCCCCTACTGAGCAACTTTGAGCTTGCACTGTGGTCATCACTGCTCCACTCTGGCACGAGACAATGAACTGCAGAGGAAGCCATCAATATGCTGGACCAAGTCCACTGCATTAAACATCATAAGAGAGCCTACATAGTTCACTTCTCAAGACCTTCGAAAGATCTGCAGCAGAAATAATATTTCTTTTGGTGTGTCTTTGGCTAAAGAGAATTCTACTTTTGTGTCATTCTAAAAATGCTGAATCATGTTTGATGCTGTCAAACAAAACACGTGCCCAGGGCTTCCCAGATGTTACAAGACCAAGTACTCAATAAAGAGAAAACTATGGAAGACAAGGACTCCTGAACAATACTTTTAAAACATTTTATCAGCATGTCAAAGGAGTTCAAATAAAAATATTTTCCCATAAAAACATCAATACTTAATTTGATGACTGCAATATATGCATAATTTATAAGGTAATCAGTCTGCTTGCTGAATTATGAATAATGTAACACTGTGATGTAATAGACCCAAGAGAGTCTTGTAACAATCTACAAGAACTGCTTAACTTCTGAACTGTGGCAGGTATCCCTTTTCACACAATTTTAAATTACTTACTTGATTACAAATGTAATGGAATTATTATTACAATGTTTTGTATTATTTTAACACTGAAATCATACCAATCATAGCTGTGCATTACCCAGAATGATTAAGATGGAAAGCAAAGTTACCCTTGCACCCGTTAAGTGGTACTTATCAGTCACAGATTGACCTACATGTTCTGAACTGTCTGTGCGATCCTCATTCTAGGAGCAACTGAACCTTATGTACAACAGCACATGAATTCAAAGTGTTTAACTAATGAGTCGAAACCAAAAGTGACAATATTTGCCTATTACATCTTAAACACTCAGCAACGTCTACGGGAAAAAATGTCAACCTGATCAAGTAGCAACAGTTTAAAATGCGATTGCGTCTGTGAAATGTAACAGTACATATTTTGGTATTCGGCCAATAATAATGATTATCATGATGATCCACACAGAATAAGTGATAACTAAAAATCATCATCACTATTATTGACCATCCCTAGATGTCGAAAAGCTGTCGTGATGTCTTATCTTGGTGTCCAAGATAAGAGAAAGGGTCAAATACCAAAACTGTCATCACCCTTCTTCACTGGAATCAGGAAATAATTATTATTGAGAGAAGCTTATACTGTAGAAAACTCCTCCACTGCCTCTTAACAGACAAATCTGAAGCCACAGATTATTCACAACTTGACGTGCAGACGTGTATATACACATTGCACTAAACGAAATATTTATCTAGGGACAGGTTAGAGAGGGTTTAGGGGACAATTCACAGCATGCCATACTTCCACGGCAGCTGACACAAACACAATTGTATAGTTTACACCTGTATTTATTTCTACTGCACTGGGGACCTGCAGCAATCTCACTCAGATTAGCATTGTTCTTAAACTCCAAGGCTCATTTTCATTTCATTCACTGTGATTGTGTTAGTTCCTTCTTTAGGGTCTTGGTGATACATTGTGGTATGGCACATCCGACAGCCCTGAGACTGTCCACAAAGTTCAACTTTAAGATGTTTACCATATTGGTACAATTCCTTTATTACTATAATAAATCAAGTACAATAGTCCAAATAATGTAAAAGCTGCAAATACTGGTAGCCTCAGCTCATTCACCATACTTAACTACTAAGATAAATCATTTTTCAATGTACCACAGTGGTACTTTGGACAAATGAAAATGCAGTTTAGCAGCACTGAATGAAAGGGGTGAGTACTGTAATTTTAATTGTGTGCAAACTGAGTACAGAGATAGGTGAAACAATATTTGTATTCTGCACTTAAATCTCCAAATTCACCAATATCCTAGCATACCTGAACTGACTAGTCTCCTCTATAATACAGACAGGGTTAAAGAAGTTGTCCGATGTTCCTTTTTCTCAGAAGGTTAAACTGGAGGGTGCTTACAACAGCTAAAGATAGTCAACTATTTGTTTTTAAAAATGTATTACACACATCAATGGGAAACTTGTCACATGTGTGCTGGCAATCAAATTTGTTTCCTTTACATTGCATTATAGCAGGAAATGTTTCAGATGTGAAGTGTGCGCGAGTGGCTCCTAAATCCTAAAATGGTATACATATTTGACCTGCTTTATACGAGTATTTTTATATTTATATACTCTATAATACTTTATATTTCTCATATTTAATAGCTTTATTCCATGCTGAAAAGAGAATAAAAGAAAACATTTCGGCTGTGGAGCCTTCTTCGGGTGTGGCACCTGAAGAAGGCTCCACAGCCGAAACATTGTTCCTTTCTTCTCTTTTCAGCATGGAATAAACCTATCAACTTGTTCCTTTGCAGCCTACGCATGCTGATGCAGCTACCCACCTGAACTAGTTTAAATATTTATATAAAATACTTTATATTTATATAAAAATACTAGTATACATAGTATTTTCAGAAAGATCAACACATTTAAGATGCAAGTATCCTAAGTTATCACACAACACACAAGTCTCAGTATGTCAAGAAAAACTTGTAACTTAGATATTATGGAAAAAAGGTTATCTGAGCTGGGATGCAAAACAATTAGTAAATCAAAATAATTCTTGTTTTGAACAATTATGAACAGCACAGTATACAACTTTAGTAATATTTTTGTCTAGTGAAATACTATTACAATAAGTCCAAACATAAATAATTTAAATTAAAATAACACTGGCTTATACACAAGATGACCAGGATTTTGATCTATACATTTTGTTTACATAGTTTACTGTTTTTAATTGCTTATTTAATTACAGTACCGATATTAGTAAAAACTATTATAAGTAATTGAACCAAGAAGCCAATTGAAATAAGATTTCCTTTTGTTGCTTGAATCTTTTTATGCACTTAGCAAAATGTTAAAAATAATTTTCACAGAAAACCATTAATTGTAAAACATTAAATCACTTGTTTTGCCCGGAAAAGACCGTTCTTAAATTCTCTTGAAGAAAATGGGAGAAAACCATCTTTCAGTGGAGAGCTTAAAATAAAGCAAATGCATCTCTGCATTGAGCTCTAAACGATTCAAGCTTTTGTCCTTAAGAAAAGGTTTCTACTAAGACCCAAACATAAAATAGCTAATGTGATACTATCATCGGCTAAAAAGCCGACTGTGGGAGATAATCTGGATGGTACATTTGCTGCAGATTTTGTATACTCATTTAAAAAGAAAATAGGACAACAAACTCCAGGACCGAACAGTTAATGGCTATAAGTGCGTCACTTCACTCTGAACAGGAAAGGAGCAATTATGGTCTGTGCTGTAGCTACCATAAATTAAAAACAATGTAATTATAATGCATGCTCAGTCAACCACAATCATTTTGGCTTTCATCGAGTATGGCAGCAACAAACCTTGTTTTAAAATAAAGTCTGCAACTCACGAAGCAGAAGAAATATTTCCTTAAGTTACTCAATTTATAGTTACAAACGTTAGATTAACATGAATGATTAAGAAACACGTTTACAATTTTAATTGACTAGAAATTCAACATTTACACATGAACTATAGTATCGTGCAGTGTAATACTCATCACATATAGTGTTAAAACTGTATAACAGGTTATGCCTAGGGGATTATTAGACATTTCAAAATGTGAAGAAGGCAGTGAAGAGACACTAGGGCTGTTGAACACACCACTAATTTAAATGCTATGGAGAGTGCTGACTACTTTCTTATATAACCACCTCTAAATTCCATAAAGTAAAAAAGAAACAGATCCAAAAATGAAAATACAGAATTTATCAAATCATCCTTTATTACAGATATTTATAAATATTTGTCTCGCTGCACAAACAATGATACATACAGGAAAAAAAACACATATCCAGATCATTATTAGTATGGGCAATTTTTACTTTACCGGTAGTTCATGCTGGCCCAAACATGTAAAGAACATAGGAGAATATAGTTACTACCTAGGTGCTTAGTACTGGAGTTATGTGGACATAACTTTCAATATTCACACCTTCTTTCTGGCTGTGATCAAAAATGTAAAATACGTGAGTTGTAGAGATCAAGCATGTAAACAAACACCATGCCAATCTGAGTTTCCTTCAGTTAAGTTGCTTGCCAATTCATGATGAATTGCCTTGCCCTCCATTACACACATCTGTCATGAATCCATCAAATGTAAGTTGTCCATTCTGGACAACATACACATTAAGTGTAGGGACAAAAGAAGGAATGTATTAAAAATCATACTATGCCAGTAACTGGGGGGGGGGGGGGGTTACTTTGTTTCATTAATATGAAGGGCTATACAAAAGCTATGCTTCTAGGAAACTGCTTTAGTGTTGCTCAGTATCCCACTGAGACCCAGATGAAACACTACACTAAACATGACAACATGACAGATTCCCACACAAGGCCCCCCACTTCTTTCACAAATATTTGATTTGGCTGACCTCTTTAAACAATGGGACTTGCTTTCAAAACGTTCATGAATTGTAGAAAGTGAATTTAGGTTAGCATATGTAGAGCAGTACAAGAATATGCAGAATTCCCTCTCTTTAACAGACACCATGGGGTGATCACAGCTGTGCTAAATGCTGCACACAGGAACGGTTCTGAGGCAACACCCAGATGAGAGGTTGGGGAGGAAAAGATTAGACCAACCCGTGAAAACAGAACACCGCGCTCACTACTAAAACCACATCACCCCACTAGCACCGGGACCTGAAACAGGCCTCCTACATAAGGGTATTTAACCTTATCTCTTCAAATAAATCTTCAAAATCTTCAAAAATGTGAATGAAAACCTAAGAGCATACTGGTATTCCTAAGACTTCCAGAGTCTTAAAATATGGGTATGACAAAAAAAGTGTTGAGTTCCACATTTATTTTAATTAATCCAAATTAAATTACTAGCAAACTAGCCGTATCTTGGTGGGTGAGAAAATGCCTTCTGAAGCAAAGTCAAGAATAAGTACCTCTGAACATAAAGTTTAATACATTCTGCATACTAGCAATTCTGAATAAAACACACAAAATCTCCCCCAATTAAAGTCTGGAACAAAAGTGCTATTTAAGAAATTGACAATCTGATCTTAAGAAATTCTAATCTTGGGTATTTTAATCGACCCAAAACGGTGAACCATGCTGTTTTGCTATTAAGTATGCTAAGGTTCAAAATATATAATTATGCACAAGGTACTTTCATCCACGTTTGTCACTTAGGCTCCAATAAATCCTTAATTGAAAAAAAAATGTAATTTAAAATTTCTAATAATCTTTGCCCCTCTCCCCCCTCCCATCCCAGTTTGTGAGGTTCAATTTCTAATCAACTCGTCTCACTGTCACATGGGGATGGGATGATAATACATTATGATATTACTACAATATTAAAGATAGCCATTTGCTTTAATCATTTTACTGCTAAAAAAATATCAGCAATAATGTTTGCTACCCAGTAAAAGAGCGATTAGGCAGAAAAGCCACTGTTATTATTAACTTTTGCTTTTAACGGTATGACTACATTGAAGCAAGACCAGCTCATGAAGCATCTGCACATTCCAAGCTCTGCCTGCACGCTGGAAATTGTGATGCATTGCATAGCAGCTAATATGGTCAAAGTGAATCAATGATTTAATCCACAAAGTTCTGAATAACATCATATATTGCTGCATAAGTATAAACAGCTTTGATTGTGATATAATCTGAGAAGCCTTGTATATTTCACCTTATTAGTAAAAAATGAAACTGATTACAACAGAAAAGTTTATAGAATGAACAGTAACAAAGGAGCATTTCACACAGGTTATAAGAGATGGCAAAATCATGTTGCATGTTATAGATGAAGCTCCCATCTGTATTGAGCCATTTTAGTTTAACAAACACTGAGTTTCTAGATGTGTGAGCAAGGTTTTGAATTATAGCATAAGGCCTGATGGCAAATCCAATCAACAATTCATTAAAACACAAACAAAACCCAACAATGAAAAAGTAGTCTTGATTTTCTAACTGGTAAGGTTACATAAACAATTGTGAGTTATACTGCATGGATTTTGAAGGGGAATGCCTTGTTTAATTTCTAATTCTTTGAGAAAGTAAAAATGATAACAGTAAAGCTTACAACAATTTCCATAAAGATTTTCGTAAGGCAAATTTCACAAAAAAACTACTTGCATTCTGGTATAGTGAAACTAGTTAAATTTGCAGGTGATACATAAAAAGCAGCAGCAAATACAGAAACAATAGCAAGAAGACAACTCGTGTATCAATTATCAAAATAATGTTGACAAGTGCAAAATGATCTATTTGGAACTTGTACACATCTCATGGGTGATTTTAAACTGCAGGAAATGACACAAAAGGGATCAGTGTACTTAGTTCCTTCCCAAATTGATTTGATAAGGAAATAAGTTTGGCTATACAACAAAGTGTGGAACTGCTTTACAATACATTTAGAACAAAGTGCACAGGTTGCTTTGCTATAACACAATGAAGATAGAGCCTTGGACAGAGTTCAAAGTGCAACAAAAAAGATTCCTGGCGTACATGGATTGTCATATACATACTACTTAAAAGAAATTATCTTCAGTACAGAAGAAAGGAGAAAAGATTTGTTTCAGTATATAAAATCCAATACTTTACAGGAAAGGTCACCCACAGGGACCGTTTCAAACTGAGAAGTGAAAACAAGTACAGGGGAACACATTCAGAAAGTAAAGGGAATCAAGCAGGACACAAAATAGAAAGGATTTCTTACAAAGTTCTGGGTATCTGGACTATACTTCCCAACCAAGTGGCTGTGGATCAAAATCTGAGTTGTGTCAAGAAATAGCTAAAAAAGTTTTTTTGATTCACTTAGCTACAAACTTCACTAGATAGACTAAAGTTGCCACATTTGCAACTTCAGATAATCTAGATTCATGTTATGGCCCATCCCTACTGGAAAAAAACTTTACACTTGCAGGAGAAACAGAATCAAGACTTGCATCCTTCAGAACTGGTCTCGACAGGCCATCCACTATACCTCATGCAGCAAAACCACAGCAGCAAAGGCAGAGATAAAGCATCAGATGACAGACATGTGGAGCTCTCGCCCATCACACTGAAAGCTCACATATGCCTGGCATGCCACTGTGGTCACTGCTGCACACTCAATTGATAACTTCACCGAAATAAACTAACCCCAGTAATACTTTGGTAGCTGCTAAATTGTACATATATAAATTTTATTTGAATCAATATCAGAAGGGGTTTGTCCTTGCAAAGCATCACCTTCTAAATGGAATTGTATACAGATAATTGGTCAACCTGACCAATAAGAATTGCATTATAATCTTGAACATTGAATTGAATTGTACTTAAACTCTGGAAATTATGACACTGCAAATAGGTATAAGTGTGCTTGTCTGCACTTGACTGTATCCTACTTAACAGAGCACACTTCACCCTCAGGTTTTTACTGCTCGACCCAAAACACAGAACTGTAAAATCTCATTATAAGTTTAACATTTTACAAAGTCTTCACACAGTTTTAATGTAGTTACTAATGACAGCACCAGTAATACAAGCTAAAATTCTTTGGATCTGTGCAGGTAATCAACATCTTGTTAAAATGCTCACTCACCTTAGTAAATTACACATTAAGGAAGTGTGAGAATCCTTTGGGCTGTCCTGGAGAGAAATTCCAAACTTGGTCAAGTTATTGTACATAACCTTTAAGACATTTTCTAAATTAAAGACCATCTATGTACCAAATCTCAACTGCATTTAATTATACTTTCATGTGTGACTTTGAAAATGTTGGGGTTAAGAACATTTACCCTGAAACTTTACAATGGAAGAAACAAAACTAGAAGTGATTTGTTTAAATAAAGCATTAAAATTAAGGTTTGCAGTCATCAATTTCAGCAGGGATCCATTAGACAAATTAAGGAAATAAGTGAAGAAAGTAAATGAACTTTGGTATAAAAATAAAGGTGTGAGCAAAAAAATAAAAATAAAAATCTACATTATATCCCCACAAGTTATTTTTAAAGGGGAAAACATGCAAGGTTAATTAAAACCAGACTGAATATGGAAATGTCTAATCAAATTTAAGTGCTTACTATTTCAACAGATTCCTGCCTTACCCTTGCTTACAATAAATATGGCAATACAGTAGTAGAAAACACCAATCCAACTGTCACAATTTAGTAATTTAGCTGATGCTTTTATCCCAATTGGTATTTTTAAACCCATTTATACAACTAGGTATTTTTTCCCCAAATCATTCCAAATCAAATATCTTGCTTAAACTACAAGAGCAGTGCACCAACTGGAAAATGAACCTATAAACATCCAGTTGGGAGTCCACAACCCACAACACTAATCCACGTTAAGATTTGTATCCGATTTTCCAAATGCCAACCTTCTTATAAAAGAAAGTCAATAAGGCTTCACAGGATCCCCGTTTAGTGAAATATAGTCAAGTCCAGGAAGATTCAGCATCCCTGCTTAAACTTGTAATTATTGTATTACAAAAAAAAAGTTGTGTAATCTTCAGGTCTCATTTATACTGGAGGTGGCAAAACTGCAATCATGGAAAACAAACTCTAGGCTAAAGTTGCAAGACTGTCGGGTTAAAATACAAGTAAAGGGGCTTAGGGATCAGTATTCTTTGACTCATCTTTCTTGATGAGAGAGAAGGGCCACGAAGAGGTCAAAGGAACAGGGCGCATGTCAGAGAGGATGAAGCTGCAGATTTTTTTATATTGAGGTGACCAGGAAGCCAAGGATATTTGTCACAATGAGAAACGTGGCTTCTTCATTGCCTTGGGCCTCCAAGAAGGCATCTTCAACAAGAATTCAGAAGTCCGGCTTCAAGAAAGACTATGGAGTGCATGGAGAATTGTCAATGGATAGTCAATGAGGCTGCAGTGATGGGTGTCAATCAAACTCAATTAAATAACCATCTAACACTCATTAAGGCCCAATACCATATTTTTTCATTGCTCTAACCATTGGAAACTCTGCCCTGATTCCAAGGGTGTTAATCAGCTTTAAAGAGTATAAGTTCTGTTTATCTGAACAACAGTTAAATTATAAATAGACCTGAACCCTCATCAGCTTTTGACCCATCTTTGGTTTGTTGAACGCTATCCTATTGTTATAAAAAATGATCCTTCCAATTTCTGTAAATAACTTTTTGACCCTATAACACATAGGTATATAAAACTTGACATTCTACAAACATTTTAGTGAAGTGCACTACACAGAGCAAGAGCAGAAGATATAATTTTCAAAATAAGGGGCACCTCAATAAACAACCCTCATCTTCAAAGTTTCAATCCAAGTTAAAGTGGTGGCAGAAGGAAAACTGTGCAACAAAAGCTAAAATAATAAAAGGTCACCACCTAGAATTTAAGTCAGCTATGTCAATTTACTGTAACTACGAAAACAACACATTTGGAGTACTGTGGCAATGACATGTTGGGAAAGTTACAGCAAAATTATTTAAACATGAATCATGTAATAACTACAATGCCTGTAAGCTGCAAATATTTCATTTTGCAAATGTAAAGTGAATTTTACAAAAGGTTTTAACTTCTAGTAAATTCCTATGTCTAAACTACGTATTAAAATATGAACAAAAACAAAATGAGCTCAAAGAAATGACACAGGAGGCAATAAATTGAGACGACAAGTAAATAAAAGGCTAAAGCACTCCAATACCATTAAAATAGTTTTAATGCTGTTGCAGATCCAACATGCAACAATGTGCATTTGTCCCAATATACTTGTGAAAATCGTATAAACCTGTGGAACATTTACAGTCTGCTGCTGAAAAAAAGGGTTAAAATTAACTTCCCAGTTTGTTAAAATGTTGGATGTGGACTTATTTTAGGCTGTAATCATAGTGTGAAATTCACAGTGCTGATGCTGTTTTTAGGCGCACACACACACACGCACACGTATAGTGTAGAAGAAAATTAAACTTATTAACCTCAGCTTCAATGTAAAGTTTCCAGAATCTGCCAGAACTTGGGAACTGGGTGACAAGTCGTTCATATGTCTTCCTTGCTTTGTCTATAGGTTGGTTCTAAAAAGTAGAAACCATTTAAACAATTTACATTTTTCACAAAAAATTGCACAGTCCTCCAATATGTACATTATGTGGAACCACCGTTTTCCCCATAAGATGATTGAATCCCTCATGCCTCCCTCATTATCATCCCATTCCCATTACCCCAGTTATAAGGAAATGTAATCCTGTGTCACTAAACCTGGGCTTCTCGTATCAGAATGCTCCATGCGTCAAGGTCATATGGATTTTCTTCTAACTTCTTTTCAGCTTTCTTCACCTTCTCGGGGATATACTCTGCAGCCTGGAAGAGTTTAAACGACAAACGAACAAAGCACATTATTGCAACACATGCAACGAAGCAACAGGGAAACAGCTTTTCATGTCAGCCTCCACACAGTTTAAAGGGCGACCTTCTGATTAGCAAGCAGAAGTAAGTTACTTTTATGCTTCATGAAACACACATTTCATAAAGCCAGTTACATCTTCCAGCAAGTAACTCCAAAGGTTTGATGCACCGCCTGGCAAACCTAGAGGAGACTATCATGGAGAGAAAACGCTACCTACCAATCATGGGACAATTTAGGTTTTACCATGCATAAGATAAAACACTAAAAACACCAGATGTTGTTCGCAGCCATGACTCTATGTCCTGGTTTGGAACAGAACAAAAAGTATCGGACCTCATAAGCAAAACAAACGCCAGACTTTCGTGTAATGTCAGTAAAATTAAAGCAAAATCCATCTTTGCTCTCGATGGGGAAAAAAAACAAAGTCTGACAATACCCCCAGACCACTACTTTACCAACTACTATGACCACTCAATTAGCTTGCAGAAATAGTTAACCAAACTGAAAGGGGTGTATTCAAGACTTGAAAACTAAACTTGCGCGTTACTACTGGAATAAAGTTTCTTTGAGACAGTGAATTATCAAAAATCAAAACTAAAAGCTGTAAAACTCTTCCATGTGCATTCTCCCGGCCATAGTGGCAAAACAAAGGCAGAAAAGTGCAAATCCAGTACAAAAGCACTGGGCATTGAACTAAAACCGTGCCTGGTCAAAAGAACTCCTGTGATATTTTATAAATGGATTACATGAACCACACTGGGCGTTGTTTGAACGTTTCAGGAAGAAAACATCTCAGTATTTCCGCCAAGAAAAATCTGTTCACAGAGCAGATTGACTGGTCGCGGCCTGTGCAGCAACGTTTACCCCCGTTTCTGGATGAATAAGAATGGCTGATAAAAATTACGATTTCAGTCATTATTTAAAAAAAACTAGAATAGATACTAGCGTTAGAACTGCAACGTGCAGAACAGGCTGAGATTCCTGATTAATAAGCTAATATTTAATGAGACCTTTTCCCCCGAAGAAAACATCTGTTGCTCTTACGCTCTTAACAACGGGAAATGGAGACCGCTCTATTGTCCACTGAGACATTATATTTTTTTCCAAGTAAACCTTAAACGATTGTGGTGTGCTCGCGTGTTTCGGATCTATGAAGTACCTGGATTTAAAGCATGCAGGCCCCAGCCATGTCTGCGATAAAAAAACAGTTACCTATCCACCATAAAAACGTACCTGGTCAGTCGCTCCTTCTGCAGACATTATTTCTAAATTTAAAACAGAGAACCAAACACAAACAACGTAGGAGGCGTAGTCTGCGATTTAAAAAAATAAAATAAAAACTCTTTGCATAGCTAGGGTGCCTCTCCCCTTGTTCAAACACAAGCTCTGCTAAAATGGCGTCTCTATAACTGCCTCCAGCAGCGAAGCGGGACTCGCTTAGCGAGCGTATGACGCAATCACTTCTCGCGTAGCTGTGAAGAACGCAACTTCGCGATGATGTCAGGACAATAAATCACGTGGCCCCAAAATAAGACTGGAAGTTTGATGATTTGATGATGTCAAATAAATATTGTATAACTAATAAGGTTAAGGATGTATCATATAAAATAATTAATCGTATTTACCCAGTGAAGGCCCTGGTTGTGCAGCGATTTAAAATTAATATAGATGATTATTGTGTTTTTTGTGAAAGTAGCTCTGAAACTTTTCAACATTTATTTTATATCCTACGGCAAAACATTTTTGGACTGATTTTTATTTTTTAAATTAATTTTCAAACATATTAAAAAAGAGCCTAATATTGATATTATTTTTAAAGAAATAGACGTTATGTTAAACTTGAAATAATATGAAAATATCGTTTGTAATGGGGTTAATTATTATACTGGCACGTTATTATATACACAAAGTGAAATGGTCTGGGAAGAGTCCTGTGTTTGAAGATTTTAAAATAGATGTAAAGGCGTATTTACAGATTATTTCGAAATGTAAAAACAAGCGGTGCGGAGCTTATTTACCCTGTTTAAACTTTTTTCATAATGTGTATTTGTATTGTAATATGTACCCCTGAAGATGTTTTTGATATGTTATATGGACTATTGTTTGTATTGTATTTTCTTTTGTTGTTTTAATAAAAAGTTTAAAAAACGAAAAAAAAAGTATTTTGCACATTTTGAAGAGGGGTGGGCCTCCAATTTAATTTTAATTGCTTAATTAAAACAGTTATTTGGATAACAGGGACAGATGTTAATTGCAACATTAAAAAACAGCATTTTAGCCCTACTGACAGTCAAAGATACAGCAGTGGAACAGGAAAACAACCTTGAATTTCACCATGGTTGTTCAATGGTGATTGGTGAAAATTTTGTTTCAAAACTCACTATAGTCACTCCTAGTTTGGATTGAAGTAAATCACAAAAACACACCTCTAAAAGATATTGAATGTCGCATGCATATCTTTCAAATTGTAAACTGGCGCCTTGCTATATTTAAATAATTAATGTTGAAGAAAGTGTGATTTATTTAAAATTGATAAAGTGGATGATGGGTGATCTGCTTCCTGAGGTTTACTCAAAAGAGCCTAACTTCAAAGTTCTACATGTGCGATTGCATTACATTTTCTCAACAGCAGAGGACGATCGATCGCGCCAGAAGAGACTACAAACTGAACAAGGCCAGAGCAAACGAGAGCGGAGCTGCCGCACGACACACGTGTTGAGCCAAATGTCGCACCGTGTCACTCCAGCGGTCAGTTTCTGAATGATTGATGACAACAGGTGTACTAGGTTACTCTCTGTCACTGTTTGTCACACGCAGGACACGTGTTAAGTCCATTATGTGCAGGGTACGCCGAGTTAAGGTATCGTTCATTAGAAAATGAGTACAACAGTCAAACGGAGGGACACACTGCAAATAATTCATATTCCTTTAAAAAAATATCAGCTGATACGGTGATGATTCAAATATATTGGGTTCTGTAAATCGGTTGGGTAAATTGTACAAACTCTGTACAAACATACTACGAACTCTGTGTAAAAATAATGATGGTTCATAATAATTGCACCCGCTGCTTGTCGGGATAGGCTCTGGCTCCCCTGCAACTCTGAATTGGATGAAGCGTTTAGAAAATGGACGACTGGATTAATATGGCACATTTCAGGTCCAACTCAATAGTGCACCAACAAGCAAAGCAACATGTGGTAATACCACAACAGTAAAGCTCTTGTGCAGACTGGAGACTTGTACTGGGGGAGTGAATGCTATACTGCATCTGCTGCCTCATCATCTGAATGACAGTTGCCAGTTGCATTAAATTACTCCTGACCTTTAGTTGTTTGCTCTGCAGTTTAAATTTAGTTTCAGAAGGCGCTTATTAGATAAATGTACCACACATTGCAAACAAAAGCATTTTGCAAATTAATCTAATCCAGAAACATCTTTCTAACTGAAAGTTTTTAAAAAAAAAAAACGACCACCTTTAGTCAGATCTCATCAGATCTCAGAGCCTGAGCAAGGCTCATCAGTACTAGAAAGGGAGCCCTCAAAGCAGAACACAGTTGCTTCTCTAAGTGGTGTCAGTGGACCAGTAGGTGGTGCTCCTCCCTCTGGAGAAACATTTTCAAACCGCGGCCCCAGACTGTTCAACGAAGACACTGCACGGTACTGGAAATGGTGTCCGGAATAGGACACTAAACTGTGGTCCTGAGTACTAAGCCATTTAAAGATCCCGTAGCACTGTTTGCAAGATTTGTATGAAGTGGATCCCTTGCCATACAGGGGATCCTTTGGGTTAACAGAGCTAAGATATGTTACCTGCTGTATCTGTACAGGGGTGCTGTCCTCTCTGTGACTGGCATGACTATTCATATTTGTGTATTTCCATTTCTAATTGAATGGTGCTTACTGGAAAAGTATATATTTGTCCTATTTAACATTAACATCTCTGGCCATGAACAGGAATTTAATAATGATAATGGGCCACTATAATATTCCACTCATTTTCTGATTCTTCCAATTCAAGGTCATGGTGGAGTTGGCAAGCAACAGACGCAAGGCAGGATATACCCTGGACAGGACGCCAATCCATTGCAGGCCAGACAGACGAACACTCACACCAAGGCCAATTTTCCCAGAAGACAATTAACAATTGGGTTTAAGAATCTCCATTTTTGTAAATACGATTTTAGACGGCGTTTCACAAAATTTGCATTGTCACGTCATCAACTCGCATATTAATGGCACAATTCGGAGGCGTTTCTCACCCCCTGCCTAGGTGGCGCTAGCAGGTGGAATGGGGCTGCTAGGCGGTCTGGTGAGCTCTCTTTGTCAGACCGCCCTCCTCTGTTGTTTTGAATTCGCAGCTGCTCCAGCGCAGTTCCTCCGAAGACGCTGCGCGGCTGTGCAGGTTTTCAGCGTGAGTGTCTCCGCCTGAGCTCACGCAGACGCCCAACTTGGTCAGATTTGCTGCAGGGTCTGTGCAGATTTCCGTAAGTCCAGTGTCGTGAATCCAGTAATGGGGTCAAAATGGCTACCGCCTCAGTGAGAGTGTTAGAACATATGTATTTTAAAGAAAATAAAACATCTGCAGTGATATTAATTTCTTCTTTTTCCATTCCATTAGTTGGATATCTATTATGAGTTTTCCAACTGTTATGATTAGAAAGCCGTAACGGGAAGGCCGGTTTTCTGATTTTAACCTTTGGCGTTTATGTAGCTGCAGTGCGTGGTCACTGGAGTGTATTCGCCCAACCACGGCACTTGAACTCACCTAAAAACACAGATATTGCGTTTTAATACAAAAATCAATCCTTGTAATTGCTTCTGACGTTAGTAATGTGTATTTTACACTCGAGTTTGAGTAGAAATGTGGGGAATGTGCCCGATAACGAGGCTGATGTTTAGATGTATGGTAAATTGCTTAATGTGCAAAAGTGCAGAATAAGAGAAAAGAACTCCACAAAAACCGCAAGGAGTGCAGCACGTGTTTCAGGTTGTGAACACAACCATTCTTTATTTGCTTGATGATGTTTGAAACAAAACATACACATAAAGTAAATATCATCCAGTCTTTGCTGATCTACTGCTGAAGATGAAGACATTCCCAAGATTCTTCCAAAGACATTTCTTCTGTTATTCTAATCTTTGTTGCTCCTGAAATCTTTTGCCAAATCTTTTTTTTTATCTCCTTGATTCAATGTTGAATGCCTATTTCCATGTAATATTTGTATTATGCTAATGATGACACAAGTTCTGGTTTGTGCTGTAAACCGTTGATGTAATTTTATTTTGTTATTCTAAGCATTCATCTTTTCAAGTTCCTTTGTGATGTCTTTAAGTTTGCATTCAGCATTGAGGTTTTACATTCATGTCAATACAAAAAATACAATACAATCTATATACAGTATAAGTAATAAAAGTAGAACCTATGAATTTCCTATCACAGAGTGAGCATATTCCTCCAAATTAGCCATATCATAATGCACAAACTAAATTCAATAATCTAAAATTTTTAAATCAACTACAATTGAGATATTCTTCTGTTTATTCCAAAACTCCCTTGCTACCAAAAGAATGCTTGCAAAATAATCGAAGTGGCTGTCTGTTCTATGTCAGAGCCCATGAACACAAGAAATATTACAAGTATGAGGTGGTCATTTGGGTCATGTTGATCCACTTGTTGGTAGTTTATGAATCCCAGATCTTCACCAAGCTGTTTCTTCTACAACATGGTTTGGTCATTTTTCATCTAGGCAAGAAACTCAGTTCCTGGAGGGCTTTGTGTCTTCTGGGTTTTATTCCAATGGCAGTAGTCAATTAAACACTTAACGCAGTCAATAAAACACTTCTGGTAATTATTTTCTAAATTAGACATCTGTAGGATTTTATCAAGGCCTTTTACCATTGATGAAACATGACATTCACTTCATTATAGGTACAGTTACCTATATATCACTATGCCACATCAAAAGCAACAATGAAGATAATTACGGTATCATTATTTTAGAAAAGATTTGGTTAGGAACAATTCAGTTGCATATTTTAATTTCAAAGGAACAAACAGAAGCTAATTCTTGTACTGCCTGCACTGTGGCACAACTCCACATTTTAACCATATTTTTTTTTGGGGGGGGTTTGCTTATTTATGGTGTTTGAATGTTTATTTCCCCATCTATTACTATTATTACATTTCCAAAACAAGCTGAGTGTTTTCAACTGTAAGCCTGAAAGTAATACCGAAAGCCTCTGAAATCATCCACATTTTATTCCTCCTAAGGTTGAAACGCCCAGTTCAAAATGAGGCCAAAGCAGGGCTTGTACTCAGAGCCAAGCCAGCATCAAATATCAATAGTATGATGCCATATTTATTTTGCTCAGTCATCAGCAATTTATTGGAAAAATTAAAATGATTGTAAATCATGTTTTACTTTAATGCTGTGGTTTGAATAGCAGACATATGAAAGCAGATAAGCCTTCATATCATGGAAAAAATAGCATAGCGAAAGCACATTATGGGATTGGATGCTTAGCTGTGAAGTAGTGAGTGGTTTTCTATTGGGTATTTTCCCCCTACCGGTATTGCAGAGGCATGAAACAGTTTGTTTCAATTATATGTTGTGCAAGAGAGAAGATTTGGGGGTTGCTATGGCAGTAACATGTTTTTGTGTTTTCATAGAGTATCTTTGGAGGTAATTTTGTCTTTTAAGGAAAACTCCCTGTGGTTAAGATTTTGATTTTATCACGTTGGCATTGCTGGTATTCAGATTGTTTGAGCAGAATGTGTTAGAACACGAAACCTGAGAGGACTCGATGCATTTCATGATATCATAGATAAATCAAAGCACATTACATGGTAGGATTGTTAGAACATGAGCTTGACGGGTTGTGTGAGATGATAAGATAGTGTGATGATAAGATATTGAAACTACAGAATCTTGACACTAACCATCAAATGGACCTGCCCAAGTTTTTATATATAAAAACAGAATTAATGGTAAAGTTTGACTTGGCCTAGGGCATTGCAGAAAACATACAGGAAAGCATGACATAATGAGGGAACTGCACTAGTGTCTTCCTACACACACAGCAATAATCGATAATGAATTTGAAGAATTTTCATTAAAGCAGTGACTCAAAATTTGTTCCATTTATATTTCGCAAGTTAGCGTCAAGCTTGCTTCTTTAAATAACCTTTAATGAGGACACCTGTTTTTCAAGAGGATAAAAAATGCATTTAAATGAGTAAATTAAAAAAACTGTCTGATTCAAATGAAATTAAACTAATTGCTGCATTCATCTTTGATTTGAAAGACTAAAGATTTTGTGATCATGAAATCATACAACTTTTAATTTAAGGTCTGAGACTGTGTAGAGTATAGTGTTAAACACAATATGGAGAAAAGTGATGTCAGGAACACAGTACGTGTTTAAAATGATTAAAAAATTAATTTGCCTGACATCTCGCTGAACCTGATATATCTTCATACAACTGACTATATACATACTAAATGTCATATCTAAAAGTTTTCTATCTTTTTTACAATTAAAGCTTCTCTTTCAGTAAAGTGCTAAGAGAGCAATAAATACTATTTCAATGATATTTTCATTTCAACAATGCTGTTGTTTCCATCATAAGATGTGCCAATTGCCTGTATTCTCCTGCTTCAGTCAGGAAAAACAAACTCTCTAGGTGCAAAACTTTTTAACCACAAATCTGTTCGCCACAGACTCTTCAGCAATGTTTTGTTTCTGTGAGTACATACTGTACGTAATAACATAGGAGATGTACAGTACATGTAGTAAGCCCAAAATATTTTCAAAGTCTTTCTGTCTCACCTGAGAAACACAGTATCCGCAACAGAACAATAAGAACATAAAAGCTGCAAATGAGAAGATATTCTTTGTCCATCCAGCCTGTTTTGTGGCTAGTAGCCAACTGATCCACAGACCTAGTCTGGCCATTTCTAGAAAGACTCCAGGGAATCTGCTATTACAGAACCATTTCAATGTTTGCATGAATCAGGTCTGATTTAACACTTTCAGCACTTTCAGAATGTTTAAATGTCTGGACACCTTATGTATTTTGGATCTAATTCAAATGAATGAGCATTTCAATCGTTCAGCTAGGTTAGGATCATATGGGGGAAATTGTATTTAATTCATTTCTCTTTTGTTACCCATGCAAGCTCTCAAAGCTGCTTTTGTTTTCTTAGAAAAGGGGGTAGTGGTTATAAACTGTTTATATTTGTCAGTGTTAGTCATTTTAAAGGCCCTCATCAGGTGCTCTGTACTTTTAACAAGGGCCCTTTACTGCAGTATATCACAGATTCTATTGTGGGATTTCTTGAGGAAAAAATATGCAGTTTCCTTGGCAACTTGCATATTAATATTATACTTCGAATGGAGGCCTTGCAAAAAACGCTATGGGAAAGAACATGCTCCCATGTTTACTGTTTACAATATGTATAAAATAAACAAACAGTTTTTTTCATCAATATTTTGCCTGTCTCATTCAATAGGTATTCAAACAGACAAAATTATGGTTACATACCCAATAAGCTTGCTGTCAGTGTTCTGTATAAATCATTGTTGTTTTTTATATCTTTATAAAATTGGTTTTAATATATTTTCAATCACTGCAGCTTTAATGATTTTTTGTATATTCACAAATGTATTTATTGTAGACAGACAAGAAAGTCAGAAAAAATGTTTTTGAACTATATTCCAGCATAAAACTGTCATGCTTTTAAAAGTTTTTACTGAATGTATAAAAGGCTGAAATAAAATTCTCTTTTCTATCCTTACATTTACTCAGAATCTGATTCAAAATGATCAAAGGAAAGAAAAGGAAAAAATATAATGTAGTTACAGTAGTAACTCCCAATAATAAGCAGTTCTTGGTGTGCTTTTGACCAAGAAAATTATTTTTAACTGTCAAGGTTACTGTTATTTAGTAATGCTTTATTTTAGTTGAACATAAGACAACCATTCCAGTAACTTATCAAATATAATCAGATGAACCTAATCTAGTGAGACAGTTTTTTTCAACAGATATTATTCTGTAATCTTTCTAGTGAAATGTATTTTAAGTATAATGTATAATTAAGTATAATGTTCACTAGGTGCTTAACAAAGAGGTCTTGGTGTTTCAATCAGGTAAGAACAATTCATGCAATGGCAATATCTATATTTTATATAACTTTAGAACATTTTTTTTTCATATTTTTCATTGTGAGTTTAACTGGTTTGTGTTGATTGCTTTGAATGTGTTATAAAAAAGCATTTGCTTTTTTAGAATCTGTAACAGCAGAAGTCAATCAACTGTCCCTTTTTAACTTGTAGATTTATTTTTCTACTTTGCTAGTATTTTTTTCAAGGAACACCACAGGGGTCAGCTCAACAGCTGAAAGATTCGTTAAAGTGTTGAATGGAAGGAAATGGATTGGGTTTTTTTTTCCAGACAGCATGAGGAATGTCAGGTTGTGAATTGATCCTTTTCTGTCCCAATAATAAACCACCATTTGGCACTGTAAATCTGAGAGTAAAAATCAGTTTCCCCTGTGATTAACAAGTTAACTACTAAGCACCCATAGTCCACCTTAACATAATGGAGAGTCTCCCCTGTGACTGTTGAGTCTAGCCATATAAAATGCTTATTACAACAAAGACATTCGTATATTCCTAAGGGATCACTTTGTCAGTCAGAACTGTCAGAGAAGCTGTTAAAAGCACCTCCATTTAAATTTTAGACTATTTTAATGATGCTTTTTTACCGCAACATTTTTATAGAACCTTAAAAAAAGGAAATGACAAAATCACAAAGAAAGCAAACTTCCACTAAAAATATAAAATGAGTTAGAAAGCAGAAGGAAGTTGCTCGTTGGTTTTATTTTTTTTGTTCTCTCCTGATATTTGTTTTATAAACAATACATTATTTTAAATATATATTAAAAAAATATCCAACACATAATAGCAAGATATGTTTCTCCTAAAAATAATTTTCAAAATATGTATATGTAATAGAACTGGACTATAAAAAAGGAACTAGTACTCTTGGAGCCCTTGGAGACCTTGTTGTCCATGTTGATGAATGTCTTGTCAGTGTCAGGAGCCATCTGTGAAGCCCCTGAAGGATCTGGCCCTTCGATAAAGGAAGCCTTTCTTAGTGTCGTGATGTATGACCTGGAGCCGGAACCAACCTTTTGTCATGTCTCTTTGGTACCTGCGGTCTCTGTGAGACGATGGGGAAGCTCCTCCTAACCTCGAAGTGTATTTTGCATCTATTTCATCTTGCCAAGGAGGAGTGGATGACAAGACAGTGGCAGATCTCAAAGCTCGATTCTTTTCAGGGAACTTGGGAGTCTCTGCCCAACTGATAGACCTTCAGTTCTTTTTCAGTACGTACCTTCCTATGGTCTTGAGCGCCTTGATACAAGCTTCTTTCGAATTGCCGAGTCACAACAGCTCCTTGGTACCTATGACAACTCTTTGTTGCTGGCCGTCACCTCTACCTGCAGGGTAGATGAGCTCAGCACGATTGTAGACTCCTCTCTTCATATTGCGCCTGACCGGTCGTGGGCCTGCCTGCAGCCCAATCCAGCCTTCTTTCTCTGGGGTGCCTCTGACTGAGAGCCCTGTCACACTTCCACCGCCACATCTTTTCCGCCCTGTGCAGGCATGGGAAATTATTCTCTGAATAGGACACATTCAGCAGGCAGGCTGCCTGTTTATCATGTTTAATGGCAGAATCTCTGTGCCCTCTCTAAGAATAGACCAATGGATCACGGATACTATCTGACTTACTTATGAGGCCTCTGGCCTCCCATTTCTGGGAACTAGCCAGTAGTTTTCCTACGGGGCACAGACCACTTCTTGGGCACTCTTTGACAGAGCCTCTGTGGATACGTCTGAAGATCTGCCTGGTCTTCAGCCTCTTTGTTTGCCAAGTTCTAGGACTGTGTGCTCATTATGATGGGTACTCTGTGCCCATTGGTCTGCATGTTGGTACAACAGGCTGCTTTGGAGCCTCCAGCTTGTTTGGGTGTTTTGGTACGTTGGTCCCCATTGGTGATGATGATTAAATTCCTGTATTGAAAGGGAATGCCTGATTCGTCTTCACAGCCCTGGTCCTTAAAAAATAATCTCATCTCTCTAGGAAGCTGTCAGCTGGCCTCTGTTAATTTATAGTTTTGGGGGTGGCAGGGTGGTGCAGTGGTTAACATTTCTGCCTCACAGTGCCAGGGCCTTTCCTAGGTGCAGTTCCGAACCTGGGGTGCTACCTGAGCTTGTATGTTCTCCCTGTGTCCACGTGGGTTTCCTCTGGGTTCTCTGGTTTCCTCCCACAGTCCAAAAACATACTGTTTGTTAATTGGCTGCTGGAACAATTGGGCCTGTGTGTGTGTATGTTTGTATCTGTCTGTCCTGCACTGGACTGGCATACTATCCAGGGTGTACCCTACCTTGTGCCTCTTGCTTGCCAGGATGAGCTCTGGCTCCCCCGCGACTCTGAATTGGAAGAAGAGATTAGAAAGTGAATGGTTAAGTATTGATGTAGATTAAATCCCATTATCCCACATTGCTAAATGAAGAAGTGTGGATCAGAGTGATTATTGGGGATCTTTTGCATTGATTTTGCATACTAGCTATGTGATGTGACACTTCACCCCTCAGGGGTGACAGCATTGTGTTTCAAGGCAACAGGGCCCTGAAAACAACCTGGTCGAGTCAGAATTTAAGTGAATGACAACAGCACCTGAAATCACATCAGGCAACTAGTGAAATAATGCTTTCACGGTCATGGCACATTTCAGGGTTCAGGGAAAATAATTATTACTTACAGAACAACCTCCTGATTGTACTTAAATGATAGAATACTAGCAAGACACTAATGGTGATGGCTCAACGATATGGGAGAGAAAACACTGTGCCATTATTCCCCAGAACAAGCAACAAGAGCTGAAGACTGGGAAAACCGTTCTGTGACTTAGATAAGGAACGCACAACTACTTATTCTTAAGTGAATTATTTCATTAAAATATATTTAGAATTAATCTCGTTTATAACAGCCTTGCTAAAACAAAAATTGAAAGTCCAAATCAATACTTACTGTACGACCAGACAGACAAGATATGTTGGGGTGTATAAATAACTTTGACTAAATTGTCCGAGGTGAAATAAATGGCTGTAGTTCTGTAGAGAAGTTAGTGGAGAAACAGCTCAAGAGGAAATGACAGAATAAAATAGAATCACAGAGCTAACTTTTTGTATTTTTTCCTTTTAAAGAAGACATTCTAATGCATCTTGTCATGGGTATCGCGAACAATCAAGGGCTATACTATCAGCAGTGCTTTTGTATGCACCGTGCAGCTGTATAAATACATTCGGTTACAGAATAACCTATTATAAACTAATAAATCCATCTGATTATTATGTAGTACACAAAGTTCGATGAAACGTCAGCGAAGCTATAAGAAAACAATGACTGCAATGGGATTGAAGGGAGGAAGAGTGAAATCATTGAGTGGGAATAAAAGTCAGTTTTAATTTGTTACGAAGGAGATAATTGCACTAACACACTGGTATTGTTTAAAAGAATCAGGTTACAATATTGGTCGCTCTGCACGTCCACAAGATGTAACGTGGAAAAACGTGTTGCAGTGCCTCAAGTTGGCCAAGCAGCTCGGTACAGAGCCTGCAGCACAAGAAAGTACCGTAAAACAACAATAAAGGAGCACTTAAAACATTGCCTCAGTTGTTAAACGTTCGTTTTTCAGTTTCCAAGGAAGCCCAACCCGTTTTTCTTTTTCTTAGCAGCCACTTGGATGCACTCGTAAGATTTTAAAAAATGTATTTTCTATTAATTGGTACTCCTCTGTCCTTTGCCACATGCTGTATCTATTTGTAGGTCCTCATACGCTGTCAAGAGCCCCTAGGATGCAAAATAAATTCCAGCGCAACAGAACACCTTTGCCCTGAGCATCTGTCCCGACGGTGACTTGTTTCGGCTAATCTGCTGACTTGTTTGTTTTATGTTTTATTATTAACAATAGTAGCGTTATGTGTAACCAATAAAGGGTTCGGTCTGTAACTAATTACAGTTAAATCACGACTTAACGTGGTGTCCTCTTTCTACCAGAAGGGTTTTATTACAAAAAAGATGCTATGTTTACGTTTTCCGTTTGCGCTCCTTTCGCACTCCGGGGGTAATTACGGTAACACGCAGTGGCGAACGAGCTCTACGATCGATTCCTCTGGTCTCGCTCCACGGGCACACAAACATTCCACACGCAGCGGAGAGAGACATGTTAGAGGCAGAGAGGAAACGGCAGGAGCAGCGGGGTTTGAGGGGCGGCGAGTCCCCGATTAACATCGAAAACATGGGCATTTCCGCCCTTGCAACCAAGAGAAAAGCTACCTTTCCTGTAAACGGAACTCGTTAGCTACCCGCTGGACTTGGTCTGACCCTGCTGAGTGATTTTATGCGCGAGTTATTTGAAGTTTGAAATGAGGGAGGTGGTGGTTTTGTCGACGGAGAGGTCTCTCCTCCTGTTGTCCAGGACAAGATGGCAGCAGTACAGGCTGGCTGGGCATGGTATGGGTACACTGTAACTCCATAACATGTTCAGAGAAGCCCTGGATTCTAACAGTTGTTAATATCTGTGAAGGTAAGTCGGTTCGTTTTTCTCGATCTGTTTTCCGAGACACGCAGTCTAACTCGGCAACAGCAATTCGGGGTTTTTTTTGAACGACAGGTTAAACACCACAAAGTTTAGTTAACTAGCTACATTGTTGCATAGTTTTTATATCCGATTAAGTAACCTTACCAGCGCGTTATTGAAGCGATTACTTCGTTTGCTTGAATTTTGACGTTTAACTCGCTATATTTCATGTTTTAGAATTAAATAAATTTAATGCTTCTGATGGGGAGACTGTTAAAACACTGACCACCACGAAAGTCCGCAGGTTGAGCAATAATTAAGCACCGATCGCCGAAAAACACTATAATTATATCTTATTTCCCTGTCGATGCATTAGGTTTGTAAAACTGAGTTCGTTTCATGCTTTTTTTTTGCGGATGTACTTCTTACTCGAGGTATGGCAGAGAGTTGTTTGTACGAAATAATTTGTTCATCTTGACTGTGCGAAGGAAAACGACTTCTCTAAACATTTAAAAACAGCAGAACGGAAACGAAGGCTTGTAATCGGGTTTTAAAATATGTATCTACGGTTTTGGTAATTGAATTACAGTTCTGTCGCGAGGTCAGGTATAATTGTGACTCTGACGGTTTTCACTTAAAAGTAGAAAAGATGTGTGCGAAAACATATTGGACCGATGTAATTATTAGAGTAAGTGCTGTGATACTCACATAGGTCCGATCTCAGAGACTTTTCTCCGAATAAAACAGGCCAGATTGTGATTTGAAAGCTCCGGTAGAAACTTCGTATAGGGACCTGTCCTGTGTTGTGGTGGGACTAACTCTGGAGGATTATAAAATAGAATTGCTGCAATTCTGGTGGTTTGTTCTAGATCAACGATTTCTTTGTGTGTTTGGGCAAAGGTTAGTTTTAAGTGCTGCCAACTGATTTTTTTTTAAAAAGGCGAAGAACGAAATCTTTCTTTCCAAATATTTAAGAAAAAAGAGTTATCCTTTTCAGTAAACGGTCCAGTTGCGGCATAGAACTAGCTGGTCTAACTTCAATGATTTTGATCAGTTGTTTTGATCCCAGGTTTTAAATTTAAAAAAATAAACAAGAGAAAAACTCGTTTAAGATACACAGCATAGAAAAAAAATACTAAAATAATTTTGTTTACCAGAAGCTTCAGGTTTGAGCTGATGAATCATAGAATGGGATCAGTTTCATTTCCCACAGTTTGTTCCTTTAACAGATGCAGGCCTGTAGTTTAAAACTGAAGATCCAGGTACTTTCAAGTTCATTTATTTTCATATGAACAAGGGAACTTCCTTGCCTGTAGATGTCTGAGCTTGTTTCACATGGTGTGTGATGTGGCTAAAATAACAGACTATGATATGTGAGAAGTAGATAAGATCCAGTGGCATTTTTTGTTACCCGGCTACAGACTAGCCAGCATAATTCCTCCCCTATGGCTAGCATGAAATAAATATAAAACACTACTGTTTTAGAAGAATGATCTTATTTAGCAGGGGGAGAAGTCATGTAGAAGTCACACGATAATGTGCCTGCCATCTGGCTAGAAAGCACAAAGGCTGGGCTTTTTTATTTACTGTGTCATTAGTAGCCTTGGAAAAGTATACGTCTGAAATGGATTGAGTGTTTAATTATGTCCTGACCACGTGCTTAAGGAGGTTGCAGAAGGAAACTAGTTTCAGTGCATTCCTTAAGCACTGTTATTTAATCTTGTGTTGACCTAAACAAAACTGTTTTCATGACTGTTCATGCTTCAGTAGATAACATTCTCAAGCCTTTTGTGTCAGGCATCCTTGTGCTGTAACTACTGTACCTTTACACATATCCTATTTTTGCAGTTTCCTTTGTTGCAGTAGCTGAAGACTTCCTTCATTTTTGTTTGTGAGCTAGACGTTACCAGGTCTTCTTTAAAATTACAGTATTTACAGTAGCTTCTGTAGTATTTATTTTTCATGGAAATAATTGAAAAAATTGTATCACCCATTAATGTGAGAAGCACTTTCTTTTCCCCCCACAATGCTCTATAAAAGGGGAATTTAATTATCCAAGAAAAAAGTTTTAAAATGGCCTTAAATTAATCATTTAATGTGATTAGTGTATTTAGCAAAATTAAGTCTTTTTTTAAACCTTGACATAGATTGTTATGCAACCATCCTCTGTGTCCTCAATAAGTTGCTCTGAAATAGATTCTTTTTTTTAAAAAGGAGCCTGACCAAAAAAAAACACATTTAAAATTAAACCAAACACAAATATCTTTATTTACTGTTGTAAACATTTATTTTGACCCTGCTATATGTATCCCAGAGGCATTAAGCAGCACAAGAATATTGTCTGTTTTATGAGCCAAGCTAAATTTCCTGGGGGAATGCAGGAGTGTGAAGACAAAGAATGAAAAAAAGTTTTGTGACTAGTGACCTGACGTTTTGGAAAACATGGTCTCCCAACTGAGCCCCATAGGTTTGCATAGTTAAAGAAAGAAACATTCTTCTTTTCAGCCTGTGGGTTTGGCTAATGTGCACCAGTGCTATAGATTTCTTTCAGGGCATTGAACTTGTTCTATCTAGTGGTTAATTGTAGTTTGCGTATCTTACAAAATGTAGGATGTGTCATTTGTCTTTTTTTTTTCCACTGCACTGAATCATAGTTTGTTTTTTCTAAAAGCAGATTGTTTCTCTCAACTTTGTAATCCGTTTTGTTAGTGTCACATTCTGCAGTCACCATTTAAACTTACTTTTTACACCTCCCCTTCCGAAATTTCATGTCTCGATATATCTAGTGATGAAGTTTCCGCTTGAACACTAAACAGTGCAGCAGTTAATGTCAATCTTCATGTGTGTTCATGCAGCCAGACGAATCGGTGATGCACACTGTGATACAGTGCAAACATGCTATAAATTGATCAGAACAGCAAAGCTGAGCCTGTACTTCAGGTGTTTTTTTTTTTTGTCTGTGCAGCCTCTGTTGAGCTCACTCTGGTTACTGTGATCCTCAGTATGTGCGTCATTACAAGCGCAGATGGTCTTGTCACCATTGTGCTTCAAGATAAGCTGACAGGTTGGCAGATGAGTTACCTCAGTATGAGTGAATTTGCTGGTTCATAGTGAGGCTCCCTTCACTGTGTGATCCTGCCTAGTCCATAACCTGCACTGCATGATGTTTGGTGAACAAACATATTGCAGAACTTTCCTTTAGAAGTTTTCCTCAATATCGGCATGTATTTATTCTTTTTCTCATGTATGTGTTTTTATAATGTAGCCCTTTGGAAATCCCATTGAAGAAATTAGACTAAAACTGGGAATATCTTGCATTCCCGAATTCAGAATCTTAAAGTTTGTGTGCTATTGATATTATATTATTTCAAGTGTTATTTTGAAATAAAAAAGTGATTTTCCACATATCAGTCCTAGGGTAATTTATTAAAAAGTAAATAAAAAAATGTCTTCTTTGTGTGTAATTTGCTGAAGATCTCTTCTGTTGGATATGAAATGAACAATTAACATGGTATTCCCTGCAAGTCTTTTAACTTCAAAAGCAGCATAACTAAAACTTTCCCTTCCATTAAGGCATTGAATGCGGAGCCTTAAAAGGTTTTACTGAGGCCTCATTGTACTGCTGTGTCATTTACTGATAGACTATCTTAGCCTATTCTTCACTGTAAAAGGCGGTGAATAATACACCCTGGAAAACACGAGCTGGCGTGACGAAATGCAGCAGTTTGAATATCCTGTCTTTTCACTCTGCCATTGACATTTTCTGATGTTAGTGGCTTGTGTTTTCTATTTTCTTTTAAACATGTATAACCAGCTTCTTTCTAAACTGGCTTGCTCTTTAAAACCGAGAGATTTTTACATTTTATTTTTGACTCATGGGTAAATAATTGCTGTATTTAATGATTATTTGATATTATCAAATGTATTAAAAAAAGGTACAGGAGGTTCAAAACATGGCCTTACATAATATTGAGGAAGCTTGCCACCATCGCAGCTTGTTTTGCTTACGAAGTCATAGCTTCAGTTCTGTGTGTGATTGCAGTGGAGTATTGCGAGTTTTACCTTTGGACAGATTTAATTTTGTGTCCGCATGCAAACCATGTGACATTTTATACAGTACATGGGTTGTGTTTCCAGGTACCTTGAAAGTTTTCCTTTTTTTGGGAGGAAAGTCTGACTCGGAGAGTCAGAAAATAATTTCACTAAAAGAGAGCTGTTTCACTACGTGAGTGTTTGATCACGTGGCAGGTGCTTCATGTTTATTTATCTTTTTCAGGTTGATCCTGATTGGGAACGGTCAGCAGCAAGCAATTACAGCCAGTAGCCATTAAAAACATAAAGCTGTGAGTCATGTCATGCGATACTATAGAGTCTTCTCACAGTTCCGTGACATATCAAGCTACATGTGGTAGTAATAGCAGGCAGAGCTTACATCTGGCATCTTGTTAGGTTCAGTGTTGTGATGACTTACTGAAGCGAGGTGGTTGCTGTACATCTTTGTGAAAAGGAAGTTTGTCAGCTGCTTTGGGTGGAGTTGATTTTTTTTTATAAATACTTGAGGATGTAGTACTCATCTTATTTTTTGTATGCTTAATTTTGCATGATTCAGTAAGAGAGTATCCTTTGCAACATGGAAAGTTTTAAAACTCTGGCAAATGGAGCAACACCAAAATAACCCGGTTCTCTCTCTTTTGGAATTAAAATGTTCAATGAAAGATAATCTGTGGATCTCTTATTTCATTAGGTTGGCCTTTGGGAACGTTTGAGTTTAGCTTCATGATCAAGTATTGTATGTTTTGTCTTCTCAGGCAGAAGTGACAATATTTTGAGATAGACATTTATCATGAGAGCAGAGTGAGACTGGTGTCCAGATGACTTTCTGGAGATGGAAGACTTCTAGTACAATGAAAAATCTAGAGATATTCTTGTTAAAGTTTTCTGTGCCTGCTTTTGTGGGCCGTTTGATCTTAACCTAAGTGGGGTGCTTCGAAGATTACTTTTACAGCATCAGATTAGCAATTGGAGAATGAAAGCGAAACAGATTTCTTTTGTGCGTTAAGGAGGGAAAACAAAATGAGCCCCCCTTTCATTGTGATCATTTAAACTAAAGTGTAAACATTTATGACAGCGTGCACAGTGTTGCAAAGGGCTTAATGTCAGTTTTCCAGCTGTGTAACAAACTTTGGAAAAATTAATTCTGCCCCTAGGTCATTTGAAACTGAGGCGTAAGTATTTCCATGTGAAACAGACTAAGCTAATTTTTCTTTGGTGCTACTTTTTCGGGAGAAGTGCGTTTGTCTTGACCTACTCTATAAACAGAGACCTTAATGGCTGGTTTGTTAATGTTTACTCTGTGTGGGCTGCTAGGCAAGCCATTTAACAAGACTTTTAGCTCTGCCTTGTTGTTATCTGGGAAACATGGTCCATTTTGAACCTTTTTTGTCATTGACCTTTTCCGTTCCTTTTGTTTGCTGTAGATCTGTCACTTGCTAATCAGCTCTGAGATTCCTATGGTAGATTATGGGATGCGTAAAATGGCTCTGAGAGTACTGTTTTGCAAAAGTTTTTGCTGTTAGTTGTGAGGCAATCAGTGGTGTCATTCCCTTCATGTTTGGAACTCATCAAGCTGATTGTGAAAGGATCGGGTTCTCTAATTCGGAGACCATAATTCCTTTCTGGCTTATACATTTGTTGACATGGCTCATACCTTTTCATTGGCCGCCACCAAGTAATGCAAGGGGCAGGTATGTGATTGATTTCCTGCCAATAGGCTAATTCACGGGCGAAGATGAACTGCTGTAAATAAAATGGAACAGCTTTCTGTATCACTGTGACAGATGTGAAGTAATGTGGACATTGAGGTTAAGAAAAGTATGAAGGAACAACACCAGAAGGTGGCAGTCGGCTTGTCTATCTTTTTTTTTAAGCTGCGCCCTGAGCTGTTTGAAATTGGATTACAATTTTGGCATACACAACATTGCTTATTACCAAACGAGAAGTTGTCCGATTATTGAATTGGCGAGATGTGGTTTGCATGGAGAACACTTGTCCTGGGGTGCTAGTCAAGTCCCATAAACATTAAATAGCCCTTTTAATTTACTGGAATACAGTAGGCTCTCTTTGTCAAACAGATGGTTGTCGTGGTAGCACTGCTATATTCACAATAGTGCTGTTATTTTTGGCTTGCATGCAAAGCAGCCTACATGGTGATATGTTCTGTCCAGCTGGCTGACTTGAGTCGTTTTAATGTTTTCTGTTAGAGAGGGGGTTGAAGATTTCATTTTACACATGGCAGTGACTGTAATATGAGTTCTCAGAAGTCTTAAAAATAGTCATATAGTGTGTAACCTCACACATCAAGGACTGGCCACCTCTCTCATTGTTTTTGTGGTAAAAAAATTCAAGTGAGCCTTTTGCAACATTTCCTTCTGTAATTGGCTCATAGTTAATTTGGAACTTGGATTTTGCAGGCAACCTTTTTTTAAATGAAGAGGTTCCAGGGTGGAGTGTTTTCTGCAGCCTTTTTATGCATTTGTTCATTGCTGATAGGGGATTATGAGTACTAACTTAAACTTGCAGAAGGAAGTTTTGTCCCTGGCATTTGGCGGGTGAATTTCTGAAAGTTTTCCCCAAAACTGCCTTTACTACAGTGCATACTAAGTTAACAAGCAGTTTGAGCATTGCAACTTAAGTTTTCTATTTTTTTCCTTTTACAGTGTCCTGTGCAAACCTGGAATCTGTAACACATTTTCGTTTGTTTTTTTATGTTTTGGTTAATATTTTAAGAGTTATTGAACAAGCTGACAAAAACATAAGGGAGGTGGATATTACTTCCCCTTTACTTGTTGATCTGTCCTTGACACACCTTTATACAAGCACTGACTCGCACAGTTCCACTCTTTCGGTGTCTATATTTATGGCAACATGTTAGGTCTTTTTTTTTTGGCAGTGCAAAATTGCTTGAATTTGGAAGTAGATGCATCTAAACCACAAACAAGGCAGTAGTAGCTCTTTGCAAGTGTTAGGCTTTGGGAAACTGCTTTATGAAGTATTGTTAGTAAAATACATTTTTAAAGCTTTATCTGGAATGCTTCTGCACTTCAACTTCACCAGAAGTAAACCTTGCACAGGGGAAATTGGCAATCTTTCGTTTCACTGTGGTCAGAGTCACGTGCTTGCTAGTCGAGTAGCGCTGTCTTATCTGCTTCCCTTTAGCTTGTACCTCTATTTGGGCTACTGAGCTTGTTGGGTATCTTTCCCTTCAAAAGATGGGGAGCTTTTGGTTAGGAGTTGATTTTTAAGGGTATTTTAAATGGCTCATTTGCTTTGTGAAGGAGATAATTTTTTAGTGTCTTGAAAATAAGGAAGATGGAGAGAAACCACAGTAAAGAAAAGGTGGGTTTTAAAATATTCAGTCTGCTTCAGGACTTCACAAACTCTCACTGTCAGTAGGCCTTTATTGTCTCTAGTGTCTTTTTTTAAAACTAGTTAATTGTTTTTTAGACCATGATCTAGTGATGGTGATCTAGCAAGCAGTTTAGAAAATTTCCCTGAAAGTCTGATTGCTGTTAATCTTCCACTGAGACTTTAATACATTATATCTAGAAAAACTGCTCCAGCCAGCCAGTCAGTTGGTTAAGGTTAATGTCATTTGCTGGCCAATTGAAACATTTGAGTAAATCTGAATAATGAATACTGGGATGGAAAATTTCATTAAATTAAGTTAAAAGAGCACATGCATCTGATAAGGAGAATTCCTGTGGGATTTGGAAACCATCATGTTCATAGTATTGATTAACTGGTTTGGAATGCACTAAATAAGGATTGAGCTTTGTTACTGACTTTATTGTTTGCAGTAGTGTTTGCATGTGATAATTATTTTGTCCTAATAAGATAGGGGTCTGCCTCTCAAAACATTTTTAAACTGTTATGCTGCAGCCACAGAAAATCACTGTCTTCTTTAGCCAAACTAGAATTGATGAAAGTTAAAGAGTGTTTAATTTTTTGGTCACTGTATTTAATTAAATACTGTGCAGTTAGAATTTGTTCCACTTATAGAGAGCTGATTAGGGCTTTGTAATTGCTTGAAAGATAGTGGGCCCTGCTGTTGTATCCTTTAATTCCAGTGTATACAGCCAAGCAAAAGGATGTCAGCTTTCTTGCATGTAGTGTCCCATTCAGGTGGGAGTTGCATACTCTCTCTCCTTAACTCTAAGAAATTGTCATAAACTCCAGCAGTGAGTCTGATAGGCATAACCATGGACTCTTAGCCCTAAAAAAAGCTCACTTGTAGAGATGTTTCTGCTGAAACATCCTTTCTTTATTCTTTTCTTCCCTGAAAAACTTTAGATTTATACCTCAGTTGCTTAGAGACTCAAGGAAAGCTGCTAGGAAAGTCTCAAAGGTCAAGTGAACCTTGTGAAGTTAGTCATATGGAAGTAGTGATACAGGTTTCTATTGAAACATGCTTTTCACTAGACTGTGGCTGGGTAATTTATTCAGCTTTTGCCCCAGTCGGCTCTGGGGGTTGCAGTGCTACAGCATGACACATCATGAAGTCGGAGCGATGTGGGTTAGAAGGAGGTATCCTAGATGTCCAGATTTACAGCACCCAAGCAGACCTTATTAATGTCTCTCCTTGAACAGTAAGTGGGGGAAAGAAAGCTTTGTGAATGCCACTGTGAGTCAACCTGTCGTAGGTGTGAATGGCAGAGAGGTTGCAACATGCTGTGCTCAGAGCAGTTGCAGAATGGATAGAATAGGGCTTTGATTTAAAAAAACAACAAAGGGACACATAGGGATACTAATGTGCTTCATGCAGAAGGTCTGCAGCTCCAGTCGGATTTTAGATGAGTGTTTTAGAAAACTTCATGCAGTGAAAAGTGTACTCTAAAGCAGTTTGTTTGCAAATAGACATGCATTTAATTTGGTTAGCTTGATTCCTTTTGTGAAACTTGCTGATGGATGGGAAAATCCAGGACTTCCAGGAGTGAAAGAGCCTGACATCATTCGCGTTGACTCTTACGAAGAGATCAACTTCAAACACCTTTGGGATGGGTCTTTTTATTCTACAGAGATCCCAACGCCTTGGGCCTTTGGGTGTGGCTGAGGCATCTGTTTCGAGCTCAGGATTCTGACTGCATGTTTTAAACTCACTGTGTTGGCACTGTTGAGGTACCATCTGCCACCCTGATGTTCTGGCTAAACCTTAGTTCTTTTAAACAAGAAATTAAACATAATGTAATTGTAAAAACTAAGGGGTTTATAGTCGGTTAACCGTTTTATGCAATTGAAGATCATGTCCTTTAGGAAATATTTCTTTGTGTTCATATGCAGGTTATGCAATGCCACATGATTTTTAAAAAAACTACAGAGCATTTTTCATTATACGGGGAAAATTGTTCTCAAAATGTCCAAATTGCACTTTGGTACAAAGGCTTAGAGAAAAATACCCCAGCCTGATACAGTTTGACAGTTTGAGAATTTTGTGCCAAATGTCTCTGTTAATCTTTGTACAATTTCCTTATCAGCATGAAGCCATGTTCCGTAGTTTTCTTGATGATGTTCCACTAGGTTGTGAATAAGCGATTCTCCTACTTTGTCAGAGCATTTTGTTGACCTTATGTATTAGTTAGGTATACTTGCTTAATAAATAAAATTAAACCTTTACAAACTGGAACTCAGTTGCTTTGAATGGATATAGCAGAACAGGAAGACTGGTTAATTTCCTTAAATAAAGTATTTTTGGAGACTGGACTGCCATGGAACTATGGAAAGTGGAGCTTTTGAAGATAGCCTTGGCCAGCTGTTACGCTTGTCTGGATCTTTTGAAATCCCGTTTTCTGCCAAGATCCATTTTATGTTTAAGAACAATTTAAAAAAAAACTTTTGAATGCCAAATTGTCTATTTGATTATTTTTCTTTCTGACCACTTTTCTTTTTCTCTTTTTTGCAGGTATGGCCTCACAAGTCTTGGTCTACCCACCACATGTTTATCAAACCCAGACAAGTGCCTTTTGTAGTGTGAAGAAGCTTAAAGTAGAGCCAAGCAGTTGCGTTTACCATGAAAGAGCCTACCCACGGACGTATCTGAATGGTAGAACCCTTGGCATTGCTAAACCGACGAATATCGTTCGCTCATTTCAGACAAAAGACTCGGCAGGCAGCAGGCCTCGTGGGCAGAACTTTTTGCTTCAAGCCGTCGCCTTAAGAAGCGCAAGGGAGGACCCCAGGGCGACAGCGGCGCAGGCGCAGCAGGGACAGCCTCAGGAGAGGTGGGGGCCCTCGCAGGGTGCGGGGCCGGGGTGCAGCAGCAGCAGCAGTGGAGGAGGAGGAGGAGACAGCAGCAGCAGCGGCGACGACGACGACGACGAAGGAGGAGGTTTGAACTTGGCGGACGGCTCCCAGAGATGCGGGCTGAAACGTAAGAGCGAGGAGCTGGAGAACAGAGGTAGCGCCATGCAGATTGTGGAGGACCTGTCCATGTTGCCTGCGATGTTGCAAACGAATGTGGGGAACCCCGTCGCCGTGGTGGGCGCCTCGAAGCAGAACGGCGTCGGTGGGGATGGGGATTACCAGCTGGTGCAGCACGAGGTGCTGTGCTCCATGAAGAACACTTACGAAGTCCTCGATTTCCTGGGCCGGGGAACCTTTGGCCAGGTGGTAAAGTGCTGGAAACGGGGGACGAATGAGATAGTGGCCATCAAAATACTCAAAAACCACCCCTCGTATGCACGGCAGGGGCAGATCGAGGTGAGTATCCTGGCCCGACTGAGCAGCGAGAATGCGGACGAGAATAACCTGGTACGGGCTTTCGAGTGCTTTCAGCACCGCAACCACACCTGCCTGGTGTTTGAGATGCTGGAGCAGAACTTGTATGACTTCCTGAAGCAGAACAAGTTCAGCCCCCTGCCACTGAAGGTAATCCGGCCTATCCTGCAACAGGTGGCCACTGCACTGAAAAAACTGAAAAGCCTCGGCCTCATCCACGCGGACCTCAAACCGGAGAATATCATGCTGGTGGACCCTGTGCGGCAGCCGTATAGGGTGAAAGTAATAGACTTTGGATCTGCCAGCCATGTTTCAAAAGCGGTGTGTTCAACGTATTTACAGTCGCGGTACTACAGGTAGGTTGACAACATGATAATGGGTTGCTGGGTGGTTTGGGTTTCTGTTGGCATAACCATAGCTTTCAGTGCCTTTCTGTCAAGTAAGAGGCTTAAAGAAGAGCACCAAGCTCTGACGTCTCTTGTAAAAGTCTTTAAACCTTCCAGAATAGCCTGGCACATCATGCCCGCTAAAGTTCTTTTCAGAGGAGGTAAATTTTATCGCAGAGTAGTGGGACAGACTTCAAATATTTTTCTGTACCACAAAGGTGGCAAACATATACTAGTGTATTCATTTCAGAACAAAGAAAGACCAAAGATGAGAGGCGGTCTTTTCTTTTATTTTTGACTCATCCAGTGGATCTGACTCTGTATAGAACCACAGTACAGGTTGTGCTGGGAGGAAAATTCCCCAAGTATGACATCCTCTGGACCTCCCCTCCCCGGAGAATGGCTGCTTTAAATACGTCTACCCTGTGTGTTTTTTAAGAACTGGGAGGAAACTGGAGCGCACAGTGAAAACCCATGCAAACACAGGGAGGATATGCAAACTCCAAACAGATTGGCACCCCAGCCCAGAAACCAACTCAAGATCCTGGAGCTGTGAGGCTCTTATTGGGTGCACACACACCTTGCTATTCAAACACTTCAAAACACTTGCAGTTGCTATTTGATTTCAGGTACCACATTCTGGTGGTGCAGTACTGACGCATGTTGACCAGATTGATATGTTTAAGAGGCGAGTGGGTTTTCTACACAAGAATCGGACCCAGTGCTAACCTAGTCTTATCAGGTCTGTGTGCAACAAAGCAATTTTCTAAATATGCCCTGCATAATGAGGAAATATTTACTGACCTCTAAAAGGAGGAACTTACTGAATTACTGGTTGAAGTAAACCATTTGTGTTTTGAATATTCCTGGAAGGGAAGTGCTGTTTTCTTTACAGAATTCAATGTTAAATTGTATGTGGTTCATGACTTTAAAGCACACTATAGGAGGTTTTTGGTTAGCAGCAATAAATGAGATTTCTGTGACAGCAGTGGGAGGTTCGATGTAGTTCCTATAGTATTTCAAATAGGGGCTTTTGATTATATGCAAATAAAAATGCATGCTGGTTGAGGTTTCCTTTACCCTTACTGAGTCCACATTGAAAGTTAAAGTATGCATGTAAAATCCCTGTGATTTTTTTCTTTTGAATTCCTTTAACGATAAGGATAAAATCTAAAAGGGATTTTTTAAGTCAAGTTTTTTAAAGGCAAAAATTATAAGATTGCAGTATTAGCAAAAGGCTTTTTGATAACTAACTTATACTTCAACATACTCTAGTTGCACCTTAATGTACTGTTTAAATAGCAAGTATTTAACAAGACTGTTATAATCACAATGCTTAAACAGCAAAGTCCTCAGATAGATAATGTAGATCACATACTAATTGTATGACAATTTTCATAATTGTTATATTATACATTGTCTTAATAAATGTTAAGGTGAAATGCTTTGGTAAGATCTTGTCCGTCTTGGGAGAATTTATACAACTTACATGCGTGTTCTTGAAGGTTCAAGCATATTTTGCTAAAAATGCTCCGTCAGTTATTGTTGTACTGTTTGGGTGTTTTGTGTATATATAAAAAATCTATGTTTTCATTTGCATGTGTTTTGAGCCGAGTAGGACTGTTCTTCTCAGAAAAGAATAATTTGCATGATATTCCAGTTCAGACCTGCTGTTCGATTGATTCATGTGAACACATAGACTGGGAAGTTTTGTGGCAGTTAGCAATTTTCCATTTCCTCTGCCTGTGAACTACTGTGACAAGTTATTACAAATAATCTCCAGATTATTACTGTGTATCAAAAAAGGCATCTTTGATGTGGTGTCATTGTCACAGTGGTTACACAAAGCACAAATCGAAATCCAACTAGAGCATTTGAAAATAACTCTGTGCAATTTTGTCTTATATGAATATAGGAATCTGACTTTCCTTATTTAAAACATTAGATATGGGAAATATATACTATGTACCATTACATTTTTTTTTACATGTGGTGAAGGTAGGCTTCTGCTGGAGATTAAACAAGTTAAACTTGTGTATTAGAAAGGTTGTCTGATCATTTACAGCATTTGAAAAGGAGACACTTGCGTGTTACACAAGCCCTGCCACTAGTTTGAAATGGCACCTAATAGAAAATGTAAGTCCGTAACTACTTATATGATTGGATTACTTGAGAACAGAAGTCATGTACCACAGTTTTTGACAATACTGACTGCAGAGCAGATGGCAGTGTCCTAAATGCCTAATTGCAGTCACTTTTCTGAGCAGTCTGTCTGTGATTGTAGATCAACCATAGCTATTGAGCTTAAGTACATAAAGCTCTTAAAGTCTAAGGGAACTTATAACTAGTCTATCCTGGGTTTTTGTTTGCATTAGTTTGAAACAGGCTGGTAGTAATGAATGGTTTTACTGCTGTTAGGTCAAGCACATTTTTTGTTTTGTGTAGTTATTGAATGACACTCTACGCAGGCAAATACAGTGAAATAACTTTTTTTTGTAGTGTGGCATGTGGGAAATCGCTAATACACTTGTAATATTTAAAATTGGAATTTTTACTTTTCCATCTTACACAAACTATTTGGATCCTAAAACGGAAGTAGTATCCTGATTGAACAGCCATTCTGTAGTCTGCATGCCTTTGCAGTTAATGCCTTAAATTGTGCAGTATGTGGAAATATTGCATCATAGGGATACTATGTGGGTTACATGGCTTTTCTGATGCAATGAAAACTTTGCCTGGCAGCTGAGCTCCTATTTCTGTAATGGTCTTGCTTTGGAATCTCAGACCTTTTATTCTTTGTTTGCTTTTATGAGGGAAGGAAAGGCCACCATCTGAGGATGTCATCCAGCTAGGATTAATTGCATCATCTGATTGTAACTTGACTTGACCTTTCCTGTGAGATCCCTTAAGCACGCATACAGACAAAACATGTTATTTGGTGGAACTTTAGGCCCAAACATTCATTAACAATAAAAGTTTAACAATTCCCTGATAGTTTAGTAAAATAGTTTTTAAATGCAGTTCTTAACTCTTGACTTTACATTTACTGCTTGAAGCAGGTAAAGACTTTATTAATAAGCCTTTGACACTGACATTACATTAATAGGTATACCTTGTTTTACTTAAGACTCTCATTTTGGCATACCATGTGCTATGTGTGAGAAAAATCTTGACCTGGTGACGATCAAAACGAAATGAGATAAGTGAGGGACATGCATCCTTATATAACGCAGACAAAAGCTGTTTTCAGTAATAAAATTAAAATTTGAATCTAGACTACTGTATTTCCCCAACATAACACCAGCTGCTTTTCTTTACACACCTGCTGAATGGAATGTTAGGTACTGCAAATGACATTTTTACGGTGTGGCTTTTCAGCATATAGTTGTCACGTGACTGAAAGTTCTGTGTCTTATTCAATTACTGAAAGCAAACAGTGACGTTAAACCCACAGGGGAGAAAATTAATCATGAGACTTGATATGACTGACTGTAAACACAGAGCCGAGTGCTGTGCAAAGCAACCATTTCACATCTAGGGGGAAAGATGAATGCTAAAAGCATTCAGTCAGCTAAAAGCAGTATATGGAATTAAGTGTTTGAAGTTGCATTGGAGCTTGCTAAGTTGGTTTACTTTTGCTCCATTTTGAAAGCATTTATTTTCATGTTTAGAAGACTGTACAGCAGGTATGTTATAAAACTGATACAATTATAAAATTCTTAACATAAAAAAATAAAATGGTACATGAAATGTCCCTAAGGTGAATACACTCTGATACTTTAAATGATTTGTAATTGAGATATCCAACAAGGTTTAATGCCATGGTCTTGTATTACTAAAATCCTTGGTGTGCTGGTGTGGGTGTTTTCAAATTGGTCACCTTGAAATCTTTCCATTTTAGCAAATGAAGCCATAATAAGCCTTTTAGAATGTTCTAGGAATATCACCTGAGCACGGAAAGAGGCTGTTCATGTGCTATATGGTTTTTAAAATACTGTTTGAAATACGCAGTTGACATTTGTTTTAATCGAATGATTAAAGTAACCTCCTTCATCCGCTCAAAGTTATATAAGGAACAATAGAGCTGTCCCTCCCTGGTCAGGTCCTTTTCCCTAGTTCTAATGCATGTGCATTTGCTCATTCTAAAAGGAGGTAGGTTGCCATAGCTCATGTTATAGCTGTTAAATGTAGGAACTATAGAAACCTTTTGCTTGGATTGTTTTTCCTGCCTTTGTATGCATTGTCGGTGGAAAGTAGACACTGCCGCCCAGCCCAGCTTTATCATGACAAAGCCAATGTTCTGTTCACTTCCTTAAAAGAGGTTTGAGATCAGTGTGTTGTCACTGGATATTACTGCTGCCCAACCTAGCTTTAACATGACAAAGCCGGTGTTCTGCCCCCATCCACGAAAGAGGATTGAAAACCAATGCTGTGATCGGGAGTGTGACAAGTACATATTTCGTCTGAGCTGCGTAATAAACCTCTGTATCCTAATTTATTTAAAAAAAAAGGTAACTGAATTACTGAATAGTTTTTCTTCTCTTGCAGTGGTGGAGGAAATTAAAGTCCCGGGCATTCAGTTTTTGAAATGATTGAGATTGCAAAGTAAATCTGAAGTTGGCTTCTGGTTAAGCAGGGTTTTATGGATAGTTCCATGACTGAATTCAGCTGTAATATTTTATGGGGAAACTTGTGTAATTATTTGTTTAAGTATTTTAAGTGTTGAGGTCAAATATAAGTGTGTATTCCCACTGCCAGTAGGCAGATTGTTACTTTAGGATGTTATATTATTAAACGCTTTTTTAAAGCTGCCTGACGCCACATAGGAACTTGAAATATATGTGGTTGTCTTCTTGTACAAAGACAAAGAGGGGACATTTACACAGCTGAATTTTCGTTCAGGCTTTCCCCTTCAGTTTTCTGTGCAATTCCCAGTTTCTGAGGTAGCAGTGGTAGGGCTAAAGATTCAAATGACATGTGCTACGTGCTATTAAAAGACACTGTGCTGCCAAGTTTAACTGCAGCACTGCATGTGTTGGATGACGGATCAGCTATAAGTGTCCTTTTGGGGAAAAAAGGCTTTATTTCGTCCTTCTCACGTTTGTGTTCACAGTATAAGCTGACCCTAACCACAAAGGCCAGATTGTTATCACTAAATTTGTTCTCCGTAACACTTGCTTCTGGCATGGAAAATACAAAATAGCCTAAGATGGTTCCTCTTGATGGCTGGAAATTTTAAGTATAGGGTGTAGTCACTTTTACATGGGTTTTACTGCCCTGAAACAAATGTGGAGTACTGTTTTATTCCCACTATTGTCTATACCACTCATATATTGTGGTTTAGGATACTGTACACTGTGGGGCCCAAAATAACAAGAACTCAGTCTTCTAAGAAAACGCCTAGATGTTCTTTGGTAATTAACATGAAAGTGACTTTTAGCGTTTAGCTAGAATTATGAGTTTAACACTCTCCACTGAGCTTTGTTCTGTTTTTGGACAGGACATAAGGAACATTTACTTATACAAATCCTAAAATGCCACAGATCTCCAGTATGTCATTTTCTGAAGATGTGGAGAAAATGAAGTCATGCGCCAAAATGTTTTTATTTATGCCTTTGATTAACATGTCCTCTTCATTTTCCCTGAAAAACATGCTGGCGGGTGTGCATGTGTTTGCCCTGCGATGAACTGCTATCATGCCCTATCTGCCTTGTACCCTGTGCTTCTGTAGTTTATTTTAATGCCTCCTCAGTAGATGAAACTAAACCAGCAGGAATTTACGGTTGCCTTTTTTTCATCCAGAAAGACAACCACTATTCTTTTTTTTTCCCCCTACTTTAATAGCTATGCTGCTTCCAAATGTAATGACTGTAAACCAGAAACATCTTCCTGTTTCCTGAGCGGTGATGCACAAGGCAAAGATTTGGGAAGTCAGCCCTGGGAAGGGAAGATGTTGCTGCATAAGAAAATGTCCAGCATTCCATAGGGCCCTGCATACCCCTGCTGTCTATATGACACAATATGATACGGAGCTGCTGCTGCCTGTCTGGTTAGTGCATTGCCCAAACATACTGGGGGTTTGCTTAAAATAGCCAATGGGAGGTGGTCAGAGCTTGTTGACTACTATAGATGGTGAAGCTGTCTGGCTGTTGGAGTGAAGTAAGGCAGAACTAAATGCTAGTGGGGTCATTTTCTTGTTCAAGGTCAGCATGTTCCAATGTCAGCTGTTTTTCGTGTTTGCTTTTACAGAGGGGAATATGTGCTGTATGATGTAGTGGAAAGCTCTGTTATCAGGTTCCGGTTGAAGAATTTGCATGCACTTCTGAAGGTCTAGCAAACACCTTTTGTCTTTTTATATTTTAGCTATTCATTACCTAGGTGTGTTATTTTGTATTTGTGTTTTCTGTTGGTCAAGTGACTGACCCGTGCCAAAATGATTATGGAGAAATCCCAAACGTCTCAGTCCCATCATATGTCATATTTACAAAGATTTTACGCTGGAAGTATTTTGAAATGTCATCATTGATTTGATTATTATTGAAGCTTTTTATTGCTTTTATTCCATTCCATATAAGAATGACTTTGTATCTCGGTAACATTTTATTTAAAATAATAGGACTGTCCTTGAAATATTTCATGTATAATTAAATGTGCTGTGGTTTCAAGTCCAGAAAGCACAGAATTAGCAGTAAAGGGTATTTTGTTTTTTCATAGGTATTACGTAGTCAAGTGTACAGGATGATTGATAAGACACTAACCACTATTTTTCTTTTGAAACTGTGAATGAGCTATAAACTAACATGTTCCCTTTCAGAAGTGTTTTAGTTCAGCAACTTGCATAAATGAATTAACGAATGTTTGTAAAAAATGTGGCACTTCAAAGATTGTAAGAAATATTTACAATATATATTATATGCTATATACAGAAATGTAGCAATGTGTCTGTGCACTGACAGGTTGTGAATTCTTTAATATTCATAAAACTCTTCATGGTTACAAAATTGAAAATACACAAAAAAAGCAGACAAATCACATGCAGGAAAGATCATTTTAAAAAGCTAGAGTTTGTCACTTAGTCATGTGGTATTGGCTCTTATGGACTGACTTCTGTCTGTTGTCCATATGGTTAGTGTCCAGCAACCTAAAGACGGTGAATAAGTGGCGTTCTGGTTGTTGCTGGATGTACTGTATGGGATGGTCAAAAATTAAAAATAGAGCTCTCTTGACAGCATTGTGCTTAAAAATGGTCGCCTCTAGCATTGTTCATCATTTCTTCCCAATTTTATAGAATGTAGAGTCACTTATGGTCAGCCTATATTTAGCCTGGTAAATTCTAATGATGTCTTTTCCTTTGTTGACATCTTATTTGTCTAGTAGGGTTCTAATGCATGTGGAAATTTTAAGTGCTTTTTGGCACCGAAAAGAAAATTCCAGAATCCTTGGAGAATTAAAAAAAAACATCCCACTTGTGTGTGTTATTGCAGTTGCTGATTTACTCAAAAAAAAAGACCCAGAGCTTTTACTCATTCATGCATGAGGCCCAAGAGAAAACAGGAAGGAAGCAAAAGGAAGTGAGCAACAAAAAAGTTTGTCCGAGCTCTTCTGTATAATGTTACATTGTGGTTTTCTTCACCTTTTAGGAAATGGTTCACGTGTGAGTGATTTATTCATGACTGTTAATAATTGATACAGCTCTGCGCTGGCTGCAGTATTGTTTTCAGGTTTCTGAGCGACAGCCCTCAGAGTGGAGTGTTTATAGTCAAGGTGGTCAAAAGGCTGGCAGAAGGGGTGAATGGTCTTTTACTCCTTGTTGACCGGTTAACAATTTGTGGGCACATGCCTGTGGCCTCTCTATTCCTAGTGACGTCATAAAGGCTTGCTGACACATAAAGGTATGACTGACGTCATAAAGACTTGCTGACACATTTCTGATTCATCGGTTTTCATATTACACAAATCATAATGCCATTCACAATTTTGTCCCTGTAAATGGTTCACTTGAGAAGGCTACAAGGGGATTTTAGAAAAGCACTTGATTTCCTGAGGAGGTCAGCCCTGAGCACTGCTAAGGATCAGTGAAACAAGGACTTCAGGACACACTTGGGAATGACGTTAACATGAATTCAGGACTTAAAAGGAGTTATTTCTTCATGCAAAGGGTTATGAGGGGTGTGGAACAATTTGCCCAGCCATATTGCTGAAGTAGATTCTTGGATTCCCAGGAGTCTTTTATAAAATGTCTGGATGATATTCTTAGATCAAGAAGTTACTAGCAATGTTTTGTAACACTTTTGGTGTTCAACCTTTAAGGTAATCAGGTAAAATGGCAGTCATTTATCATATAGCTGAGGGTCATGGAACATGTAGTCCATTGTTCAGTACAGTTCTTGCACACTTTCAACAAGATAAGCAAGGATTTAGCACATGACAAATCTCATTCGGTTTGATATTTACATAGTAGAAGATATTGTTGGTGGGAGATATTGTTTTAGTGTAAGGATTTTTTGGGGGCAAAATAGTATAATAATTTAAGAAACTGCAATTTAACGATTCAGTTTATTAATCGCAAGTTTATTTATCAACTAGTATGGATGTTTAAGATTTCCTCTAGGCTTAGTTTTCATTTGCTTGTGAAATACCACAGTTTTATTTGTTATCCACTGTGGATACAAACAAAGAATAAACAAAGACAAATATAATCGGTACCCTAGATTATAAATTCATATTATCTATTCCTCAAGACAGCCAGGTATTTCTCTAATTTAAAGGATGTTAGGAATGCTAAAACTAATCTTCTTTTCTATGCATATCTGACATGTCTCCTTTTACCCCCTGATTAAAAACATGCTGGTTCTGATCCCAGTACTGGAAAGCAACATTAAGTAGAAAATGAAGAAAGATCAGCAGTGGTACAATTTCAAACATGAAAAATGTCTTATTGAAAATTGTTGCACTATAAAAATCTGCCCAGTCTTGATTCCACTAATCATTTTCAGTAAATGCAGTGCATAAATCCAAGTCAGGTTAGGGTGTTGCCTAACCTTTGTCAAACAAAAGGGTGGTGATTCTGTCTTTAAACAAGAAACAAAAAATATTCTAGCATCTCTGTGGAATGAGTTGGAGAGTGTGGAGAAGAACAGAATTTGAATGAAAAGTAACTGCCAGATGGCCTTGATGGGACAGTGTTCTAGTTGGAGACAAGTGTTGCATTAGCACAGAGTGAGAAAGCACAGCCATACTGTATGAAGCATAAACAGGAACAGTTGCACTTCATTCTTGAGCTGCATGGATCCGCCAGAGATTAAAGTAAATGGATCCCAATCACTGTCACGTACTTGGCTGCAAGGTTGTATGTAAATGTGTGCTACAGTAGTGGAGTGTTATTGTATAATTATATTAATGATTTCATATTGCTGTAAGAGATTTTTTGTTTGATCAGTAGGTGTGCCTGTATTTGTATTAAGCTTGTTTTAAGGGTTGGGATCAAATCTTTTAAACTGGACAAAGATTTCCTTTAGCGTTCCAGCCATTATTGTAAGGAGCAGAAAATTCTGTCCAAATAACTTTGGTGTGTAGTTCTTAAATTGCAGGCTTCCTGTTCCCTTATAAACTGGAAATGGTGATGGCTGCTGATTGTCTCAGCTTGGGGTTTTCCAGTAAGTGGGTGGAACAGCAGCTTTTGTACAAAACCCTGGTTGGATCTTAATTTTGAACAGATGTGTTGAAATTTTTTTAAGTGTTGCCCTCTACAGCCAACATTTTGCTACCACATTGAACGCAAACTTGCTAAAATAGTATCCAATATGGAAATGTAAAATCATAGGCTAGGCCTTGGGTATATTATCTGGCCACATCTTTTACTACTATTGAACAGGGCTGTGCCTTGTATTTTAAACCAGATCATTTTCCAGGGCCAACGACGATTTTTATTGTGGCTTCTCCAACCCTACCCCGCTTCCTCCTCCAAAAAAAGACTTTTTGGGAAATGATGCTCGGGTAAAATGCAATATGTGAGCTGTAAAAAGCCCAAAATATTTTCCTTCGACTTAGTGAGAATAATGTTGAGAAGTGTAGATTATGCATTTGTGGGAAATTCTTCATCAGAAGAGCAGAAGACCGTCTCGTGCAGATTCAGTTTTTATTGAGTTCAATAATTGCAGTATAGCGTCTTGGGGCTGCCCCACAGGACAGACACTGCAAGGGGTTCCCAACTCATATATAATAAGGGCTCAGAAAGAAGAATATTTTCATATTTTGTGCCTGTCCTGTTCTTTGGTATGTAATTGTATATTATGGAATCTTTGTTACTTTAAACCTGCCTTTATTTCTGTTTAGTAGATGTACCTTAGTGCTCTGTTTATTTTGCTATATTTTAGGTGTTAATCAGAATCTAAGTGACTTTTAAAGCTGTCTAATTATTATACCTCTATATGTAGCTTAGTTGATGATGAGTTTTACAAAACAGTAGCTTGAGTTTCAGCTCTTCAGCTTTGAGGTGCAAGAGAACTGGAACAGAAAAACAGCAATGGCAAGATAAGCTTTCAACATCCTTATTGTGTTTCAGCCCAGTTCAGTAAATGTGTAAATTAAAATCCCCCTAAACTTTACCTTAAAACTGAAAGATTCCAGGATTATTGATCTTTAGAACACAAGCTTTCTAGTGAAATTGAGGTGTAAGATGCAGGAAAATGATTTCTGAGAGTTTAAAAGATTGTCACTACTTTTTACATTGCTGTTGGCTGATGTGCTCTGTTCTAGAAACCCAGATCTACTGTTCCTATCTGATTTTGTTTGTGCCAGACTGATCAATCACCATGCTGTTTACTGGTATTCCCACAAATTATGCAGTACGTTATACATTTGTATACCCTTCGAGTTGGAAGATAATTATCAACATACCCCCAGCACTAAAGACCATCTTGACTCTTGTGATTCACGAATCACCATTCCAAAATAGTGGTAGAACTTTTGTGACAAGTTGGAATCGTTGGGACACTTCTTTACATTCATCACAGGCCTGTGTACCCCTTATTCCTACAAGGGGGGAGTCTCTAGGCCCAGTAGCTGTACTAACTCAAATTATTTTTCTTTTCTTGGAGTAATTTTGAAAAATACTTCTGAATATTTTGTTGAATCGCAGGGTCCCATTTTACAGTCATTGGTTACATCAAGGCAGGAACCCTCAAATGATTTTAAATTATGACTCGTATACTTAGGTTATACTAGAAATATAAAGATGCTCATTAAATTCTATTTTTTACTTTATAGTAAGGCAGTGCAAGTGACCTGTGTTAAGGCTATGTAGATTCATATAGCATTATGGATGGACTTCAGTAACATTTTTGTTTTGTTCAATTAAAAAAGGTTATCCTGAAATTGTATAGATTTTCAAAACAAAATGAACTGCCATTATGAAATTTTCCTAAAGTATGTAGATTCTTCATTGGAAATGAATTTAAAAGACTGCCATTTAAATTAGGAAATTCGGCTGTTTCAAGCTGGGTGAGCATGAGAGTTAATGGCCTTGCTTGTATTACTCATGTTCAACCAGGATAGCAATTCTAGGTCCTTAAAACTGCAACCTTCAGCATGATGCTGCATTGTAGTCTCAAAAAGCAACGGTCTCTGGCCAGTCTGTATCTAGCTACCAGCTAGCTAGATACAGAATGAGCACCTTGTTTTAAAAGGGCAGTTTACACCTTTCCAGACAGATACTGACGCCTTTTGATAGCTGACATAATACAGATGCATTTTTGTTCCACTTGAGGCCTGTGCTCTTGATGTTTATTATTACTGAGGAGCAAGTGGTATTCACTGCAGGCTTTGAATTGCAGGATTTGTGTGGACAGTAAGTTGAAAAAACTCTTGCACTGTTCATCTTAATTAGTTAAATAACACGTCTGGGTAGAACTACTGAGAACTGCCTCTTTTGTAGGCTTAGTTTTCTGTACTGTGTTGGGGTGTTCGGTTACAGAAGCACATTGCACACCACATCAAGCTGAAAGAATTAAGGTCTTAAAGCCGTTATGCTCTGTAATAATGAGCAAGTAATGAAATAAGTTTGGCACTCCCCAAGCACAAAACTGCATGTTTACTGTGAATGGAGGTCATTCCCTTTTCCTATTTAGCTTACGTGCGTTTTTGTTTTGTCCTGTTATTTCTCTACAATTCAGCATTTTCATCTGCATTTGGCACATGTTTCAGGCCCGTGCTGTCAGTGGAGTGAAACTGTGTAGCCCCCCAGTGTGTAGCCAGCTCTGTGGCCTGTAAATAATTTAGATTGCAGCTTGGTTGTATGGATTACATTTCTAGCTGGGGAAGAGGGCTGGGGTTGACATTCTTTGGTGTTGGAGGGTACTACCAAGATGTCTAAGGGGCATAAAACTGAAGTTTTCAAATTAAAATTGGAACATTTGTGGGGTTTTGGGAAAGATGATTTAAGTTTGTCAGTGTTTAAAATGAGGTCTGTTACACTTGGTTTAAGAAATGTATGCCTTTTGGAAATATTTCTAGAACTGCATCAATTTTTTTTCTTGACTTAAATGTTGTGATGTGGATTAAAATAGTGTATGAATTACTGTAATGTTATCTCAGTGTGATTTAAATCTATGGTGTTTTACTGACACCACACTTGAGAGATTTTTTTCTTGTATTAACCTAACATTCAACATTACAGGGTGTATACAAAGGAGTTACACATTCCTTTCCAAATCAATCCTTTTACTTATGACAATAGTGGGTGTACTCTCTCCTATTGTTGACTGAACAGTAAAAAAATAATAATTTAGACATGGTATAAAGACACTTCTTCTCTTTGAGAAGAGTGACCATTTTATATCCATTTCCCAGGGGTCTTAAGAAGTTGTTCATGCTTACTGTACACAAGCGTTGCATATTTAGGCCATGGCCGTGTCCCCAGAAGCACCCGTTGAGGGGAAAACCCTGCGACACACCTGGATATTTCAGGGAAATAATTTTTGTGCACACCAGTCCTTTAAATAGAGGAGAAGGGTATGTTAGCTAAATGGGTAAATCTTGATCTTGAAAGTAAAGTTCCATGCCTCGTGTTTGAGACACAAAATGATCTGTTTTGGAGTAAAACATTTGTTTGCCAACAGCTGTTAAATAGTGGAAAGAGAGGGTAGAGGCAATTTGGAAGGAAAGATGTACAGTCTGTTCCTGAACTCTGGTGCTGACTCCAACCCTCGTCCCTCCCAATTCTAACTTTGAAAATAGTCTTTCTCAGCTGCTGGCTTTGATCCGACAAGTTTATGACTCTTGTTTGCTACTTTCGGTATTCTGATATTGTCAGTATTTTATTCACCATATCTTAGGTACACAGGTGAAAATTATGACACAGTAGCAGACAATCCAATGGCATTGTGCATGTTTTTGGAACTCTAGTTCTATACAGCATATATCAGCATACTGGTTTTTCACTAATGCATAGATTACATTTTACTTGAACATACTGTTCTACATTCTAATCAAACAAAGTCTCGCCCACTTTGTACTTCACAACATTAGCATCGCCCTGTGTTTATTAGTCTTTTTTGTATTTGAATAGAAGTATGGACTCTTATTTTTATTTGTAACATACAAGCAATCTCCTGGTACTCCTTTCAGGCTGGGCCGTCACTGGTTAGATCCGGCTGTAAAACAAGCTCGTGTTTTTCAGTCCTAAAACTGGCAACATGGCTCTTTTGCCGTGCAGTTTGGTCATTTACAGGAACTGATTTTTTAAACTCGCTGTACCTTAACTGAGAAATCAACGTGCACATCCTGTGGTGGAATAACCCTTCACCAGAGAAGCAGTGGTGTGAATGCTGCCGCATTGGACATGCACATTCATGCTAAAGTTTGATATATAGAAATTGACCATACACCACAGTGCTATTGGTTTGTGTAAATGATTAATCTGACATCGGCCTTAGTGAAGCATTTTTTTGCAAGTGCTTCATGATTTGAACTTGCATGTGTACACTCAAACACCAATTCTGGCAGGTCCACAAGGTAGTTGCATTATTGCACTGTCCTACAGACCTGACTGAACACTATCAAGCTATCTTGGAATAGCAGGTGTAGAAATACTGAGGTGCGTGAACTATAGAACAGCAATGGTGACATCGTTGTCTTTGATCAGTTGATTCCCATTGGTTGTAGTTCTTTCACAATGTGGTGACATGGCTATTTTCAGCTTCTTCATCCTTGAGAGTAAGGCTACTGAGTCTGTGCTGTTTCTTCTGGATGGCTGTGTCAAGGAGAGGAGCATTCCTATGTGGCTGACTTACACACTTCTTGATAAGATTTATAGTTTTTGTAGTCTGAGCACATGGACAAATCTTATATATCTTGTATATGGACAGTTTCTAAATCAAAAGTCTGTGAAATCCTCAAATCAGTACCAGTACCAGATTTCATTAAGGATAATTCTCTCGCAGTTTGATTTTTGTAGCATTTTATGCATTTTTAATGCCTAAAAACTTTTTTCCCCAAATTTCATATGCGCATACAATGCTGTCTGATTTTTCTGTTTTATTTCTTAATCGTCACACCTTGTTGTTGGTGAGATTTAAAATAGAAGAACACTGTTGTTGTGTTAGTGTATACTGGCTTCAGCAGGCTGTCATAAACACATGCTCACTTAAAAAGAAACGGAACTAGAGCTGAGTGGTACAGGACAAAGTATATGAAACCCCATCAAGATTTTGCTGTTTTATATTTCTAAAATGTGTATGTTCAGACTCTGGATAACAGCCTTGAGTGGACAGTATAGTATATATTTTGAAGGGTGGTTAGTGATACACATGGTATTTGGTTTTTAAAATAATTAACCTTTTTTCAGCAGGGAGTATAATTAACTTTGTTTCAGGAGATGAAAAGACATTTTTATAAAAAGGTGCTTGAATATAAAACCAAAGAGGTCTCATCAGTCAGTCTTGAACTTAACAGCTACAGAGTGACTGAAATATTGTATTGTGTTCTGTTCAGCCACATCACCACATGTAACACAGTGGGGAGTTTTCTGTAACTTTCCAGAATGAAGCAATAAAGTTAGAGATTAGATTCAGAATCAGTGAAGAGATTAAGTTACATAGAATCAGGGAAGCTCATTCTAAGCAGAAATGCTTGTCAATTACTATCACGCAAAGCTCTGGTCTGAGACCCAAACTACAAGGAACTGCAAAGGTTTATAGGAACTTTGGAAAAGAATAAGGAAAGATGTTTGGGAACACTGCTGAGTTGTTGACATTTTTCAACAGAATGCTTCCGAGTCCTTTGAAAAAGGACAGTATAGACAGTAGTGGACAGGATCTTTAGAAACAGGAGTGGAATGCAATCCTTCCTTAAGACTTTGTCCTTTTTTCTCTTGTTAGTGTTGGAATAAATGAAATGGTTAGACAACCTAAGGATTGCTTTATTCTTTTCACCAGTCAGAATATCCTGTGTTTTAAACTTAGAATAAATTAACATATTTTGGGAAATCTAAAATGACTTAAATTTTATTCCCCTTAAATCAGTCTGTGTTCCACTGCTGTGCTCAGCAATTTGAATCTATTTGTGGGTTTAAACTGTCATTGCTGTGTTGCTGGGCATGCTCCGAGTATTGAGTGCCCTTGCAGAATTGTATGGCCAGTATATTTTAATCACAGTATTTTTAGCAAGGCATAATGCATAATGATTTCCAGCTTAGCCAAGGCATGGTGTAGCCCGTTTTCATCACTGTAGTGATAAACAACACGCAAGCAGGCTGGAGCAACGCTAAAAGATGGGTGGAGATTTCCTCAGGGGTCAAGAGATATCCACACATTCTTCATTACAGAACAGTTGCAAATGCTTTTTTTGCCCTTGGTTATAACCAGTCATCCGCATTTCCCAGATAACATAGCTGTTCCTGCTCTGCTTAATTCCACTTAGTAAGGCGAGACAGTTTTAAGACCTTGTTGATAGTTTTGTCTGCTAGCTCTCCTGCTCTTTTATTTTGAACAATATAATTTACTAGACGTTTTGATGTGTTCAACACTCCATCTCATGGAGTATAATTTTTTTTTAATTTTTATATACATAAAACATGTTATGTAAGGAGCTGACTTCTCCAGCATTTAGAGCTGTTGGTGTCAGGTCTTCATTGGTTAGTTTTGCATATGTGGTGGTCTTTTTGCCACAAAATGAAGATGGAAATGTATTTTTGCAATTATCTATTGCTTAAGTCTGTGTTGTCTGGTTGTATTTATGGTATGTGAAAATGTAACTTTAAATTCTTTAATTAGCAAACTTTTTCACAGAGAAACAAAAAGTACATTTGCAGAAATGAGACTGTCTGAATTGTGAACAAGCCAATACATACTAGAGAACCCAATGATTATTGAAGTTGTGTTTTATTACTTTAAAAATATAATTTTCTATGCAGTTATGAACTGTTTATAAACATGATAGATGTTGGATGTGGTGCTTTGAAATGGTTAAGAAAATATTGTTTTGATCGACCCAGAAAACAGAGGAGTGCTTGTTATTCCAGATGAATCTTTAAAGGCCTTTTTTAATGCTAAAGTTTTTCCATTGCCTGGAGTGTTCTTGTGAATCATTTGAAATGGTTCAGTTTTCAGAGCCAAAGGATTTTCCCTCTCAAGTTTTCCATATGATATATAAGAGATTTAGCTAGCTTTTACCTGCTTGAAATGCAAGAGGGTGAGCAGAATGTTTGACATTTGCTTTTTACAGTAATTGGTTCTTTCACGAATGTGTATTTTAAAAACTGTTCATGCCCATACAACAACCAAAGACTTGTTCTTGCATACCATGTACTGAAATTGTTTTCGGTGACGTTAATGGGAATGAGCTTCCTTTCTTATTGATCTCAGCCTTGCACACAGACCCCTTATATTGTTTAAAGTAGTTTTTCTTTTTTTTAAAAATTGCATGTCTCCATTCCTATCAGATTTTTTCACACTTCAAAAAGATATTTCCTTTAATTGTGAAATAAAAAGGTGAGTTGCCCAGTTTACTGTGCCTGAAACATAATACGAAAGCCAGTATGTCTGCCTTATTTATATTTTAAGTTTGGAGGCCAGTCTTGATGTGTTAAAGGGAACAATGGATGTGCAAAAGAAGAGTAAAGCATGTTGACTTTTTAAATTGTTACAGCAAAAAGTTGACTGATAGGGTTGATCTTTGAATTAAGTATAGTAGCTGGTTTTCTTCTAGAATAAAGTCTGTATAGGTTAATCGTTAACTCTTTCTGACAATTTAGGATCGCATGCTGAATCTTTCCACATGATAAGAGGCCCAGTAATTCAAGCATAAAAGTCAAGCATCCCTCTGAGAGAGCCAGGATCGCTTATGATAAGAGTCATGTTTTTGCCACTCTTAGGCAATGTAATTGGCTGGATTTTTCTGTAATGAATGGCCTGAGGCGATGATGTTATTATGGGTGCTTGTAAGTGCCTGTTAGTCCTGACTTTGATGTATTGACTGTGCCACAAAGAAGGTTAATAACATTAGGGAGCATTCCTTTTTTGGAGTCAAGAGATCTGCATGCAGTGGTATGTAAAGTAACTGCTCTGTTGTTCGTACAGTGGGGGTTCAGATCCTCTAAACTGCATCTGTCATAAATCTATTTATCTCAGTATCTAGGATGCTAAATGCATTTAGTTTTATGCTCAACCACTGCACATGCAGCATTAAATTGCTGTTTAAACTCTGTGTACATTTCATGTAGATCTCTTTAACATTTCCTGATCTCTGAGATTTTGTTTATTCTACAGCTTTTTAAAGCATGAACAGTTTAGTAATTTACATCACTCATAGTTTATGTTGTGAAAGTGCTTTATAGAATATCTTATCACATTAAATATCCACAGTCCGCTTGGTTTATCCATCTTTATAGCTTGCAGAGTGAAGTTTTAGAGTGTGCTTTAATGTTTCCAGGCTAATTTATTGTAAGTTCAGTATATCAAGCCACAGAATAAAGGGACTGTCTGAAGCAACCATTTTCCTATGCCCTTTTCAATGTAATTGTTTACTAGCATATTAAAAAAACACACAACTCTGGAACTTGTATATAAACTAAATTGCAGTCAGGGACATGGTGCGGTTCTGCTAGTGCTGTTGCTTTGGAGCTGGTGGAGTTTGCATGCTCTTCCCACAGTCCGGAGACATGCTTTCTGGGTTAGTGTCCCTGGATTGTCCCCTGCATGTGAGACAGTCACAGACCTTTTCTGGCTTCCATATCTAGCAGCAGACCTAAATCACATTGGTGTCCAGAAGACATGAGGTGTGCATGACCTTAATTGCAATAAAGTTTGCCAATGACAAAATTAGGAAGGGTAGTACCTGATTTCCAGCTTCGCAGTCACCTGACAATGGAACACTAGTACTAATAGCAAATATTAACTTGCCAGTTTCACCAGAATTTTCTGTTGACCATACCTCAGTCTGTTTGCACTTTGGTTTCACAGATAATTAGCTAAACATGGCAATTTTGTACAAAAAAAGTGAATGGGAGGGTCTGACGGATTTTTAACTTTCCTCTCACTGCCTATAAGTTTTGGTGATTAGAAAACTATTCCTCGCAGCAGAAAGGAGTTACATCACTCCAACTGAACCCTTGATAGGTTTAGGAGATTTCTTGCCAATTAAAAGGACTGGACATACTTGCCATGCAAATTTGGTAAAATGTGTTATCACCTGGGACAGCACTCCTTTCTTACTGAGGGTTTTGTTACATGTATGTAAGCATGTTATGGTTTGTGTAAAAATCCCATTAATTAATAAACAGACTTACACGGGATCCTGTTGAAGCTCAGTCACATCTGGCATTGCCTATGAAGTCTGAACGACCAATATCTTAAACATTTGAAACAACTCTATGATGTTCCTTAAGGTAATGGTCAAATGCATTACTGTTTAATGGTAAATTTGTACATAGGGAGTTTTCTTTGTTACACTGGCTAGCTGTACTCCCCGTCTTTATTACATGAAATATATTAATATTGGCCACATTGTAAAGTCACCTTATTGAACAGTTTTGTGAACGTATACAGGTGGAGATCTATGATGGGTATTCTGCAGTTCAATGATTAAAAAGCGCTTTAAAAGCACTAGCTAAATCATAATGTAGTCAACAGTCTTTCAGCATTCTGCCTATTTCCACATTTTCAGCTGCTAGTATTTTACACAGAAACAGAATGTTTCTTTAGTCATGGATTCAAATGCTTCGTCCTGCAATTGATTTAATAACACTCAACCCCTTCTATGGTGTATTTGATATCAAAGTTCAACAGTAAAAGCATAAATATTGAAGTTATGGTAAAAGACCAACTTCAGAACATTGGGTAACTTTAAATATCTCTTAAATTAAGCTCTCTCTTCTGTGTTGCCACTGTCACTTTGTTCTGCTGCTTTCTCCTATGACTAAAGAAAGTATAATTACAAATAATAAAGCTGGGGTTGGGGTATGTTAACTGTGGACTCAGCCAGAATGTCAGTTCCAATCTATGACTTCGCTGCATTATGGCAAAACTCAGCCAATCGTGTACTGCATGTGCAAAGTCATGGTTTGGAACTGGCAGTCTCAAGCCGTGCTGTATATGTTGTAATGTAGTCAGAAATGTATGCTGATGACCCACTATGAAACCTTTATAAACCCAAGTGCTCAATATACATATATATACTATATATACTTTTTTTTGGTAACATGTTTTGTGACTGCAGTTCAAAACGTACAGACCCAACATAGGAATATATTTCATGATAAGCAGTCAGATAATCATTATTCACTCAATGTGAATAAAAATTATATATATATTTGGTGTACATATGGATCTGTATGCCAAATATAACTCTTCATTCTGTTCTGGAGCTAGGTGAATAGTTGGGAGCTATGAACCAGTGGTTACCAAACCTTTGTCCTGCAATACTGTGTCTGCTAATTTATCAATAGTTCTAATTGGTACCTTAAAGTGATCAGCTTTTTTTGGTTCAACTGTTTCCACGGTGTGTCCTGCATTAGAAAAATTCCCTACTGCAAGTGTCTCTTAGTCTCTCCTGACCTAGCCAACTGTTATTCCTAAGTAGCAGCTATTAATAGGTGATTTTCTTATGATGAACAGGCACAAGTGGTGATGACAATGTATCAGGCACTCCCCCAATTGCTTTTTTCCCCTCATCTGTAGGGCTCCGATTGATAACATGTCAGCATGAAGCAAGCTGGGAAACTCAGAAATCTGTTTGAGGATCGGTGCAATTTACAAATACCGTTCATTGTTTTAACAGCTGAAAGCAAATATAGCATTAGTAAAAAAAAATCAATCAGTGACACCCCAGGAGCAGAGATGGAAAGCAGTCCTATAGGAAGCGAACATTTGTCATTAATTTGGGTCCCTATTTTACTATGAGTCTGTTACTTAACAGTAACAGTCTGTTACTTAACTGTAACTAACACATTGTGAATGCTCAAGTGGAAGTAAGTTGCAAGCCTGGGAGAAATCCTACATCAAATCTTCTGAAGGGAGTGATTTGGTTCCAAAGAATTTGCTGTTCAGTAACTTTTTAGTAAGGTTTATGTAGTGTGTTGTCTGTGTGGAGTTTGCATGTTCTCCCCAGTTTTGTGGATTCTCTCTGGTTGCCTCTGTTTCCTCCCACAGTCCAAAGACATACTGGTACATTAAATACCCTATTGAAAAATTGTCCCTTGTGTGAGTGTGCGCTTCTGTTATGTATGTACAAATAACATTTCCAAAAGTTGATTTTGGTTGATTTAAAGTTGCACATGCAATTAACATTTAATTTGTTTATCTTCTGTCCAATAAGATTTGCTCTGAGTCCATTTAGATTTAATGATGTTTGAATGTTGTTTTTATTTAAATAGATGAAGTGGTTCAGGGATGTGAAAATAACACACAGATCACAAGAGTAATGTTAGTGTATCTAGTCCTTTAAATACACTGGTCTCTTGTCACATCTTCTATAGTTTGCTTTATAAACTGTCAAATGATGATGGGCTCAATAGACTGTGAAGAATGCCATATGTGTTCTAGTAAACGTTTAAGGTTCCATAATTATGAGCACTTGAAACCAATTGACTGACTGCTGACTAGCTGGAGGTCAGTAATCTAGCTTCCTAGAAGAGCCACTTTTTTGTCTGTTATGTCATGTCTCTGTGGATGAATGTTGATACTATGTTTGTTTTACCTCACCTGCTTTTAGAATAAATGAGCTTAAAGGCAACAAACCAGGTAAGTTTGGGTACCTTGTGAGAATTTGACTGAAATAATATTCATTTACAGCCTTACAACTTGGTGTGAACCTTGCACTGTATGTTAATGAAGTTGCAAAATTTACCTCCAGTAAAAACAACAGTGGTGTTATTTTAGGTAAATTTATTTTTTACTTGTATTGCAATCATACAGTGCAGTACTACACAGTCCCATTTAGAAGTCTGCTTTCCTTTTGGAAGTAAGCAAAACGTCCTCTGCAAGGCTAATGTTTTTAATATAGGGAGTAATCACTCGCAAGGTTGCAGAGTGCTACACTGCATCAGTAAATTGTAGCTGCACGGCACAGGCCTGTTCTGGAAAAAGAGGCCTACTGTGGAGGGCTTTATTCTGTGCTATGAATGGCATGCTGTCTTCTCAGGGTGTGGAGCCTGTTGGAGAAAAATACACAGGCCACATGTCAGTGTAGGTCCCAGCCTGCATTTGGGAGCTTTATTTGTAAAACTTTAATAACCTGCACAAGTATAAAGTTTAGAATTGAGCATCTTGAATGTTTTCAGTCCTTCCATACTTATATCCATGTAACTCAAGCCTTTGGTGTTCTGCTGGGAGTCATAAGCTGTGAAAAGAGAACTGCTGGCTAGTTTTGTTGTCATCTCCAAATCCCTTTCAGTGACAAGGGCAAAAAAGTTAAGACCTTTAAATAGTCTGGTGCTGTGGGTGCTTGACTTCTGGTTTGTGCAAGAAATATTTTTTTGCGTGTGAAATTCAACTGAAGCTGACAGCCTAGGAAAACAGCTTACCATCAGTGTTCGGTTTATTCCTTGCTGAAAAGAGAAGAAAGAAAACGCAATGTTTCGGCCGTGGAGCCTTCTTCAGGTGTGAGCTCAATTTCCAACTTTCCATTTAAAAGATACTCCTGCTTCAATTATTGATATTTTGAGGCGAAGCTCATCAGCACGTTTTTTTATGTTACCTAGTGTGCATTGCATAAACAAAGCACTCATCATATTTATTCTCTATGAAGCGTTACTCTGAAGTAGAGATGTGCCGAGTGGTCATTTAAATAATCGCACATGAACTAGATAATTGATTTTGGTTCATTGCTTCAGTTAGTAACGTTAAAAACAACAATAGCAACCCGAGTACACTCTAGCTGGTCTATAAAATTAAGTCTCTAGAGCTGATCTGATAGTTTTATTTTTTAATTTTCTCTGTCTGAATAGCAAGTGATAGCTCACTCATTCAACATGAGAGTTTACTGTATCTTCTGTGGTTGATTCAGAAAATGCTTTCTTACATAGCTCTTGAAATGGATAGCTGTGCAGTATGCAAAAATAATTTACCTTAGGCCATTTATGTGCCATAGTTTTGAAAGTCAATTATAACACTTCTGTTTGTATCTTTGGCCCACTTAGCTTTATTTTGACATTTTATTCTAATGATTTTGTGAAGTTGTGTACTTTTTTGACAGACCCTACAGGCTCTTGTTCTTTCTACATGTAGTTTTTAACTATAATTTTTAAAAGTTTTTGAAAGTTCACAATTGTCTGTGTAACATTTATTAACTGCTGAAACGCACATTAGAACTCTGTCTTGTCATCGGGTGACAAGTTCTGGGCATATAAATAACTATGGAGCAAACTTTTACACTTTCGTTGTGTTGTAAAAATGCTTCAAAACTGCTTTCAACATTAATGGTGAAGGTAAGTACCACATATGACCCTAAAATTAAAATGTTTATTTTTTCAACTGCGCATTGGTAAATTTCTTATCTGGAAATACAAGCAGGGTGCATTTATTTTTTGAGTGTTGTCATCATCATGGAGCAGAAATAGCAGGCACGTGCATGTGGTTCAGACGTTTGAAGAGGGACTCTTCTTGAAACTTGAAAATGAAAATGTCTCAACCTGAGTAACTGCGTTAATGTTGGTATATTTACTCTTCATGTTACAACCATTATGGCCACTAACAGCAGTACGACTGGGCTTAGTTAAGGGCATTTTTTCATCTCTTTTCCTAAGTAGCATACACAAGGTGGTTTAACTATAGAAGCATGTCTATAGGTTTTCAGATGTACGTTTGTGGAACAGATGTTTTATGTCCTTTTATGTATTCAACAAATGTTTCTCTGACGATTTTAGTTCTGGTTCTGGGAATTTGGTGTCATTTTGTTCAGAATCTCAAAATGGTTTACTAGACATTTGCTCAATTCAACTCTAATCATGCAATATAAAGAATAATAGAGCTAGTATATATACATCTGTGCTAACCTTGGTTATATTACATATATATATATTAATGTTTTGGTTAAGTTAAGCTAAATGGTTTATTTTTGTTTCGTTCTCTAGCGTAAAGAATGTTTTAAAAAGGTTGCATTTTCTGTCATTTTAACATGACATCCCTGGCTTATCAGTGACCATTAATGTCAGCACTTGCTATCCTGTTTTTTACACTCCTGTTTTTACTGAGTCACTCTTTGTGTAATACAAAACTTAAGGAAGAATTATTCTCTATATAGAATCCACATATTCTCTAAGCAGAAATAACAGCTTCAGTTAACACCTTTTGCATTGAGTTTTCACACCCTTCTTTCTTCAGTACTACAAAATCTGCTTGAAGAGATAAGATGAGCAGGTTCTGGGCGTAGTTCATTCACAAATAGTGACTTCCTTAGTGACTACAAATAGAAAGGAGGCAAAACATGCATTATGGATTTATTTTAAGTGGCCTAAGCAGTAATATTAGGTTCAATTAATCCTGGAAGAAACCGTTAGTAGCAAGAAATCAGAACTGATATGTATAAGTACGTTGTTAAGACTTATTTCAGGCTTGGGTTGGACACAGTAGCTGGGGTGCTCTTGTTTTGACTTGTGACTCATCCCAGCTTGAAAATTCTCTGTGAGAAAATTGGAACTGGTCTCTACTGCATGTTGGGAACATGTTGTCAGTCCATTTGTGGAGTGGCCAGCTGATGTTGGTTTGAAATACGACCCCTTTCAGTTTATTTGACCAGTTCCCTTTCCCCTGAGGTGCTTGTTTCCTGTCAGTTAACTCCTGTTGATTTTTGTTTTCCTGGTGGTTGTTGTTGGCGTGTTAGCTCATAATAACAGATACAAACAAGAGGAGTCCCTATCAGCCTGTTTGGTTGTTAATTGATCAAGGATCTGATCCAGCTGTCTCTTGAAAGAAGTTAGGGTATCATTTTCAAGAAAGGGGGCTGGATAACTTGTTCCAGACTCCCACAGCCCTTTGAGCATAGAAGTGCCTCCTGTTCTCAGTTTTAAATGCGCTGCCAAATATTTTCCACTTGTGTCCTCTGGTTCATATTTCCCTGTTTGTTCTGAAAAAGTCTTCTGGGCTGACATGGTCAAAGCCTTTGAAGATTTTGAAAAGTTGGATCAGCTCCCCTCGTAACCTTCTCTGTTGAAAATTTATAAAAAAGGTTCTGTTCTTTCAGCCTGTCAGTGTAGGATATTCCCTCAAGCCACAGAATGGATCTGGTCACTATTCTTTAAATGGCTGCCAAAACACCAAGATCTGTTCAGTCAGTATTAGTTGTCCTGGAGGATTTCCTAGGTTTTGTTTTGAGATGTGTAGCCTGTGCTGCTGCTGCAGCCTTCCTCTCCCCTGAGGAGGATGATAAGTGGGCCAGCAGGCCATGAACACAGGAGCCATAGAAGCCAGCAGTTTCTTTAGTAACAATTTTTTTTTTCAATTTCAGTAACTTTAATGACAGTTGGGAAGAAAGCAAATTTCTTTCTTATGTTTAAGCATTGAAATGCTCTAAGCGTTGGAGATTTCTAAAGACGCTTTTAAAAATGTGCCTCTCCCTGTAACTTATAAGCAGATGATAGTTGGTGGCTCTTTGTTGAGAAGTGAAATAATTGGATCTTGCCTAGTGTGCTGGTGTGCGAATAAAAATAAAAACCCACTCTCTCCAGTATGTTTATAAAATGTCCCTCTTTAGAAGTTTCAGAAAGAAAGGAGAAGGGTAAAAATGAAATTCTACATTTGTTGCCGTTTTGAATACCTTTTCAACTGAAGACCAAGTTGTGTAGACAAGCTGAGCATGGTGTGTGTCGTGTGAATATTGCATCATAGAAAATGATTTTGTATTGTTCAACACAGGGTGTGTTCCCATACTGTTTATGCTTGCCTTGAAATCTGAATGTTTATGGGCACTTTATCTGGCCTTCACTTAGTAGACAGACAGATGCCTTTTAATCATTAATATAAAACAAGTGGAAGGCCTCTCTGTCTCTTCTGTCTTTTGCTTGTAAGTGAGTAGTATGGTTGAAGGTGTTTGTCATCAAGTGTAGCACAGCATGTTCCACTTATTCCTGGAATGTCTGTTTTTTTGTCTGAGAGATCAAACTTTTCTGTTTGGAGCAGTATTAAATTACTTTTTTTAAGTACCAGGCATTAAGAATTCTTAACTAAGAAAATAAGAATGGAATAAAGCTAGAGGATTTGTCTGTGTTCTCTGTAGACAGGCATCTTTGATAGGATGTTTTGGGATTATAATAACCTATTACAGTAATTGAATTGTGCCGTTCTTTATATCATTGTTAAATGTAATATGACTAAAACCTTACAGATTCATGACGTGCTGAATGTCACATGCACCATGATGCGAGGAGGATCATCTGAATCTGATATTACATTTAATCTTTTTTTGATTGCTCAGTTGTTGCTAAAATTATGATTAACCCTAGGACATTTTGGCTAGTAGCTTAAAATGTTTTCTCATTTAAAAGCATAATGTTTTTATGTATTTTTACGTTTTATAGGTCTTTCAATGTTCGGGCATTTCAATTTTATGGCCCTCTAGTGATGAAAGAGTTGATTGTATATGCAGACTCCTGTTGACATCCATGAAAGGCCAATTTGTTTATGCAGAATTATTACAGAATGGTGTGTTAGAAAGAGAATGTCTCCTTGGTGTCACAACAGAAAAACCTGAAAAGCCAGTTTAGAACTCGAGTCACTAGCTTTGTAATAATGGCTTAGATATTGTGTTCTGTGTGAAAGATTTATGCTTGCGTTACGCAAAACCACTTACGTAGTTAAGAGAACAGCAGGACATTTTTTTTCAAGACAGCAGTTAAAAAAGCTGTGGTTTTACTTTTTGGAATTTGAGTAAATCGTTTTATATAGTTGTGTGCCAGTTCTATTTTATTTATCCTCTTGATTTGCCAATGACTTTTGTTTTTCACTGTCATCTCACGGCTGCCAACTATGTAACCGCACACGGGGGAAGGAGGGAGAACGGACAGACTCCGGCCATCTGGCCTCCTTTGATCCCCTCATCCTTTAACAGGTCTCAGGCTCAGCCTGGTGCTGGAGCCTCCATACTGATTGGAGGAGAGGCATCTGCCTCACTGAAAGCACGTCAATGCCTTGAGATGCCCGGGAAAAGGCAGGGATCACTGTGTTGCCTGGAGCAAGGACAGCCCTGGCCAGCTAATCCCACACTGGACGTTAGTGGCTCTCAGGCAGTTGTGTGCTACAGCCTGGGGATTCCCTGTCACAGTCGGCTAGCATCGGTGTGAGGGCACGAACCTGTGGCGCCACACAGAAGCAGTTTGCCAAAACAAAATTGATTAATTTTGGTAAAGAACCGATACGACAGCCTGTTAATTCTGCATCTTTGTTATGGATGTAGGGCTTCCTGTTGAAGCCCTGTGTCATTGCTTATGCTGGCATCTTAAATTCCCAGAAACGATTCCTTGCAAAACCAGTACTGAGCTGCAGGGTTCAGAAGGTATTTTTGAAGACTGAATTTTTATAACTCCAAAGTTGTAAGCTATGTAGTTGCAGTGCACGAGTATTCTCATCTGTGCAGGAAATGAACTGCACACATAGAAGGTAGTTGGAGCCCTGTTTTTAAAATGTCTTCAGCTGTTGAGCGTTTATTCTGGGCTCCGTCTGCACCATAGTAATAGATTAGAGAGTTTCCACATTTCTACCTCTTTCATTCCAGATTTCTCATAGCAGACTGGCAGAGACCACAGGGACAGGGAGGGCTTCAGTTTCTGCTTTTCTGCTCTCCATCTGTTTTACTTCAGGCTTCTCGTTTCAAGGGTTTCCTTTTTTCTGTGCTCCCAGGGTTAGCTGTATCTTCAAGAAGAGTACAATCCAAGTTGATTTGATGCAGTCTTTAATGTAATGGCTGTTGGGGAAGCTGTCTGTTCAGTCCTTTTGTAAAGCAGGTCTCATCTTTAGAAACAACTGAAGTAATGTTTGTTACTTGTTTGCAAACAGTCCCAAAGAAACATGTGCGAAGAGCTAAACATAAATGATTGCCTCTCTGTTAGCAACATTAAGTGTTGGCCAAGGCTAAATTTTTTAGTTGATTATGAAAATACAAATGCAAATAAGGCATGGGTGTAATTTTGAAATGTGTGTAATGTGTAGGTTTTAAAAAACTATATAGAGAGAAAAGGTACAAAGGTAAAGATTTTCTTTAAAAACAAATTAGTCAAGTTGGTTGTTTAGAGATTACTGATGAAAAGCTAATCGGCCTCTACATGTTCTGTACTACAGTGCTTCTCAATGGGATCAGTACGGTGTTACATTTATCCTCTGCTAAGCACCGGATGTTTCATAAGTTAACAAAGTAGCCTTTATGTAAACTACGGATCCAGGTGGCACTGAAATTAAGATTTTTTTTTAGAAAATAAAATTTGTAATGAAGGATAGTCTTCTAAGACTTTGTTTTTATGTAGTTCCAAACTCAAAAATATCTTGAAAATGCATGTCCACTCTACTGTGAAGGCTTCTGTACTTCATGATACTGAAGGAAAATTTATAGTTCTGTAAGCAGTCTGTTTTTAAAGAAACAATGACTTAAATGCTAAAATTGGCCATTTGTGGTTTCTTTCTATTTTGTGCCTTAAATAATCAGAGCCGAGGGTGTTGTGGTGCACTGTAGAAAGGTTTCATCTTTTTAAGCAAAGCGTAAATACTAAGCACAACACCCCATCCAGTGAAGGCGGATACACTGTTGAAGTAAATGCAAGGAAATGAAATTAGGGCTTCTGTATATGTACTTGAATTTAAGTTGACTATTTCAGTTGTGTGGATGCCATGTCGTGCTTTTGTCCTAAATTAATGAATGAAATGGTCCTTTTTTTTCCCTTTTGCAGAGCGCCAGAGATTATTTTGGGGTTGCCGTTTTGTGAAGCCATAGACATGTGGTCTCTGGGCTGTGTGATTGCAGAGCTGTTTCTTGGATGGCCACTGTACCCTGGAGCTCTGGAGTATGATCAGGTAACAATCCACTTACTGTTAATCATTACACGTTTACCACCCTGTGACGGATGACAATGTGGTTCCTCTTTTCTCCAAAGTTACAGAAGCTTGTTAAATCGGCAGCTGTTCTCCAGACACATTAATTCTGCCTACTGCTGTTCCCCTAGAGCAACAATTTAGAGTACTTTAGTTCACCTGAGGCAAACCCTGTTGTTTCCCAGCAGAGCTATGATTTGGATTGCTACAGAATAGAGTTCTTTTGACCTGCTTGCTTTAAACATTTTGGAATAAAACCATCAAAAAACTTCTACTGGCTCCTCCTTGCCTTTCTTTATTCCCCATATCTGGTCAAAGATCTGTCTCCACTTTGTTCTGTACAGAGGAATGTACTTTCCCACTGAAACAATGGACAGAAATTGGCAGTCACTGTCAGTTATGTATTTTAACGTAAAAGCAGTGCTTAGCAGTTCTTCGGTAAGCTTAAAATAACACCAGTCCATGGGGTGATTTTGGATCGTCTGCACCTCTTCTGCTGTGTTGTAGAAAAGAGAGCACATTTCCAGGAGCAGTTTATTCTGTTCCTATGGGCCTTGTGGGCGGGCTGGGGGTAGAGAAGACTGACGGTAGCAGTGCTAGATTAATGCCGTTACCCTTCAAAGATATTTAAGAGTTTCCCTGAAGGAGGTGATCTTTGAAAGGTTTATAAAAGGTGTTGACAGTGGAGGGAGACAGCCTTTTCCCTACTGTTTTAGAATAGTGAAGCTCAGAGCGAGGTATTTCATGTTTGTTTTGACTACAACTTCGGTTGTACCTAGCATCGGCTTAGCGCTAATATACTAACGTGTTCCAACATATCAATACCAGATGCAGTATAATATAACAGAAGCTTGTCTGCAGCTACTACCTTGCAACTGTCTTGAATGATTTTTAACTTTGGGTGGTTTTATGGTCCTTCTGAGTTAAAAAACTTAAAACAACTGATCAAAACAGTTTTGGTACACTTTGCACTTAAGTATTTGCACTGGAAGATAACTGGCACTGACTTTTTTGTTTTTGAAGAGATGCCTTTGATTTTACAGCTATAATTAACTGAATTGCTCTTGAAAACCCACAGAACCTTCAGAAAACAATAAAAGTGTCTTTAAAGGGCTTTCGCTGTTAATTTAAAAGTCACGGTTTGCTGGAAAATGTTGTTTGCAGTGCCCTTGCGTATGGTGTGCAGATGCAGTGTGGAATACAGTGCTGATGAGCACATCATGCACTGCCCGAGATTAGCTGAGCTTCAAGCTTATTGTCCCTCTAATAGTGCAAGAGCTGCATGTCTGTCTGGATGGGCAGCGTTTGCTCTAATCTGACAGGCAGCTGCTAGTGTATTAGCATTGCTACCTTTATTAGCTTTGACACTAGGGCTATAAATCTGGCTCCCAATTTAAAAATTCAATTGAAAAGCTGATCCATTGCTTCTTACCAACAACATTATGCAATGACACAAAATGCGAACTGAAAGCACCATCAACAGCACTGCACTTTTCACTTCAATTTGAATGTCCCATGTACAGTGTACACGTTTTTGGTCTTATAGTGTCAGTTTTTATGTGTATATGGCATAATTGTTTATCTGTATTTTGGTTAAGTAAAGTTGCATGTCCAGTCCAATGACAGATGTTTGACCCATATCTATAATGTTGTTCATTGCCTTATTTTTATTCAGTAGAGATTTTGTTATAGGCTAGAGTACGTATTTTATATAGAAATATCCGTCTGATATAATAAAATGCTGTTTAAAGTACTGTTAAAAAGAGAAGGATTACGAAGTGTTCATGGATACAGCTGAGTGGTGTGAAGTGTGGAGGGGCTCGATGGTTTGCTGACCATTAGGCACTTGTGTGCCAGGGCAGGTTCTTATTACATCACACCAGCAGAAGCTATTTTTAAATCAAAGCAGGCTTCACTTGTGCTGCACTTTCATCAGTCGGATTTCATTTACAGACAAATGAAAACCAATTTCATATTGCCAACAGGAGCTGGACAGAAACTGTGAGGGCTGAGGGTGTGTTGCTAAGAAAATTTCAAATGCAGTTCAGTTGACTGCTTAACTGTGCAAGTCTGGCCCTGTTGTTCAGTTCTGGACTTGATATGATGATGGGTTAACAATTGAGGACCAAAATTTGATCTTTTGAATACTTTGAATCGATTTTACCTTCACATAATATTTTTATATAACAATGTCCATATCATAACAATATATGAGGAAAAACTCGCTGCCAAATGCATTTAATGATACGAATGGCTTAGAGGATAAACGACTGGTTATGAAGTTCAGGGAACGGCATTTAAACTGTTTAAAATCTCTACTGGGGAATAAAGAATGTAAAATGAATTAAGTGTCCTTGGTGCGTGGCTGGTCTTTTCACTCCTTTTGATTTAATCTTGTAAAACAAAAGGAGTATCCCAAAGGTTTCTCCAAATGCAAAGAGAAATGAAAGTTAAACTCCAGTGGCCTGACTGACTTCGATCCAAAGGAAGTGCCCATGAACAGTATCAAACCAGTGAAACAGTACTGCAGCAGAGACCAAACCTGATGCTCATGAAGTGTGTTCCACAAATAAGCAAAGACACTGATCCCAGAGGAATCTTAATTAAAAATTTAAAGTTCAGACCTCCAACAGAAGACTTTTAGATAGTGTACTTTAAATAAAGGATGGTCAGTAGAAGTCTTGTGGATAGAGCAAGATGCATTCATCTTCTTTCTTCCCAGACTGTTTAAAACAAGCAGCCTGGGTGGAGTCTTGAATTGGGACCAAATCCAAAAAACAGGTTTCAACTCAATCACAGGGTGACCTAGCAGGCTGCTAAGAAAAGTATTTGTTCAAGCATGGAAAATGACTAGTCAGTAATACTTTTTTTTCATGCAATAAAGATTAGATTTTTAAAGAAGTTATAACAAATTCTTTGTGTAACACAAATGGTATTCATGATATGTGCTGAGTCTTAGATGAATGGGTTCCACAATAAGCATGCTATGTGCTGTTTATTTCAGCCAGTTTATGCTAAACCTAATGAACAAAAAATGGACTGTCCAAATCAGATAAGCTACATAATCCTTCTTCAGCAAAAGTACAGTACTTCTTAACAGTGGTATTTCATATGAAAATTAATTTTATGCCACTAAAATGTTTTTTTTTCAATCGCTTCTATGAACTGATAGTTCATCTTTGGCTGTTTTTTTCAAAACCGTTCTGAATAATTGTCTTTGTAAGAGATCATTTAAAAAATTAGGAATAGCATTTGAAATTTAAAGGGAAACTGCAATGCTATTGACTCTCTGTGGTCATTAAAAATCCCAGGGCCTTTCTCGAAAAAGAGTAGGGGTGTAACCCCGGTGTCCTGGCCAAATTTCCCATTGGCCCTTACCAATCATGGCCTCCTAATAATCCCCATCTCTGAATTGGCTTCATTACTCTGCTCTCCTCCCCACTGATAGTTGATGTGTGGTGAGCGTACTAGTGCACTATGGCTGCCGTTGCATCATCCAGGTGGATGCTGCACATTGGTGGTGGTGGAGGGGAGTCCCCATTACCTGTAAAGCACTTTGAGTGGAGTGTCCAGAAAAGCGCTATATAAGTGTAAGCTATTATTATTATTATTATTTTTTCACATTTTGGAGTTACAAAGAATCAGCATTGATGAGTGCATTTCGAACCACAGTAAAATGTACACTGTAACTTGTAAAACTTCCAATTTAAATCACAAAATAGACTACATTTCCACGTGTAGCACCATATTCTGTGATTCAGAAGATAGGAAAAAAACTCTGGTGACGTGATGTGGCCTTATTACATTAAGGCTTGTGGATACATCTCTTTTAATTCAATAGAAACACTGTTCTCGACTTCAAGACGGTTTTGCCGATGAATACTACTTGTTAACTCTGCATGCAGATCACGTTGGAAACTTTCTGCGGTGAAATATCTGCTGCTCAACCTGTACTTATTCGCTCATACATCACATTACTTTAGTCACAGAACATTAGCAAGCAGGAAAGGCCACGTCACGTCGCAGTTCGTTGGAACTCTCACGAGTGACGAGACCAGGAGTTTGCAACGACGTGGCGCTTTGCAGTGTTTTCATTAGAAAATGTAATTTTTTTCTATACTATCAATTATTTTATTTTGTTCCCTTTAAGATTTGTGCCATGTACTTTAAGTGTAAACACTTCATAATATGTGAATTAATTTAATCAAGAAATGATTGGCCTCGTGCTGTAATATTATACTTGCGATTATACGGGACTTTCATGTTTGTGACTAATAAAGGATTCATAAATCCATTCGCTGCAGATTTGAGTTTTCTGCACTTTTGTTTAATCTGAAATTGACTGTTACTAAATATAAGGTTCCCCGCTAAAGTGGTGTAGACGTGCTGGGTTTTCTTCACCTCATAGTGGAATCCTTTGAATTAGAAATTACATACTACTGTGTACATCTGTTTTTAAAGAAAGCAGTAGCTCATTTCTTTCCCAATATGTGGTAGGTTGCTCCCCCATCAAGACTACATTTTATTAAACCCTCCATTTATGCTTTTGTAACCATTTTATGTTTTTTATTTTCTTTGCCTGAGGCTCAAGATGCACTTAAGACTTGGGTTAGAATCTCTGTAATCGTGTTGTCTCAAAGCTGCCAGAGATCACTGCCAAGTGAAATGACCTGTGGCCAAGTGCACATCTTGTCCTCTTTTAACAAAGACTAATAATCTCTTCCCACCTGTGACTGTTGCTTATCGCGTTGCCTTAATGTATGCTGAAGTCTGTTTTTTTTCCATTCATCTCCAGATGAGGTACTGATCCCAAGGTTAGTGGCACAGCAGAGATTTACACTTTGAACTTCTTCAGAGTTGCACCCTGCTGTAGCTCCAGCAGAGATGAAAAGGTCCTTTTTGGAGACCCAGTGTGCCATTTCATTTTTCTTTCAGTTCAAGGGCCATAGGTGATATCAGCATGTTAGATGGATTCACTATATGAGCCTGTGGTCTTGGATTAGTGTAAGAGTAGAAAAGAGAAATTTGGAATGTAACAGAACATCCATGATGTTTGTGTGTATTATGTAGGTCTTGGTCTATGTATCCTTTAAGGAAAAGGGTAGAGAATTCATAAATACAGTAATTATTCTGTTTTTGTAGATGTGTTTAACATGTATCAATTGCAAAAATGCTTATGTGCAGTAAATGTGCAGTGTATGTAGGTAATATGAAAATTATTACCTTTTGTAATGTGAAATAATATAGTTAAGTGATGTATAATGATAAACTTCAGGCACATGAATGGAATGAAGGATTGTATCTTGAAGGAACAGTCAGGAGTGCTGTAATACCAACCTCTTTACCTCACTCTATAAATATGGTATATCAGGATGTTGCTAATGGAAGTTCATTCTTGCACTTCAGTGTCACAAACGTCAGTGTGGACAAATCCTTAAGCTTGGCTCATAAACCCATAGTTGTTGTTTTCACATCACTAGCACGCCCATTTAGTTGTTTATCTTTAAAATAAGAATGAAGGCAAAGTAACGTGGAACCACAGGACGTCTTTGTGCTGGGTCCAGAAGACATTGCAAATCATAGTTGTCTATAGAGAACACAATTATGGTGTGTATGGATGAAAGTGGTATGTTATAGTGCTACATTTTTGCTTGTTTCCTCTATCAAATTAGTGGTCACAAAACATGACAATTGTAACTTTTTACAACACTCCACCTCTGGTTGCTAATGCCGGTCCATCATTTGCTATAAAAAAGATGTTCATGGAAATCCTGGGCATTAAGTACTTCATCTGAAGTGTGGTCCTGTGGACGCTGTCCAATTAAATGGTGAGACAGAAGAATGAAGACATCTCTACTTTATTCTCATTATTGCAAAGGAATTGTGAAATGGATATTAGCACAATGTTTGCAACTGTCATACCTGTCTAAAATAAACAATGTTTGTTGCAGATTCGATACATTTCTCAAACCCAAGGTTTACCTGGAGAGCATTTGCTGAATGTGGGGACGAAAACAGCAAGGTTTTTTTGCAGGGAGTCCGATTCACCCTATTCGGGCTGGAGACTGAAGGTAAGGTATTTGATTTTCTCAGTGTTCATATGCCGTTTGTATTTCTTGTACATTTTGCTCACATGAAGTGAAAACAAAAAAACCTGGCATGATATCAATTTGGCTGGAACAACTCCTGCTGGAATTCAGTGCACTTTTTTTTTTAAACTGCCCCAGTCAGAGACAAGAGAAGTTCTGAATGTGCAGCACATGCTTTGCATCATCTTGCAGATGCAGATTGTCCCATTCCTGTTTTAAAGATGCTTCCCATCATCCCTCAGATGTTCATCTAAGTCTGGCAGGGAGGGCCTTCATGGCATAACCATCATCCCCCTTTTTTCATTGGTTGTACAAACAGCATGAGGACATGCATTGTCCTGCCGGAATGTTGACACTCTTGAACGTTCCTATCAATGTTGGTGAGGTGTTGTCGGGCCAAAACGAGCCTCATCGATGGAGTTTGTTTGCCCACATGGCAAGTTACAGTGCACTTAGTTCAGCATGATGGCTCAAAGGTGTTCTCTTAAGTGGAGTATATTGTTTTTTTCCATATTGTGCTTTCTAGGTTTGTCCCAGGCAGGTGTTTCTTTTGCTTAGAATATTCTTAGTTTTAGTCTTGACGTATGCGGGACTTACATTCTTACAGTGTTGCTGTTTTCAGCCACTGGTATTGGAACTTGGAAACACAGTGTTACTACAGAAAACACTTCCCTTTTCTTCCAGGGTTTTATGAGATGATTGCTTTTCCAGGATCCCCTATCAGGTCTCACTTTTAAACCATTTTCCCCCCTTTCTTTAGACAACAGAGGAACATGAGACGGAAACAGGGATGAAGTCAAAAGAAGCCAGGAAGTACATCTTTGGCTGTTTGGATGATATAGCGCATGTAAGTGCAAGGGGATTCCTACTGAACTCTTATGTGTACAGCATGAAGTCTTGGCAAAGTGATTTTTTATTTTCTGCCCAGTTACGATGTCAATTTGTCTTAGTGTATACTGTCATCACTAAAATCTAAAAACTAGATAAAATTACTTTTTAAAATTACAATTGAAAAACGTTCATATCAACCAACTCCACTGTTTCCACTACCATCTAGAAAGGGAAGGAAAAAAAACGTAATTTTGAAGGCTGTTATTTTTTTTGTTTTATTCCAGGTGAACATGGTGATGGATATGGAAGGAAGTGACTTGCTAGCAGAGAAGGCAGATCGGAGAGAGTTTGTCAGTTTGTTGAAGAAAATGTTATTGATTGACGCTGATAAAAGAATCACCCCGGCAGAGACCATGAGCCACCCCTTTGTCACCATGCACCACCTCTTAGATTTCCCTCACAGCAGTCAGTACGTCTCTCCTGTTGAATGCTCCATCTGTTTTCCTGTCTGCAGCCACAGCTGGCAACATTAGCAACTGCTCATGACAGCCTTTTGCCTTTTAATATTCTTACGGATTCCTTGTGTGTTTTTTTTTTAACGTGGCAATCTTCTCAGTCTGCTTCTGAATCAAATCTCATGGTTTTTTGTTATGAGAAATATTTAGCACTGACTTGCATGTTTTGCGGTTGACTTGTGTCAAAGGCAACTGCTGAAATGCATTTTATTTACAGTTATGAAACAAAAATTACGTATTTTCTACAGTAATAAGACCGAATGAGCTCTAAGTGTTATTTTTCTTTGTGGCTTTACTGAAGTTTTTATTTTTTCCCCCCTACAGTGTCAAATCATGTTTCCACATAATGGATGTTTGCAGATCACGGTCAAACACCTATGATGTAAGCAATCGCAATAAGACATCGTTCATGAGGCCTGTCACCTCGAGCAGTGCAGCAAATCTGACTGTGGCTTTTAATAAGATGGGAGCTGTTCACACTCAAGTAAGCACTGGTAGTTTAATTATATTGCAACTGGAAAATGTATTGCACACAGACGCGGACTGAAAATTGAAAACCAGTACTGCTTTATGTGTAAAGTGAAAGAATGAACTTCAGAACACTGTGCACTTGTTACATTAACAGCCCTTTTACATCATTTATATTTGTGTTATTAATCATTCAGATTTTTTCAGGGAAATGGGTTAGTAATTTTACTATTTGCAAGGGATTTAGAGCTTTTTAAGTGCCTTTTTTACATTCCCTTTGTCTCATCTGTTTTGTTAGCCTGTTACCTAAGTGTTTCTGGAAACTGTAAGGCTGACAACGGCCCTCGAGGCTCAGCGTAAAGCATAACAGAATAAATAGAAATATAAAAATAAATATTCTACATTTTACACAGAATATTACATAAAGAATGTAGCCTTGTTAACACATGAGTCATTAGCTATTCTCAGATGTTTTGCTGGTATTTTTTTTGCTGTACACTACATCACAGTGTGAACACCAGATGGCATAGCTCTGCAGTTATAGGAGGAACCTGTAATGTGAATACCTCTAAATTGTGTTGCATTCTCATTCAGCACATGAGTCTTTTCTAATTAGGATATGTTTTTTAATAGGTAGTATGCCATTAGAATTATGGATGCTTTTCAAGCAGTTTTTTTCCCTCAAAGATTGCTTTGAACAAGTGTGCCTTTTGAAAAGGGAAGTATTGGTCATCTAAAGATAATGTTTAACTAATGTTGTAAAATATTTTACAATTACATTTTGTAAACACTATTCTTGCTTGTTCATATAAAATGACCAGACTCTAATGTAATTTTGATGTTTGGTTTCAGACAGGAACTGTTCAGAAATGTGAAGTAATGTGTCCCTTTCCTGTTGTTTATATATGTTTTGCCTCTCAACAGGAAAGCCCAGAGTGAATTGGGAGCTTTTTTCTTACTTTTAGTCCAAGAATAGCTTTGCTAAAACATTCCAGTCGTTTATAAATAAATATTTATTGTCCTAAACAAGATTAGGTTTTGTTTTCTGAAGCAGCAGAATTGCTCTTTGTTTTTTGTAAGAATTTTCTGGTGGAAGTGGATACTACACAACCAGTTAGAAAATTAAATAACTGGGCACCATAGCAACACTTCCCTGGTCTTTTCTTCATGGAGGGGAGAGGGCTCTTCAGACCAGACTTTGACCATGTAAACTCTGTGGGCTATAAGATTCCATTTGCATAATCTGATAACTGTTTTATCAGTGCCAGGCTATTGAAACTTTGATCTAACCCTTACTAAGCAGTTGTTTACATGCATGTCATTATATTTTGGCTAAATCAGTATTGCCAACCGCAGGGCAATTTCTTAGATATTTTGTTAGGTTCTGAAAGCCCAAGGTCCGTTTAGAGGCTGTCAGTTTTAAGTAAGTTTTTGTGTGTAATAACTGTGTCCCCAGAATAGACAGGATCACCCCTACCTGCTTTTGTTTTCCACAGGCTTTAGCACCATCTGGTCCATCTGTGATGCACCATGGGATACCACTTCAGACAGGAAGCACTCAGTTTGGGTGTAATGATTCTTTTCAGCAAGCATTGATTCTCTGTCCCCCTGCCATTCAAGGTAGAGATCTCTTATGAGATGGAAATCTCTGCTGTTTACACCTACCTTTGTGCGAATGATTAAAGCGATTACACTTTGAAGGATGTTTCTGTTTTTCATTGTCTCCCTTCATTTGAAATTGGACAGGACTTGCTTGTAGACATTTACCAAAGTAGTTCAAGTAGGTAGCTGCATCAGCATGTGTAGGCTGCAAAGGAAAAAGTAAAGGTTTATTCTATGCTGAAAAAAGAAAAACAGCATTTCAGCTGTGGATCCTTCTTTGGGTGTCACTGAAGAATGCTCCACAGCCGAAATGTTTCTTTTCTTCTCTTTTCAGCATGGAATAAACCTTTACTTGATTATTTACAGAAGTATATAAGTTGCATAAGACACATCTTCCTGATTTCTGAAATCACAGCATTATAACAGTGTCACTAATCTAGTGATAACTGATACCCAGTAATTATTAGTAACTTTTTATGAAAGTTGTATTGTTCTCATATATACATTTCTCATTCACAGTTTGCTTGCAATAGCTTATTATGTATTTATAAAATGTCATTTGCAGCTCCTAAACTCTTAAAAATGTATAGTGACAGTAGGAAATGCACTTTTTTTGGCAAAAAAACCCAACCAAAAGGTTGTTAGTACAGATTTCTGGCTCTCAGAACTGAACATTAATACTACCAGGTAAGATTCTATGAATGTTACATTGTCAGTTTACCAAAGGCTATTCTTATTTTGCCAGGAATTCCCACTAACCCAAGCAAGCCTGCTGGATATTCAGTCAGAATGGACAATACTGTTCCCCTTGTGACTCAAGCCCCAGCCATACAGCCCTTGCAGATTCGACCAGGAGTTATCACTCAGGTAAGGGTGGGACTGATTCCACTAATCTTCCTGGAGTCCATTTCAGTCCTTTATTCAAGTTATCACTGTCACGAGCTGTTCAAATTCATTTATTGGCTGTGTTGCAATATGCATATTGCCAGAAACTCATTGGTTGAGTTTGAAAAGATTAATTGCGTTTTGGCCAGCTTTATTTTGTGTGGCAAGTGAAGAATAGTTGGATGGTCTTCTTGATGTGTGATGTAAAAAAAGCAGTCATATAAATCTCAGCATATTGTGACTTTTCTGTTTCAATCTCGTGATTTTGTAGCAGACCTGGTCAAATCGGACCCAACAGATCCTGGTCCCAGCCTGGCAGCAGGTAACCCCTGTGGCACCTTCGACCACAGCCCTGGCATCAGAGACTGTGTCTGGCCCACAAAGACTGGGAGAATGGGGGTATGTATTGCTGCCCTTCACAGCCCTTTTACACTCTCCTGTGTGATATAAGCTATGAAGCATACTGCTGTTGCTACAGTTATTCTGAACAATGGGATTGTTTCACATTTTAGGCTCTTAACAAAAATCTATTATATCTGTCTGCTACTTTGTTGGATTGATGATTGTTTTAAAGACATGTAATCACCAGTAAACTCTTTTGTTTCCAGAAAAATGCGACCCCATGGTAACCATTACAGCTCCATGTTGCCACAGCCTCTTTTAACAAACCAAATGACCATGTCAGCCCACCAGCCAATAAGCATAGGGATCGCTCATGTCGTGTGGCCCCAGCCAGCTGCTAGCAAGAGAAACAAGCCCTGCCAGAACAGGTAAGGGATACAAAGGTCATCGTATCCAGAAGTCATGATGTTGGTTCATTAAATGTATCTCTTTTCTGAGTATTTTATTTTTACCACTTAACTTCCTCGATTTCCTGAAAGTGAGGGTGTGGTACTGAAGATTTTTATACATCTAATTATAGTTATGAGAAAAGCCACTTTATGATTAATTTGCACTCTCATCAGTTCAGTCTGTTCAAAGGTAGCAATTACGAATTACGTATGCCCCAAATCCTATTTTATGCTCCCCTGTCCATAATTTATAAAATCCGGATGTATATTTATTGTTCTGTTGGATTTTGTTCCATAGGAGTAACAATATCTTACACAACACCAATGCCCAGAACCATGTACGCCTGTCCCCAAAGATATCGGACAACTCTAAGAGAGGCGCTGTGGAGAGCTGCATAGAGGAGACGCAGGACAATCGCAGCCCCGAGAGAGAGCAGAGCAGCTGCTGCAAGGCGGGGCAGGACCCTGATGACTTGGCCGTTTCTAGTAAACAGCGTCAGGCTATTATCATCGCTGACTCGCCCAGTCCCGCCGTCAGCGTTATCACAATCAGCAGTGACACGGATGACGAGGAGTCGGCGCAGAGACACTCTCTGGGGGAGTGAGTATCCTCCTTTGAGACTGCACTTAAGTCCAGCTGTAGCTCTGTAACACTGGAGATGTAGCTAAAAAATTCTTTAAAAAAAAAGTTGTAAGTTTGTGCTGTAATTTTTATGTTTCCTAGTAATGTCACCTCTTTTTAAATATTGTAGAATTTTAAATGCAACATTGTGCAGTCGTGAAAAAACATTGTTTTTTCTTGACAGATGTAAAGGCAGCCCAGATTGTGAAGCCTGTCAGAGTACCCTGAATATAGATCGTGTTTGCTCTTTAAGCAGTCCTGATAGCACTCTTAGTACCAGCTCATCCAACTCCGTAGAGTCCAGTCCTTCCCCATGTAAAAGACCCAACAGGTACACTGTTTATTTTTTTCAGTGTAGTCAATTTAACCAGGGCTTTGCTCTTTGAGGGCAACAGTTGAGCAGAACTTGCAAGTCTGTTTAAATCAGTAGCACAATACATCTGGAGGAGGGTTAAATTATCTAAATTACTGCTTAATTGGGAAAGCTTGACCCTTCTTTTAGGTGATTTCAGGAGACCTTGAAGCCCCTTTTAACTGTTGCTTTGGTGAACCAGACTGTTAGCAATGCACAATAGCTCAATCTCAAAAACGTGTCTGTGTAGGTGTTTCATTTTTTGGGCAATTCTTCTTTTAGTCAAACTGGTGCCCTATATTTAAAGAGGTGGTCAATGTTTAATTACATTTATGAATGAAAATATCATTAAAATCCATGCATATCCAAAATGTGCTCGCAAGTCGTAGAACTCAAGTGCAATAATGCAATGAATCAAGAAGTCTTCATAAAAGTACTGAAACATTAAATTATTTTAAAAGCTCCAGCTCAGAAACATTGAACAGTGCAGTCATTGATTGAGCACTCCTTCACATGTCTTGTTTTACACGCAGTGCGAAATGGTAGAACTTACATGTGTTTTTTTTACATTTTAGTATGTCGGACGATGAGCAGGAGAGTGGCTGTGATACTGTGGATGGCTCACCTGCCTCCGACTCCTCAGGACAAAATGATAGTCCCTTCATGGAGAGCAGGTTTCTCCCGGACACCAACCAGAACAGAGAAACCAGAGGAGCCCCGGAGACTGAGCCCAGCAAGCCAGCTGTGCGCACTATGGTGGTGCCACCAATGAGAGTACAAAACAACAACTCCATTGCTGATGAGCAGATGGCAAATACAGGTGAAAGCACTGCCTTTGATTCGTCTCCATGTGACGGCTGTGCATTTCTGAATACCACTCACTGTGCCATTACAGACATCTATGCCACTATGCATTAATATCTCTTAAAGGCCCCTATCAGAATTCACTGCTAGAAAAAAGAGTGGGGTTGTCTTTTGCTGCTTGAATGGCGTTAGAATTGCGTACATTGTATGGTATCATTTTAAAGCCTGTTGTAATTGATATGGCACGATATTACATTTCATGAAAGCTTGTTCTACACCCTGCCTGCCTCTGAAACTAAATACACATGAAGTCTCCGCTCGGGTTATTTTAGGTGATCTTTATTGTCACCTACACCTATAAATAAAGTGGTGATTGGTTTGATTAGTCCACTGTTCTGTGATACTTTATTTCTCCTCTCTATATTGAACAGCCATGTCTTGGCAGCTTTTTTCTAGTTTGCCAGTATCTCCTCTAAAGTTGTTCATGAAAAAGAAAAAAAAAAGTCCACCAGGTCTTTTATTCAGATTGGTCTGTTTTTTCCCCTGGAAGTAGCACTAAAATTTCTTGGCGATTTCCGCTGTGCTCATTTGTCGCTATGCCCCTCTTTTAAACTCCCTTGATGAGTAACTTGGCTTGGATTGATTTTGCACTGACCCCCCACTGCCATGTCCCTCTCTTCAGTCTTAGACGCCTCGTGTCGCTCCATGTCCAAGGGCCGCTGTGCTCCTGGGCGGCTGCACCACCTGTCTGCCGTAGTCGCGCGCCAGCAGAAGATCGCAACGGCATTCCAGCAGCAGCACGTCAGCTATGGACAGGTACGATTTCTTTGAAGGCACCTGGGATCTCGGCAGAATTTGCATGAAATCGGTCTTAATCATGTGCCCTAGACAGTTGTAGAAGCAGGAATCCAGTACCTTTTTGTGGTGTCCTAGTTTCTTCGAAATAGTCCTGAGAGCATTTAATTTATAGTGACAAATTTGTTTACACCAGAAATTTTTATAGTAGTTCAAAACTGGGGTGGGGATAACTCAATAACTCAACACTGAAATGTTGTGTAAAATGTCTTCGCTTTGATGCCCAGCCTGACTTGTTGTTTGTACAGGTTCAGCACTTTGGACCTTGCCATCAGGAGTGGAATGGGAACTATGGCCCCCGGAGACAGCAGGCATACATACCCCCCACGGTCCACGGCCACACCTTCACCCTTCCCCACGGGAGCCCCAACCACACTACAGCGCACCCTCACTTGTCCGGCAACACTCACCT